>NC_069502.1:313649927-313984200 GCF_027579735.1 Bombina bombina | reverse complement strand
TATTAAACAGCTTTATGTATTTCTTACAGTGTAATTCTAGTGAAGTACCATTCCCCAGAATACTGAAGTGTAAAGTATACATACATGACATTATATCGGTATGGCAGGATTTTCTCATCAATTCCATTGTCAGAAAATAAAAATTGCTACATACCTCTATGCAGATTCATCTGCCCGCTGTCCCCTGATCTGAAGTTTACCTCTCCTCAGATGGCCGAGAAACAGCAATATGATCTTAACTACTCCGGCTAAAATCATAACAAAAACTCTGGTAGATTCTTCTTCAAACTCTGCCAGAGAGATAATAACACACTCCGGTGCTATTTTAAAATAACAAACTTTTGATTGAAGATATAAAACTAAGTATAATCACCATAGTACTCTCACACATCCTATCTAGTCGTTGGGTGCAAGAGAATGACTGGGAGTGACGTAGAGGGGAGGAGCTATATGCAGCTCTGCTGGGTGAATCCTCTTGCACTTCCTGTTGGGGAGGAGTAATATCCCAGAAGTAATGATGACCCGTGGACTGATCACACTTAACAGAAGAAATATACGACTCTGTATTCTAAAACATTTATAAGTAACCTTGTCTCTCGAGACCAAACCCTATGCATTTTCTGAGACCCCTAGACGGCCCCAACCTGCATCTGAAGTGATCACAGACCAAGTAGGAGGAACACCCTCCAGTAATCTTCTGTGCCATTTACCACTTTCTTCATATATCTCTACTTTTCCCAATGGCATTTGCTGTTTCTACATATTTGGAATTTAATAATACATGCTGCATTGAATAAGTGTGTTTTGTACATTTTAAGAAAGTAGGACTGAAAAGCCAACTGAAAAACAAGAAAAAACCCATGACTTTAGAAAGTCTCTGATTTCATGCAACCAGGGATGAGCAGGCAGATAGAAGTATGTCAGAGAAAAATTGCAGCTTTCATTCCTTAATCAGATTGCTCATTCTCCAGCTAATTACTGATTACTGGTGTTGGTGGTCCATCTTAAAGGGCCATAATACCCAAATGTTGAAACACTTGAAAGTGATGCAGCATAGCTGTAAACAGCTGACTAGAAAATATCACCTGAACATCTCTATGTAAAAAAGATAGATATTTTACCTCAAAACTTCCTCAGTAGCCACATCCCATTGCAAAGGACTTCTAAGCAGCAAATCAGTATGTCTGTCCTGGGACAGCTGAAGGATTGAGCCTCGTTCACTCATGTTATTTCCCTATTCAGTTTAAGGAAGTTTACTATGAAATCTCATGAGAGTTAAGTCAAATCTCATGAGATTACAGTAAAAGAGTTCATGACCTCAGCACTGCTGATGCTGATTGGCTGCAGTTCATTTCTTTTTTTTTTTCTTTACCTGTAGCTGGGCAGCAGCTGAGTATAACTTTTTACACAAAACTTACTCTGCTGAGCTGAGGAGATTTTTTGAGGTAAAATATCTTCCTTTTTTACATAGAGATGCTAAGGTGATATTTTCCTGTCAGCTTTTTACAGTTATACTGCATCAGTTTCAAGTGATTTAGCATATGAGTATTATGTCCCTTTAAATTTAAAAAAAAACCAAACAAACAAAAAACCTGTGAGAAGCAGGAAATAATGAGAATCTTATATTTTGGGGCTTTGGGTTTCTGTTGTGCAGCACTATAAAGCCACATCTCATTGGTGATTGCTACTAATTTGAACCAATATATATATATAAATACAGGCAGGCACATAGGAAATGTAGCAGGTGCACCACACTATTCTCACACTAGCGTCTAGACAAGGTAAATTGAGGCATATCCCTGCTCTAATAATTCAGACATGCTCAACCATAACCTGGAAAATACAATTTAAAGTGTACCAGAGCTGGAGCACAGGGCGTAAACCTCTAATAACACATCAATATAACATGACAAGAGTGCAAGAAGAAAGTAAAATGTTAGCATTTACATTTAGCATTAAGTGTATTTAATCCAACTATAAAGAGATTTTGCTTTTAGTTAAGCAAACATGATCTATTCACGTGATAAAGCACAATTTAAATTTATTTTTAGCCTTCACTCAATGTGATATAAAAATGATAGAATTTTACATAAGTATAGTGACTATCTACATTGGTACAATAACAAGTCTTCCATAATATAGTGTGGTAAGTACATATGAATTTATGCTCCATAAGAAGCTTAAAATATTTATGTGCTGTACAAATAGTATAATATATTCTTTAACCGTTCATTTTAATACAATACTTTTTTTTTCAAGTGGTAATAGTTATACAATTTGCTAAATAGCATCAACTAAAAAAATATCAAGTAAAGCTTTATCATTAGAACATTTTATTTTAAACTATTTTTATGCCTTGCACTATTCCTTATAAAACCTTCTGTGAGCTTGTATTTGTAACCACGTTAGCCATCTCTGGTTATATTTTGTCATGTAACCTACCCAAAACATTGTTGTGTGCAACACATTTAGGATTCATTCCAAGCATAGAATATCCTATAATGCAATCCAGGTAAAGACTAATGTGCACGTGATATATATATATATATATATATATATATATCGGTTTGTGACTATGACCTCTAATCAGCCTTCCATGAAACAGAAGGAGTTTAAGAAGCTTACTATAAACTGAATGGATAAGCAACTTCATGCAATTACTGCAGGCCTAATTTTGTTGCTAGATCGTTTATAATATACATATTTTTGTTTTTTTATTAAAAGTTCATACTTAAATACATATATTTATTTATTTAAAAGGAGCATTGTGTCCTCAGCAGTTTAGTATGGAGCTTGCATTCCTCTGTTAGATACTGAAGCAAGATGTATTTGGAAATATTGAAACCTATTTCATTTGCCTATAATAATGAAAACAATAGTAATAATAAATGGCTTTTAAAGTATTATACAAATATCTGTCTGTGGAGAAAATAAGTCTTTAAAGACATTATTTTATCTGTATCCCAATAGGATCACACAGTATTCCTTTCTCGTGGCTCTCTTTCCATGTTGTGTTGTAGCTGAACTACAACACTTTCAGTGTTCTGCTGCTCCTCCTCCTCACTGCTGTCACAGTCATCTGCTTCATCATCATCATCCTCTTCATCGTCCTCTTCATCCTCATCCTCATCTGATGAGTCTATTGCATTTTGCATGGTGTGAGATTCAGATATGGCCCCAAACGACTGACTGCTGACAGATGCCATGGGCCGGATTAATGGTGTATTTTCAGAGATTTCATTTTCTTCCTGGCTGCTGTCTGAATCAGAATCTGAATCACCTTGGGAGGGCACAACCTTCTGTTTGCATACAGGACATGTCTTTTTTGTCTTGGTCAGCCATGGGTCCACACACTTGCTATGATAGGCTGCAGAGATAGACACAAAAATATTTGATGCTTAGAAAAATAAAAATGACAAGTTAAGTATGTGAATACATAATACCTTCTTATCTATTTAGGCACTCTCTTCAGAGACACCAGTGTTTTTAAAAAAAGTACAATTGTTTTTTTTTTTACACAATCAAAATTATTTAGGGACTTTGCCTCATACTACCATTTCATCCATATTTTATGCGCATGACAAGCTATGTTCGTCATGTGTTTCGCTACCTGAAGGTGCTTGACAAGCCCTTTTTGTCATGCAGGGGGGTTGTGATCAAACACTTTTCAGCAATCCCCTGCACTACAGACCGGGGATCGTTAGTGGCCTAATGGGCGGCACTTCAAGGCTTCATGGGAGTGCCAGCGATATCACCACATACAGGGGGCAGAACCAGGAAGCTTAGTGTAGATGCAAGGGAGCTGGATGGGGAGGTTCTTTAAACCCATCAATCTCAGCTCTCTTAACACCCACATACCTCCAAGACCCCTCATTTGAAAGAGAATCATATGCTCTTTCAACTGGGAGTCTTGGAGCAAAAACACATGGGGATTTGCTTGTGAATATGATCAATAAAAATAAATTTGGTAGGACTAGAGACCCCTATTTTCGAGTATACAAGCCCCTCTCTTAAAAAAATGTGTGTATATATAAATATATATATATATATATACACACACACACACACGCATAATTGTTTTGGCAACAGTGAACACCTTGAAAGAAAAACAAAAATTATGCTTACCTGATAAAACATCATTTAGGTAAGAACTTACCTGATAAATTCATTTCTTTCATATTGGCAAGAGTCCATGAGCTAGTGACATATGGGATATACAATCCTACCAGGAGGGGCAAAGTTTCCCAAACCTCAAAATGCCTATAAATACACCCCTCACCACACCCACAATTCAGTTTAACGAATAGCCAAGCAGTGGGGTGATAAAGAAAGGAGTAGAAAGCATCAACAAAGGAAATTTGGAAATAATTGTGCTTTATACAAAAAAATCATAACCACCATAAAAAGGGTGGGCCTCATGGACTCTTGCCAATATGAAAGAAATGAATTTATCAGGTAAGTTCTTACTTAAATTATGTTTTCTTTCATGTAATTGGCAAGAGTCCATGAGCTAGTGTCATATGGGATATCAATACCCAAGATGTGGAGTCTTCCACTCAAGAGTCACTAGAGAGGGAGGGAATAAAATAAAAACAGCCATATACCGCTGAAGAAATTAATCCACAACCCCAAAAAATAAGTTTATTTTCATTTTTGAAAGAAAAAAACTTAAATGAAAAGCAGAAGAATCAAACTGAAACAGCTGTCTGAAGAACTTTTCTACCAAAAACTGCTTCCGAAGAAGCAAATACATAAAAACGGTAGAATTTAGTAAATGTATGCAAAGAGGACCAAGTCGCTGCTTTGCAAATCTAATCAACTGAAGCTTCATTCTTAAAAGCCCACGAAGTGGAGACTGAACTAGTAGAATGAGCTATAATTCTCTGAGGCGGGGCTTGACCCGACTCCAAATAAGCTTGAAGAATCAAAAGCTTTAACCAAGAGGCCAAGGAAATAGCAGAGGCCTTCTGACCTTTCCTAGGACCAGAAAATATAACAAATAGACTAGAAGTCTTCCTGAAATCTTAAGTAGTTTCAACATATTTCAAAGCTCTCACCACATCCAAAGAATGTAAGGATCTTTCCAAAGGATTCTTAGGATTAGGACACAAGGAAGGGACAACAAGTTCTCTACTAATGTTGTTAGAATTCACAACCTTAAGGAAAAATTCAAATGAAGTCTGCAAAACCGCCTTATCCTGATGAAAAGTCAGAAAAGGAGATTCACAAGAAAGAGCAGATAGCTCAGAAACTCTTCTAGCAGAAGAGATAGCCAAAAGGAACAACACTTTCCAAGAAAGTAGTTTAATGTCCAAAGAATGCATAGGCTCAAATGGAGGAGCCTGTAAAGGCTTCAGAACCAAATTAAGACTCCAAGGAGGAGAAATTGATTTAATGACAGGCTTAATACGAACTAAAGCCTGTAAAAAAACATAATTTATGCTTACCTGATAAATTTATTTCTCTTGTAGTGTATCCAGTCCACGGATCATCCATTACTTATGGGATATTAACTCCTCCCCAACAGGAAGTGCAAGAGGATTCACCCAGCAGAGCTGCTATATAGCTCCTCCCCTAACTGCCATTACCAGTCATTCGACCGAAAACATGCAGAGAAAGGAAAACCATAGGGTACAGTGGTGACTGTAGTTTAATGGAAAAATTACCTGCCTTAAAGTGACAGGGCGAGCCGTGGACTGGATAAACTACAAGAGAAATAAATTTATCAGGTAAGCATAAATTATGTTTTCTCTTGTTAAGTGTATCCAGTCCACGGATCATCCATTACTTATGGGATACCAATACCAAAGCTAAAGTACACGGATGACGGGAGGGACAGGCAGGCTCTTTATACGGAAGGAACCACTGCCTGAAGAACCTTTCTCCCAAAAACAGCCTCCGAAGAAGCAAAAGTGTCAAATTTGTAAAATTTGGAAAAAGTATGAAGAGAAGACCAAGTTGCAGCCTTGCAAATCTGTTCAACAGAAGCCTCATTCTTAAAGGCCCAAGTGGAAGCCACAGCTCTAGTAGAATGTGCTGTAATTCTTTCAGGAGGCTGCTGTCCAGCAGTCTCATAGGCTAACTGTATTATGCTACGAAGCCAAAAGGAGAGAGAGGTAGCCGAAGCTTTTTGACCTCTCCTCTGACCAGAATAAACGACAAACAGGGAAGACGTTTGTCGAAAATCCTTAGTTGCCTGTAGATAAAATTTCAGGGCACGGACTACATCTAGATTGTGTAGCAGACGTTCCTTTTTCGAAGAAGGATTAGGACACAAAGATGTAACCACAATCTCTTGATTGATATTCCTGTTAGTGACCACCTTAGGTAGGAACCCAGGTTTAGTACGCAGAACTACCTTGTCTGAATGAAAAATCAGATAAGGAGAATCACAATGTAAGGCAGATAACTCAGAGACTCTTCGAGCCGAGGAAATCGCCATTAAAAACAGAACTTTCCAAGATAACAACTTGATATCAATGGAATGAAGGGGTTCAAACGGAACCCCCTGTAAAACATTAAGAACTAAGTTCAAACTCCATGGTGGAGCAACAGTTTTAAACACAGGCTTGATCCTAGCTAAAGCCTGACAAAAAGCTTGAACGTCCGGAACTTCTGACAGACGTTTGTGTAAAAGAATGGACAGAGCTGAAATCTGTCCCTTTAAGGAACTAGCGGATAAACCCTTTTCTAAACCTTCTTGTAGAAAAGACAATATCCTCGGAATCCTAACCTTACTCCATGAGTAACTCTTGGATTCGCACCAATATAAGTATTTGCGCCATATCTTATGGTAAATCTTTCTGGTAACAGGCTTCCTAGCCTGTATTAAGGTATCAATAACTGACTCAGAAAAACCACGTTTTGATAAAATCAAGCGTTCAATTTCCAAGCAGTCAGCTTCAGAGAAATTAGATTTTGATGTTTGAAGGGACCCTGGATCAGAAGGTCCTGTTTCAGAGGTAGCGACCAAGGTGGACAGGATGACATGTCCACTAGATCTGCATACCAAGTCCTGCGTGGCCATGCAGGCGCTATTAGAATCACTGATGCTCTCTCCTGTTTGATTCTGGCAATCAATCGAGGAAGCATCGGGAAGGGTGGAAACACATAAGCCATCCCGAAGGTCCAAGGTGCTGTCAAAGCATCTATCAGAACCGCTCCCGGATCCCTGGATCTGGACCCGTAACGAGGAAGCTTGGCGTTCTGTCGAGACGCCATGAGATCTATCTCTGGTTTGCCCCAACGTCGAAGTATTTGGGCAAAGACCTCCGGATGAAGTTCCCACTCCCCCGGATGAAAAGTCTGACGACTTAAGAAATCCGCCTCCCAGTTCTCCACTCCCAGGATGTGGATTGCTGACAGGTGGCAAGAGTGAGACTCTGCCCAGCGAATTATCTTTGATACTTCCATCATTGCTAGGGAGCTTCTTGTCCCTCCCTGATGGTTGATGTAAGCTACAGTCGTGATGTTGTCCGACTGAAACCTGATGAACCCCCGAGTTGTTAACTGGGGCCAAGCCAGAAGGGCATTGAGAACTGCTCTCAATTCCAGAATGTTTATTGGTAGGAGACTCTCCTCCTGATTCCATTGTCCCTGAGCCTTCAGAGAATTCCAGACAGCGCCCCAACCTAGTAGGCTGGCGTCTGTTGTTACAATTGTCCAGTCCGGCCTGCTGAATGGCATCCCCCTGGACAGATGTGGCCGAGAAAGCCACCATAGAAGAGAATTTCTGGTCTCTTGATCCAGATTCAGAGTAGGGGACAAGTCTGAGTAATCCCCATTCCACTGACTTAGCATGCACAATTGCAGCGGTCTGAGATGTAGACGTGCAAAGGGTACTATGTCCATTGCTGCTACCATTAAGCCGATCACCTCCATGCATTGAGCTACTGACGGGTGTTGAATGGAATGAGGGACACGGCATGCATTTTGAAGCTTTGTTAACCTGTCTTCTGTCAGGTAAATCTTCATTTCTACAGAATCTATAAGAGTCCCCAAGAAGGGAACTCTTGTGAGTGGAAAGAGAGAACTCTTCTTTTCGTTCACCTTCCATCCATGCGACCTTAGAAATGCCAGTACTAACTCTGTATGAGACTTGGCAGTTTGAAAGCTTGAAGCTTGTATCAGAATGTCGTCTAGGTACGGAGCTACCGCAATTCCTCGCGGTCTTAGTACCGCCAGAAGAGCACCCAGAACCTTTGTGAAGATTCTCGGAGCCGTAGCCAATCCGAATGGAAGAGCTACAAACTGGTAATGCCTGTCTAGAAAGGCAAACCTTAGATACCGGTAATGATCTTTGTGAATCGGTATGTGAAGGTAAGCATCCTTTAAATCCACTGTGGTCATGTACTGACCCTTTTGGATCATGGGTAAAATTGTCCGAATAGTTTCCATTTTGAACGATGGAACTCTTAGGAATTTGTTTAGGATCTTTAAATCCGAGATTGGCCTGAAAGTTCCCTCTTTTTTGGGAACCACAAACAGATTTGAGTAAAACCCTTGTCCTTGTTCCGACCGCGGAACCGGATGGATCACTCCCATTAATAAAAGATCTTGTACGCAGCGTAGAAACGCCTCTTTCTTTATTTGGTTTGTTGACAACCTGGACAGATGAAATCTCCCTCTTGGGGGAGAGAATTTGAAGTCTAGAAGGTATCCCTGAGATATGATCTCTAACGCCCAGGGATCCTGGACATCTCTTGCCCAAGCCTGGGCGAAGAGAGAAAGTCTGCCCCCCACTAGATCCGTTCCCGGATCGGGGGCCCTCGATTCATGCTGTCTTAGGGGCAGCAGCAGGTTTCCTGGCCTGCTTGCCCTTGTTCCAGGACTGGTTAGGTCTCCAGCCTTGTCTGTAGCGAGCAACAGCTCCTTCCTGTTTTGGTGCAGAGGAAGTTGATGCTGCTCCTGCTTTGAAATTACGAAAGGAACAAAAATTAGACTGTCTAGCCTTAGGTTTGGCTCTGTCTTGAGGCAGGGCATGGCCTTTACCTCCTGTAATGTCAGCGATAATTTCTTTCAACCCGGGCCCGAATAAGGTCTGCCCTTTGAAAGGTATATCAAGCAATTTAGATTTAGAAGTAACGTCAGCTGACCAGGATTTTAGCCACAGTGCTCTGCGTGCCTGAATGGCGAATCCGGAATTCTTAGCCGTAAGTTTAGTTAAATGTACTACGGCATCTGAAATAAATGAGTTAGCTAACTTAAGGGCTTTAAGCTTGTGTGTAATCTCATCTAATGGAGCTGATTCAAGTGTCTCTTCCAGAGACTCAAACCAAAATGCTGCTGCAGCCGTGACAGGCGCAATGCATGCAAGAGGTTGCAATATAAAACCTTGTTGAACAAACATTTTCTTAAGGTAACCCTCTAACTTTTTATCCATTGGATCTGAAAAGGCACAGCTATCCTCCACCGGGATAGTGGTACGCTTAGCTAAAGTAGAAACTGCTCCCTCCACCTTAGGGACCGTTTGCCATAAGTCCCGTGTGGTGGCGTCTATTGGAAACATCTTTCTAAATATCGGAGGGGGTGAGAACGGCACACCGGGTCTATCCCACTCCTTAGTAACAATTTCAGTAAGTCTCTTAGGTATAGGAAAAACGTCAGTACTCGCCGGTACCGCAAAATATTTATCCAACCTACATATTTTCTCTGGTATTGCAACTGTGTTACAATCATTCAGAGCCGCTAACACCTCCCCTAGTAATACACGGAGGTTTTCCAGCTTAAATTTAAAATTTGAAATATCTGAATCCAGTTTGTTTGGATCAGAACCGTCACCCGCAGAATGAAGCTCTCCGTCCTCATGTTCTGCAAATTGTGACGCAGTGTCTGACATGGCCCTAATATTATCAGCGCACTCTGTTCTCACCCCAGAGTGATCACGCTTACCTCTTAGTTCTGGTAATTTAGCCAAAACTTCAGTCATAACAGTAGCCATATCCTGTAATGTGATTTGTAATGGCCGCCCAGATGTACTCGGCGCTACAATATCACGCACCTCCCGAGCGGGAGATGCAGGTACTGACACGTGAGGCGAGTTAGTCGGCATAACTCTCCCCTCGTTGTTTGGTGAAATATGTTCAATTTGTACAGATTGACTTTTATTTAAAGTAGCATCAATACAGTTAGTACATAAATTTCTATTGGGCTCCACTTTGGCTTTAGCACATATAGCACAGATATCTTCCTCTGAATCAGACATGTTTAACACACTAGCAAATAAACTAGCAACTTGGAAATACTTTTCAAGTAATTTACTATAATATGAAAACGTACTGTGCCTATAAGAAGCACAGAAAAAGTTATGACAGTTGAAAATTAATAAACTGAAAAGTTATAGCATCAAATCTTTGTAAAAAACACAATTTTAGCAAAGGATTGCTCCCATTAGCAAAGGATAACTAACCCTGATAGCAGAAAAAAAAATAATAATACAGAAATAAACGTTTTTTTATCACAGTCAACTACAATCTCACAGCTCTGCTGTGAGTGATTACCTCCCTCAAAACAAGTTTTGAAGACCCCTGAGTTCTGTAGAGATGAACCGGATCATGCAGGGAAGACAATAAACTTCTGACTGAATTTTTTGATGCGTAGCAAAAGCACCAAAAAAGGCCCCTCCCCCTCACACATAACAGTGAGAGAGATCAGTAAACTGTCATAAATTAAATAAAACGACTGCCAAGTGGAAAAAAATAGTGCCCAAAACATTTTTTCACCCAGTACCTCAGAAAATTAAACGATTTTACATGCCAGCAAAAAACGTTTAACATTAATAAATTGAGTGTTATTAAAAAGCCTGTTGCTAGTCCCTGCAAATTAGGCTAAAGTTTTATGCATACAGTATAATTCCAGTGAAGTGCCATTCCCCAGAATACTGAAGTGTAAAATATACATACATGACAGCCTGATACCAGTTGCTGCTACTGCATTTAAGGCTGAGTTTACATTATATCGGTATGGCAGAATTTTCTCATCAATTCCATTGTCAGAAAATAATAAGCTGCTACATACCTCTTTGCAGATTAATCTGCCCGCTGTCCCCTGATCTGAAGTTTACCTCTCCTCAGATGGCCGAGAAACAGCAATATGATCTTAACTACTCCGGCTAAAATCATAGAAAAACTCAGGTAGATTCTTCTTCAAATTCTACCAGAGAAGGAATAACACACTCCGATGCTATTATAAAATAACAAACTTTTGATTGAAGGTATGAAACTAAGTATAATCACCACAGTCCTCTCACACATCCTATCTATTCGTTGGGTGCAAGAGAATGACTGGGAATGGCAGTTAGGGGAGGAGCTATATAGCAGCTCTGCTGGGTGAATCCTCTTGCACTTCCTGTTGGGGAGGAGTTAATATCCCATAAGTAATGGATGATCCGTGGACTGGATACACTTAACAAGAGAAACAGTGTATATCAGGAAGTATAGCAATCTTTCTGTGAAATAAAACAAAAAGAGCGGAGATTTGTCCCTTCAAGGAACTTGCAGACAAACCCTTATCCAAACCATCCTGAAAAAACTGTAAAAATTCTAGAAATTCTAAAAGAATGCCAGGAGAATTCATGAGAAGAACACCATGAAATTTAAGTCTTTCAAACTCTATAATAAATCTTCCTAGAGACCTCTATGACTTAGTACTAAGCATTCAATTTCCATACCTTCAAATGTAATGATTTGAGATCCTGATGGAAAAATGGACCTTGAGATAGTAGGTCTGGCCATAACGGAAGTGGCCAAGGCGGGCAACTGGACATCCGAACCAGATCCGCCTACCAAACCCTGTGTAGCCATGCTGGCACTATCAGCAACACAAATAATTGTTCCATGATAATTTTGGAAAACACTCATGGAAAGAGAACTAAAGGCGGGAAGATATAAGCAGGATGATAACACCAAGGAAGTGTCAGCGCATCCACTGCTTCCGCCTAAACATCCCTGGACCTGGACAGGTATCTGGGAAGTTCTTGTTTAGATGAGAGGCCATGAGATCTACCTCTGGAGGACCCCACATCTGAACAATCTGAGACACTGTTGTGATAATGTCTGTCTGAAAACAAATGAACGGTTCTCTCTTTAACAGAGGCCAAAACTGAAGAGCTCTGAGAATTGCACGGAGTTCTAAAATATGTATTGGAAATCTCGCCTCTTGAGATTTCCAAACCCCTTGTGCTGTCAGAGATCCTCAAACAGCTCCCCAACCTGAAAAACTCGCATCTGTTGTGATCACAGTCCAGGTTGGCCAAACAAAAGAAGCCCCTTGAACTAAATGATGGTGATCTATCCACCATGTCAGAGAGTGTCGTACATTGGGATTTAAGGATATTAAATTGAGATATCTTTGTATAATCCCTGCACCATTGATTCAGCATACAAAGCTGAAGAGGTCTCATGTGAAAATGAGCAAAGGGGATCGCGTCCGATGCTGCAGTCATGAGACCTAAAACTTCCATGCACATAGCCACTGAAGGGAATGACTGAGACTGAAGGTGCCGGCAGGCTGCAACCAATTTAAACGTCTCTTATCTGTTAGAGATACTCATGGACACTGAATCTATCTGGAAGCCTAAAAAGGTGACCTTTGTCTGAGGAATCAATAAACTTTTGGTAAATTGATCCTCCAACCATGTTTCCGAAGAAACAATTCTAGTTGATTCGTGTGAGATTCTGCAGTACGTAAAGATTGAGCTAGTACCAAGATATCGTCCAAATAAGGAAACACCGCAATACCCTTTTCTCTGATTACAGAGAGTAGGACACCCAGAACCTTTGAAAAGATTCTTGGAGCGGTTGCTAGGCCAAACGGCAGAGCAACAAATTGGTAATGCTTGTTTAGAAAAGAGAATCTCAGAAACTGATAATGTTCTGGATGAATCGGAATATGAAGGTATGCATTCTGCAAGTCTATTGTGGACATATAATGTCCTCGCTGAACAAAAGGCAGAATAGTCCTTATAGTCACCATCTTGAAAGTTGGTACTCTTACATAACGATTCAAAATTTTCAGATCCAGAACTGGTCTGAATAAATTTTCCTTTTTTGGGACAATGAATAGATTTGAATAAAACCCCAAACCTTGTTCCTGAAGAGGAACTGGCATGATTACCCCTGAAGACTCCAGGTCTGAAACACACTTCAGGAAAGCCTGAGCTTTTACTGGATTTTACTGGGATACGTGAGAGAAAAAATCTTCTCACAGGAGGTCTTACTCTGAATCCTATTCGATACCCTTGAGAGACAATGCTCTGAATCCACTGATTTTGAACAGATTTTATCCAAATATCCTTGAAAAACCTTAATCTGCCCCCTACCAGCTGAGCTGGAATGAGGGCCGCACCTTAATGCAGACTTAGGGGCTGACTTTGGTTTCCTAAAAGGCTTGGATTTATTCCAATTTGAGGAAGGTTTCCAATTGGAGGCAGATTCCTTGTGGGGAGGATAGAGTTTTCATTCCATATTCTGACAAAAGGAATGAAAACGGTTAGAAGCCTTAGATTTACACTTAGGTTTTTTATCCTGAGGCAGAAAAACTCCTTTTCCCCCAGTAACAGTTGAAATAATAGAATCCAACTGAGAACAAAATAAATTATTACCTTGGAAAGAAAGAGATAGTAATCTAATCTAGATTTAGATGTCATATCAGCATTCCAAGATTTAAGCCGCAAAGCTCTTCTAGCTAATATAGCTAAAGACATGGATCGAACATCACAAATAAAATGATTAGCATGTTGCAGTAAGCAAATAATGCTAGATACGTCAGAATCCAATTCTTGTTGCAGTAAATTCTCCAACCAGAAAGTTGATGAAGCCGCAACATCAGCCAAAGAAATGGCAGGTCTGAGAAGATGACCTGAATATAAATAGGCCTTCCTTAGATAAGATTCAAGCTTCCTATCTAAAGGATCCTTAAAGGAAGTACTATCTACCATAGGAATAGTAGTACGTTTAGCAAGAGTAGAAATAGCCCCATCAATTTTGGGGATCTTTTCCCAAAACTCTACAAATTTTGCTGGCAAAGGATACAATATTTTAAACCTTAAAAAAGGAATAAAAGAAGTACCTGGCTTATTTCATTCCTTAGAATCATATCAGAAATAGGAAAAAAAACTCCTGGAGAAACCACAGGAGGTTTAAAAACAGCATTTAAACGTTTATTAGACTGAGCGTCAAGAGTACTGGTTACCTCAATATCCAAAGTAATTAACACTTCTTAATAAAGAACGCATATACTCAATTTTAAATAAATAAGTAGATTTGTCAGTGTCAATGTCTGAGGATGATCTTCTGAATCAGATAGATCCTCATCAGAAGAGGATAAATTATCATATTATTGGTCATTTGAAATTTCATCAGCTAAATGAGAAGTTTTAAAAGACCTATTACATTTATTTGAAGGTGGAAATGCAGACAAAGCCTTCAGAATAGAATCAGAAACAAATTCTTTAAAAATTTACAGGTATATTATGCACATTAGAAGTTGAAGAAACTGCAACTGGCAATGTACTATTACTGATGGACACATTATGTGAATGTAAAAGTTTATCAAAACAACTATTACAAATGACATTCGGTGACATAATTTCTACAACTTTACAACAAATGCACTTAGCTTTTGTAGAACCAATGTCAAGCAGCAATGTTCCAGCAGAAGCTTCTGAGGCAGGGTCAAAGTGAGACATCTTGCAAAATGTAAGAGAAAAAACAACATATAAAGCAAAATTATCTATTTCCTTACATGACAGTTTCAGGAATGGGAAAAAATGCAAATAGCATAGCCCTCTGATAGAGAAAAAAAATAAATAAAAAAAAAATCAAGAGGCAAACATCAATGGGGTATTGAAATAATGAAAAAGTTTGGCGCCAAAAAATAACAGGAAATGACACACTTGCGTCACTAATGACGCAACCGTGTGAAAGGTCTCGTTGTCAAGTATGACGCCAGAAATGACGAACTTGTGCCAGACGTACTTTTTCGCGCCCAAAATATTTTTGCGCCAAAAAAAGACGCAATAAAGTTTAGCATTTGTCGCACCCGCGGGCCTAATACCGCCCGCAATTTGTAAGAAGTAGTCAATTGAAAAAAAGACTAAACCACAGGTAAGAAATAAATTTCATTTTTAAAAGATGTTTATATTCCCCAAATATGAAACTGACAGTCTGCAGAAGGAAATACATGAACCTGACTCATGGCAAATATAAGTACAATACATATATTTAGAACTTTATATAAATGCATAAAGTGCCAAACCATAGCTGGGGTGCCTTAAGTAATAAAAAACATACTTACCAAAAGACACCCATCCACATATAGCAGATAGCCAAACCAGTACAGAAACAGTTATCAGTAGAGGTAATGGTAATTTGAGAGTATATAGTCGATCTGAAAAGGGAGGTAGGAGATGAATCTCTACGACCGATAACAGAGAACCCATGAAATAGACCCCCGTTAGGGAAATCATTCAATAAGTGATACTCCCTTCATGTCCCTCTGACATTCGCTGTACTATGAGAGGAATCGGGCTTCAACAATGCTGAGAAGCGCATATCAACGTAGAAATCTTAGCACAAACTTACTTCACCACCTCCATAGGAGGCAAAGTTTGTAAAACTGAATTGTGGGTGTGGTGAGGGGTGTATTTATAGGCATTTTGAGGTTTGGGAAACTTTGCCCCTCCTGGTAGGATTGTATATCCTATATGTCACTAGCTCATGGACTCTTGCCAATTACATGAAAGAAATTAATTTTTCTTTCATGTAATTAGCAAGAGTCCATGAGCTAGTGACGTATGGGATATACATTCCTACCAGGAGGGGCAAAGTTTCCCAAACCTTAAAATGCCTATAAATACACCCCTCACCACACCCACAATTCAGTTTTACAAACTTTGCCTCCGATGGAGGTGGTGAAGTAAGTTTGTGCTAGATTCTACGTTGATATGCGCTCCGCAGCAAGTTGGAGCCAGGTTTTCCTCTCAGCGTGCAGTGAATGTCAGAGGGATGTGAGGAGAATATTGCCTATTTGAATGCAGTGATCTCCTTCTACGGGGTCTATTTCATAGGTTCTCTGTTATCGGTCGTAGAGATTCATCTCTTACCTCCCTTTTCAGATCGACGATATACTCTTATATATACCATTACCTCTGCTGATTCTCGTTTCAGTACTGGTTTGGCTTTCTACAAACATGTAGATGAGTGTCCTGGGGTAAGTAAATCTTATTTTCTGTGACACTCTAAGCTATGGTTGGGCACTTTGTTTATAAAGTTCTAAATATATGTATTCAAACATTTATTTGCCTTGACTCAGAATGTTCAACATTCCTTATTTTTCAGACAGTCCGTTTCATATTTGGGATAAATGCATTTGTTTCAATCATTTTTTCTTACCTTAAAAAATTTGACTTTTTCCCTGTGGGCTGTTAGGCTCGCGGGGGCAGAAAATGCTTCATTTTATTGCGTCATTCTTGGCGCGGACTTTTTTGGCGCAAAATTTTTTTCTGTTTCCGGCGTCATACGTGTCGCCGGAAGTTGCGTCATTTTTTGACGTTTTTTGCGTCAAAAATGTCGGCGTTCCGGATGTGGCGTCATTTTTGGCGCCAAAAGCATTTAGGCGCCAAATAATGTGGGCGTCTTTTTTGGCGCTAAAAAATATGGGCGTCACTTTTGTCTCCACATTATTTAAGTCACATTATTTATTGCTTCTGGTTGCTAGAAGCTTGTTCACTGGCATTTTTTTCCCATTCCTGAAACTGTCATTTAAGGAATTTGATCAATTTTGCTTTATATGTTGTTTTTTTCTTTTACATATTGCAAGATGTTCCACGTTGCAACTGAGTCAGAAGATACTTCAGGAAAATCACTGCCCAGTGCTGGAGCTACCAAGCTAAGTGTATCTGCTATAAACTTTTGGTATCTGTTTCTCCAGCTGTTGTTTGTATTGCATGTCATGTCAAACTTATTAATGCAGATAAAATTTCCTTTAGTACTGTTACATTACCTGTTGCTGTTCCGTCAACATCTAATTTTCAGAGTGTTCCTGATAACATAAGAGATTTTATTTTTTAAATCCATTAAGAAGGCTATGTCTGTTATTTCTCCTTCTAGTATACATAAAAGTCTTTTAAAACTTCTCTTTTTTCAGATGAATTTTTAAATTAACATCATCATTCTGATACTGATAATGGTTCTTCTGGTTCAGAGGTTTCTGTCTCAGAGGTTGATGCTGATAAATCTTTGTATTTGTTCAAGATGGAATTTATTCGTTCTTTACTTAAAGAAGTATTATTTGCATTAGAAATAGAGGATTCTGGTCCTCTTGATACTAAATGTAAACGTTTAAATAAGGTTTTTAAATCTCCTGTAGTTATTCCAGAAGTGTTATCTCCCTGATGCTATTTCTGAAGTAATTTCCAGGGAATGGAATAATTTGGGTAATTTATTTACTCCTTCTAGACGTTTAAGCAATTATATCCTGTGCCATCTGACAGATTAGAGTTTTTTGGGACAAAAATCCCTAAGGTTATGGGGCTGTCTCTACTCCTGCTAATGTACTACTATTCCTACAGCAGATAGTACTTCATTTAAGGATCCTTTAGATAGGAAAATTGAATCCTTTCTAAGAAAAGCTTACTTATGTTCAGGTAATCTTCTTAGACCTGCTATATTTTTAGCGGATGTTGCTGCAGCTTCAACTTTTTGGTTAGAAGCTTTAGCGCAACAAGTAACAGATCATAATTTTATAGCATTATTATTATTCTATAACATGCTAATAATTTTATTGGTGATACCATCTTTTGATATCATTAGAGTTGATGTCAGGTATATGTCTCTAGCTATTTTAGCTAGAAAAGCTTTATGGATTAAACTTGGAATGCTGATATGTCTTCTAAGTCAACTTTGCTTTCCCTTTCTTTCCAGGGTAAATAATCATTTTCGTTCCTTTCCTCACAACAAGGAACAAAAGCCTGATCCTTCATCCTCAGGAGCGGTATCAGTTTGGAAACTATTTCCAGTTTGGAATATATCCAAGCCTTATAGAAACCTATAGCCAGCTCCTAAGTACCTATGAAGGTGCGGCCCTTATTCCAGCTCAGCTGGTATGGGGCAGATTACGTTTTCTTCAAAGAAATTTGGATCAATTCCGTTCTCAATCTCTGGTTTCAGAACATTGTTTCAGAAAGGTACAGAATTGGCTTCAAGTTAAGGCCTCCTGCTAAGAGATTTTTTTCTTTCCCGTGTCCCAGTTAACACAGCAAAGGCTCAGCATTTCTGAAATGTGTTTCAGATCTAGAGTTGGCTGGAGTATTTATGCCAGTTCCAGTTCTGGAACAGGGGCTGGGGTTTTATTTTATCTCTTCATTGTACCAAAGAAGGTCAATTCCTTCAGACCAGTTCCGGATCTATCATTATTGAATCGTTATGTTAGGATACCAACATTCAAGATGGTTACTGTAGGACTATCCTGCCTTTTTGTTTAGCAAGGGCATTATATGTCTACAATAGATTTACAGGATGTGTATCTGCATATTCCGATTCATCCAGATCACTTTTAGTGTCTGAGATTCTCTTTTTAGACAAGCATTACCAGTTTTTTGGCTCTACCGTTTGGCCTAGCCTCAGTTCCAAGAATTTTTTTCAAAGGTTCTCGGTGCCCTTCTTTCTGTAATCAGAGAACAGGGTTTTGGTATTTCCTTATTTGGACGATATCTTGGTACTTGCTCAGTCTTCTCATTTTCGAAGAATCTCATACGAATCGACTTGTGTTGTTTCTTCAAGTTCATGGTTGGAGGATCAATTTACCAATCAATTCATTGATTCCTCAGACAAGGGTAACCTTTTTAGGTTTCTAGATAGATTCAGTGTCTATGACTCTGTCCTTGTCAGACAAGAGAAGTTTAACATTGATATCAGCTTGTCAAAACCTTCAGTCACAATCATTCCCTTTGGTAGCCTTATGCATGGAAATGTTGGGTCTTAGGACTGCCGCATCAGATGCGATCTCCTTTGCTCGTTTTCACATGCGACCTCTTCAGCTCTGTATGCTGAACCAATGGTGCAGGGATTACTCAAAGATATCTCAATTAATATCTTTAAACCGATTTTACGACACTCTCTGACATGGTGGACAGATCACCATCGTTTAGTTCAGGGGGCTTCTTGTTCTTCCGACCTGGACTATAATCTCAACAGATGCAAGTCTTACAGGTTGGGGAGCTGTGTGGGGGTATCTGACGGCACAAGGGGTTTGGGAATCTCAGGAGGTGAGATTTCCGATCAATATTTTGGAACTCCGTGCAATTTTCAGAGCTCTTCAGTCTTGGCCTCTTCTGAAGAGAGAGTTGTTCATTTGTTTTCAGATAGACAATGTCACAACTGTGGCATACATCAATCATCAAGGAGGGACTCACAGTCCTCTGGCTATGAAAGAAGTATCTCGAATTTTGGTTTGGGCGGAATCCAGCTCCTGTCTAATCTCTGCGGTTCATATCCCAGGTATGGACAATTGGAAAGCGGATTATCTCAGTCGCCAAACGTTGCATCCGGGCGAATGGTCTCTTCACCCAGAGGTATTTCTTCAGATTATTCAAATGTGGGAACTTCCAGAAATAGATCTGATGGCTTCTCATCTAAACAAGAAACTTCCCAGGTATCTGTCCAGATCCCGGGATCCTCAGGCGGAGGCAGTGGATGCATTATCACTTCCTTGGAAGTATCATCCTGCCTATATCTTTCCGCCTCTAGTTCTTCTTCCAAGAGTAATCTCCAAGATTCTGAAGGAATGCTCGTTTGTTCTGCTGGTAGCTCCGGCATGGCCTCACAGGTTTTGGTATGCGGATCTTGTCCGGATGGCCTCTTGCCAACCGTGGACTCTTCCGTTAAGACCAGACCTTCTGTCTCAAGGTCCTTTTTTCCATCAGGATCTGAAATCCTTAAATTTAAAGGTATGGAGATTGAACGCTTGATTCTTGGTCAAAGAGGTTTCTCTGACTCTGTGATTAATACTATGTTTCAGGCTCGTAAATCTGTATCCAGAGAGATATATTATAGAGTCTGGAAGACTTATATTTCTTGGTGTCTTTCTCATCATTTTTCTTGGCATTCTTTTAGAATACCGAGAATATTACAGTTTCTTCAGGATGGTTTAGATAAGGGTTTGTCCGCAAGTTCCTTGAAAGGACAAATCTCTGCTCTTTCTGTTCTTTTTCACAGAAAGATTGCTATTCTTCCTGATATTCATTGTTTTGTACAAGCTTTGGTTCGTATAAAGCCTGTCATTAAGTCAATTTCTCCTCCTTGGAGTTTGAATTTGGTTCTGGGGGCTCTTCAAGCTCCTCCATTTGAACCTATGCATTCATTGGACATTAAATTACTTTCTTGGAAAGTTTTGTTCCTTTTGGCCATCTCTTCTGCCAGAAGAGTTTCTGAATTATCTGCTCTTTCTTGTGAGTCTCCTTTTCTGATTTTTCATCAGGATAAGGCGGTGTTGCGAACTTCTTTTGAATTTTTACCTAAGTTGTGAATTCCAACAACATTAGTAGAGACATTGTGGTTCCTTCATTATGTCCTAATCCTAAGAATTCTAAGGAGAAATCGTTGCATTCTTTGGATATTGTTAGAGCTTTGAAATATTATGTTGAAGCTACTAAGTCTTTCCGAAAGACTTCTAGTTTATTTGTTATCTTTTCCGGTTCTAGAAAGGCCAGAAAACTTCTGCCATTTCTTTGGCATCTTGGTTGAAATCTTTAATTCATCTTGCCTATGTTGAGTCGGGTAAAACTCCGCCTCAGAGGATTACAGCTCATTCTACTAGGTCAGTTTCTACTTCCTGGGCGTTTAGGAATGAAGCTTCGGTTGATCAGATTTGCAAAGCGGCAACTTGGTCCTCTTTGCATACTTTTACCAAATTCTACCATTTTGATGTATTTTCTTCTTCTGAAGCAGTTTTTGGTAGAAAAGTACTTCAGGCAGCGGTTTCAGTTTGAATCTTCTGCTTATGTTTTTCATTAAACTTTATTTTGGGTGTGGATTATTTTCAGCAGGAATTGGCTGTCTTTATTTTATCCCTCCCTCTCTAGTGACTCTTGTGTGGAAAGATCCACATCTTGGGTAGTCATTATCCCATACGTCACTAGCTCATGGACTCTTGCTAATTACATGAAAGAAAACATAATTTATGTAAGAACTTACCTGATAAATTCATTTCTTTCATATTAGCAAGAGTCCATGAGGCCCGCCCTTTTTTGTGGTGGTTATGATTTTTTTGTATAAAGCACAATTATTCCAATTCCTTATTTTATATGCTTTCGCACTTTTTTCTTATCACCCCACTTCTTGGCTATTCGTTAAACTGAATTGTGGGTGTGGTGAGGGGTGTATTTATAGGCATTTTAAGGTTTGGGAAACTTTGCCCCTCCTGGTAGGAATGTATATCCCATACGTCACTAGCTCATGGACTCTTGCTAATATGAAAGAAATGAATTTATCAGGTAAGTTCTTACATAAATTATGTTTTTTGATGTTAGTGAGAGTCCAGGATCCTTACTTTTGAGAATTACATCACCTGGCCACCAGGTGGAGGCAAAGACACCCTACACCAGAGTTTCAAGTATCCCTCCCACTTCCCTTTTACTCCCAGTATTGCATACATGTATTCCATAAATAGGGTAAAGAGATGCAAACAAGAACTGCCACCACAAAAAAGAAAATATAGGTGGGCTTGTGGACTCACACTACCAAGAAAGAAATTAAATTATAATCTAGTAAGAATAAATTATGTTTATTTTATGTAATTGTCAAGAGTCCATGAGCTAGTGATGTATGGGATATACAATCCTACCAGGAGGGGCAAAGTTTCCCAAACCTCAAAATGCCTATAAATACACCCCTCACCACACCCACAATTCAGTTTTACAAACTTTGCCTCCTATGGAGGTGGTGAAGTAAGTTTGTGCTAAGATTTCTATGATTTCTTCTATGATAAGCGCTTCTGAACATTCTGAAGCCCAATTCCTCTCAGAGTACAGTGTTTGTCAGAGGGATGTGAAGAGAGTATTGCTTATTGAATTTTTAGGGTTTCTCACAGAAAATCTGTTCAAGGGTTCTCTGTTAACGGTCGTAGGGATTCATCTCCTACCTCCCTTTTCAGATCGACAATATACTCTTATACCATTACCAGTGCTGATAGTTTTCAGTACTGGTTTGGCTATCTGCTATATGTGGATGGGTGTCTTTCGGTAAGTATGTATCATTATTTAAGACACTCTCAGCTATGGTTGGCGCTTTATGTATTTATATAAAGTTTTAAATATATGTATTTACTTATATTTGCCATGAGTCAGGTCTATGTGTATTTCCCTATGCAGTCTGGCAGTTTCATTATGTGAATCATGTTTTAGGAAGTTTGTCTTACCTGGTGTATTGTCTTTTTTTTCAATTTGACTTGTTTTTTCTTTTAATGACTTGCGGGCAAATTAGGCTCGCAAGGGCACAAAATGCTGTTTTTTATTGCGTCATTCTTGGCGCGATAATTTTTTGGTGTAAATATGCGTCTATAATGACGCAAGTTTGTAATTTCTTGCGTCAGTTAACGCCAGGTTGTTAGGCGCAAAATTGTGTTTGTTATGATGCGAGTTGCATCATTTTGGGATGTTTGTTGGCGCCAAAAAAATGTTCTTTTGTTTATTTTACCTCACTTCCTATATGCTCCTTGCCTTCTTTATGCTTTATGCCTTTTTGCATCTTTTCCCATTCCTGAAACTGCTATATGTTATTTTTTCTTTTACATTTTACAAGATGTCTCAATCTGAACCTGTCTCAGAAGCTGCTGTAGGAACCATGCTGCCTGAACACATTTCTATCAAAGCTAAGTGTATCTGTTGTAAGATAGTGGAGATTATATCTCCAGCTGTAGTATGTAAAAGTAGTCATGATAAGCTTTTGCATGCAGAAAAGGTTTCTATTAGTGCTAGTACAGTATCTGTTGTTCCCTCAACATCTAAAGTACATGATATCCCTGTTGATATGAAAAAAAGATATTGCTGATACGATACAGAAGGCCATGTCTGCTATTCTGCCTTCAAATAAACGTAAAAGGTCTTTTAAAACTTCTCATGCTACTGATGAAATTTGTAATCACTGACAACATACTGATACATACACCTATGATGAGGATCTCTCTGACTCAGAAGATCCTACTTCAGACATTGACACTGATAAATCATCTTATCTATTTAAGATTGAGTATATTCTTTCCTTGTTAAAAGAAGTGTTGATAACTTTGGATAATGAGGAGTCTGGTCCTCTTAACAATAAATCCAGTAAACGTTTAAATTCTGTCTATAAACTCTCCTGTGACTACTCCTGAGGTTTTTCCTGTTCCTGATGCTATTTCTGATGTGATTGCTAAGGAATGGTCTAAGCTTTCTCTGACTAGGTACTTCTTTTGTTCCTTCTTCAAGGTTTAAAAAGTTGTATCCTTCCAATATTTCCGTTTAAACACCCTAAGAGTATGTTTAGATTGAATATATGGACTCCCTATCACCACGAGCAAGTTAGCTCAGTGAAGTTAAAACCAGATGAGGGGATGAATAGATCCTATTTTATTTTCTTTATATTCACTTATACTTATATAATAACAAGATGTTTTAATTTATGTTTCCATAAATTCCTATTGTAATACTGAAATGCATATTGTTATGAAACTTGTCATTAATAAAGCTTGTTTTAAAAAAAAAAAAAAAAAAAAGTTGTATCCTTTGCCAGTGGCTAAATTAGAGTTTTGGGAAAAAGTCCCTAAGTTTGATGGGGCTATTTCTACTCTTGCTAAACGTACTACTATTCCTATGGAAGATAGTACTTCTTTTAAGGATCCTTTAGATAGGAAAATTGAATCTTATCTAAGGAAAGCTTATTTACCTTCTGGCTATATTATAAGACCTGCCAATTCTATGGCTGATGTTGCAGCTGCATCTACTTTTTGGTTGGATAGCTTAGCAGAACGGGAAAAAGATTCTGATTTACATAGCATTGTTTGGTTGCTTCAACATGCTAATCATTTTATTTGTGATGCTATCTTTGATATCATCAAGATTGATGTTAAATCTATGTCTGGCTATTTTAGCTAGAAGAGCTTTATGGCTCAAATCATGAAATGCTGACATGGTATCTAAATCTAGGTTACTATCTCTATCATTCCAGGGTAATAATTTATTTGGTTCCCAGTTGGATTCTATTACTGGGGGGAAGGGAGTTTTTTTGCCTCAAGATAAAAAGTCTAAGGGTAAATCTAAAGCTTCTAATCGGTTTTGTTCCTTTTGTCAGAGTTATAACATAGTAGATGAGGTTGAAAAAAGACCGAAGTTCATCGAGTTCAACCTATACAAATCTAAAATATATACAAAAAGCTCCAGTTAAGCTTAAATAATCCCACTAAAAAGTGACCCATTTAATACTAGCAATCATATCCATGAATTTTGTTTATAGACATAAATCAAGACACCAAAGCCAGCCCCCAAGACTGCATGAAGGTGCGGCCCTCAATCCAGTTCTACTGGTGGGGGGGGCAGATTGAAATTATTTCAAGACGTTTGGGCAGGTTCCGTTCAGAATCATTGGATTCAGAATATTGTCTCTCAGGGGTATCGAATAGGTTTCAGAATAAGACCTCCTGTGAGAAGATTTTTTTCTCTCATATTCCAACAAATCCTGTGAAAGCTCAGGCCTTTTTGAAGTGTGTTTCAGATCTGGAGTTTTCAGGGGTAATTGTCTAGTTCCACTTCTGGAACAGGGTATGGGGTTTTATTCAAAGCTATTCATTGTCCTGAAGAAGGAAAATTCATTCAGACCAGTTCTGGATCTGAAGTTTTTGAATAATTTTGTAAGGGTCCCAACTTTCAAGATGGTGACTATAAGGACTATTGTGCCTTTCGTTCAGCAAGGTCATTACATGTCCTCAATAGACTTACAGGATGCATATCTTCACATTCCGATTAATCCAGACCACTATTGGTTTCTGAGATTGTCTTTTCTAGACAAGCATTACCAATTTGTTGCTCTTCCATTTGGCCTAGCAACAGCTCCAAGAATCTTTTCGAAGATTCTCGGTGCCCTTCTATCAGTAATCAGAGAGCAGGGTATTGTGGTGTTTCCTTATTTGGACGATATCTTGGTACTGGCTCAATGTTTTCATTTAGCAGAATCTCACACAAATCAACTTGTGTTGTTTCTTCAAATACATAGTTGGAGGATCAATTTACCAAAGAGTTTCTTGATTCCTCAGACAAGGGTCACCTTTTTAGGTTTCCAGATAGATTCAGCGTCCATGACTCCGTCTTTAACAGACAAGAGACGTTTGAAGTTGGTTTCAACCTGTTTAAACCTTCAGTCTCGATCATTCCCTTAAGTGGCTATGTGCATGAAAGTTTTAGGTCTCATGACTGCAGCATCTGACGCAATCCACTTTTGCTCGTTTTCATATGATACCTCTGCAGCTTTGCATGCTGAATCAATGGTGCAAGGATTATACTTGGATATCACAATTGATATTCTTAGATCCCAACACTCAACTTTCTCTGACTTGGTGGTTAGACCATCATCGGATTATTCAAGGGGCCTCTTTTGTTCGTCCTTCCTGGACTGTGATTTCAACAGATGCATGTCTCAGGTTGGGGAGCTGTTTGGGGGTCTCTGACAGCACAAGGAGTTTGGAATCCTCAAGAGGCGAGGTTACCAATCAATATTTTAGAACTCCGTGCTATTTTCAGGACACTTCAGGCTTGGCCTCTATTAAGGAGAGAATCATTCATTAGTTTTCAGACAGACAATATCACAACTGTGGCATATGTCAATCATCAGGGTGAGACTTGCAGTCATTTAGCGATGAAAGAAGTATCTTGGATACTTTCTTGGGCGAAATCCAACTCCTGTCTAATTTCTGCAATACATATCTCAGGTGTAGACAATTGGGAAGCAGATTATCTCAGTCGTCAGTCTTTACATCCAGGGGAGTGGTTTCCATCCAGATGTATTTTGTCAGATTGTACAGATGTGTGGTCTTCCCGAAATAGAACTGATGGCTTCCCATCTAAACAAAAAGCTTCCCAGGTACCTTTCCAGGTCCAGGGATCCTCAGATGGAGATGGTGGATGCGTTAGCAGTTCCTTGGTTTTACCAACCTGCTTATATTTTTCCGCCTCTAGTTCTTCTTCCAAGGGTGATCTCCAAGATCATAATGGAACAGTGATTAATACAATGCTACAGGCTCGTAAGTCTGTTTCAAGGAAGATTTATTATCGGGTTTGGCAAGCCTATATTTTATGGTGTTTTTCTCAAATTCTCTTGGCATTCTTTTAGAATTCCTAGAATTTTACAGTTTCTTCAGGATGGCTTGGATAAAGGTTTGTCTGCAAGTACTTTGAAGGGACAAATCTCTGCTCTGTTTTATTTCAAAGAAAGATTGCTAAGCTTCCTGATATTCACTGTTTTGTTCATGCTTTGGTTCGTATCAAGCCTGTTATTAAATCAATCTCTCCTCGAAGTTTTAATTTGGTTTTGAAGACTTTGCAGGGTCCTCCTTTTAAGCCTATGCATGCTTTGGATATTAAATTATCTTTTTTATCTTTCTTTTGGCTATCTCTTCAACTAGAAGAGTTTCCGAATTGTCTGCTCTCTCTTGTGAGTCTCCTTTTCTGATTTTACATCAGAAAAGGAGACTCGTTTGCGGACTGGTTTGCGGACTTCGTTTAAATTTCTTCCTAAGGTTGTGAATTCTAACATTAGCAGGGAAATTGTTGTTCCTTCCTTGTGTCCTAATGCCAAGAAAGCTCTTGAAAGATCTTTGCATTATTTGGATGTTGTAAGAGCTTTGAAATATTATGTTGAAGCTACTAAAGATTTCAGGAAGACTTCTAGTCTATTTGTCTTCTTCTCTGGTTCTAGGAAAGGGCAGAAAGCTTCTGCCATTTCTTTGGCATCTTGGTTGAAGCTTTTGATTCATAAAGCTTATTTGGAGGCGGGACAGTCCCCACCTCAGACGATCACAGCTCATTCTACTAGATCAGTCTCGACTTCTTGGGCTTTTAAGAATGAAGCTTCAGTTGATCAGATTTGCAAAGCAGCAACTTGGTCTTCTTTGGTAGGAAAGTTCTTCAGGCAGCTGTTTGTTTGATTCTTCTGCTAATGCTTTAATTTTTTTTTTCTATTTATGAGAAAAACATTTTTTGTGGATTTATTTTTTTCAGCAGAAAATGGCTGTTTTTATTTTATCCCTCCCTTTCTAGTGACTCTTCTGTGGACTTCCACATCTTGGGTATTTCTATCCCATACGTCACTAGCTCATGGACTCTTGCCAATTACATGAAAGAAAATATAATTTATGTAAGAACTTACCTGATAAATTCATTTCTTTCATATTGGCAAGAGTCCATGAGACCCAACCTGTTTCTGGTGGTTATGATTTTTTGTATAAAAGCATTGAGATTTCTCTCATTTTCAAGTATGTCCTTTTATAGTGTGCTCCATTGAAATCTATGGGGAGAATAAGTTTTCTGTATGTTTTTTTTACTTATTTTATCACCCCACTACTTGGCTATTCGTTAAACTGAATTGTGGGTGTGGTGAGGGGTGTATTTATATGCATTTTGAAGTTTGGGAAACTTTGCCCCTCCTGGTAGGATTGTATATCCCATACGTCACTAGCTCATGAACTCTTGCCTATATGAAAGAAATGAATTTATCAGGTAAGTTCTTACATAAATATGTTATCCTGGTGAAATATCAAGTAATGAGCATCAGAAGAAAGCAATGACAATTCTGAAACTTTACGAGCTGAAGAGATTGCCAAAAGAAACAAAACTTTCCAAGATAATAACTTAATACCCAAGGAATGCATTGGCTTGAACAGAGGAGGCTGCAAAACTCTGAGAACCAAGTTGTTTAATCCTAATGAGAGCCTGAACAAAATATTGAATATCATGAAAATGAGCTAACTTAATGTGAAATAGAACTGAAAGGGCAGAACAATGACATTTAAGGGAACTGGCTGATAAGCCCTTATCTAGATCCTCCTGAAGAAATGGTAGGATCCATGGAATTTTGAAGAAATTCCAAGAAAACCCATGTCTAGAACACCAAGACAGATATACTTTCCAAACCTCGTAATAGATATGTCTAGTAACAGGCTTACAAGCCTGAATTAACTTATCAATGACATCTTCATAAAAACCTCTCTGAGCTAAAATCAAGCGTTCACTTTCCACGCCGTCAAATTGAGAGACTGAAGACTGTGATAAAAAGAATGGACCTGGCACTAGCAAATCCTGACGAAGTGGTAGGCAACTCAGAGTGGTGTTGGACCGGCTGATCAGGTCCGCGTTCCAGGTCTGACGAGGCCATGCCGGAGCTACTAGAATTGCTGGGACGCCCTTCTGCTGAGGAGAGCTACCACCCTGGGCAGGAAAAGAATTGAAGAAAACAAGAAGAATAGATGGTAATGCTGTGAAAGCATCTATCAACTCTGCCTGAGGATCCCTCGCTCTGGACCCATAACGTGAAAGCTTGTGATTTAACTGGGATGCCATCAGATCTTTGTATGACCCCAGCGAGCTATCAACTAATCGAATATGTCCTTATTGAGGGACTATTCCCCTCGGTGGAGAGACTGGCGGTTTAAATAGTTTGCCTCTGCCCAAGTCAAAATATGAGATACTTCATCATGAGAGAGCCGTGAGTGCCCCTTTAATGGTTTATATATGCCACTGCCATGACATTGTCTGACTGGAAGCAAATAAATTGGCAAGAACAAAGAGATTGGCCACGCCTGAAGAGCATTGAAGATCACTCTTCCAAAATGTTGATGGGAAGGAGCGCTTCTTTCAAAGCCCAAACCCCCTGAGCTCTCAGAGGACTCCAAACTGCTCCCCAACCGGACAGACTGGCATCGATAGTGATAATCTCCCAAGATGGACGATGAAATCCCATGCCACGTAGCATTGGTTCTGGGGATGTCCACCAATCCACCAAGAGAGAGATTGTCTGGTGATATTGTCGAAATTAATCACCTGAGAAAGATCAGAGTGATCCCTGTTCCACTGACTCAACATGCAAAGTTGTTAAGGTTGTAAATGAAACCTTGCAAACTACACTGTGTCCGAAGCTGCCACCATAAGACCCACAAACTCCATACATTGAGCTACCGAAGGAAATGATACATCCTGCAGCTGATAACAGGCCAACTGAACCTACAGTCTGCGTTGTTCCGTCTTTGACCACTCCCAAGAATGTCACTCTCATGCTTGGAGTAATAACTTTTTTACCTTCCAGCCATGAATGCGAAAAAACCACAGCAGTTTTTCTGTATGAGTCGTTAAAAGGTAAAGATGGAGCCTGAATCATGATATCGTCCAAGTAGGGAGCAACAGCTACCCCCTGAGAATGAAATGACAGGTGAAAACACTGATCAGCACATCCTTCCATTCACTTAACCCTATAGAATGCATACACTCTTTCCCTACAAATAGCTATATATCACACATCAATATAATATACTTTTATTTCTTTTTTAATTTTTTACTATTTGTGTTTTATTTTCATCTACACACCTCATACCCCTAACATGAATCCAAATATGACCATAATTTTATTCGTGATAACCCTTTTCTCACTCCAATTTTG
Organism: Bombina bombina; assembly: GCF_027579735.1. NCBI lineage: Eukaryota > Metazoa > Chordata > Amphibia > Anura > Bombinatoridae > Bombina > Bombina bombina. The sequence goes on along the minus strand of NC_069502.1, from coordinate 313,954,528 downwards.
TTCATATCACTACCGCCATAAGCAAACACTTCAAACTGGAAAACAAATTATCATACACCATGACCTTCTTTGTTGCAGTAACTTATCTGCTGAGTGCTGGTGGAGAGTTATAAAAAAATAACCTTCCTACCCCCACCTCACAAAATTAAAAAAAGCCTCTCCTTTGTGCACTGTAATATCTGCATCTTACTACCAAAAATCGATGCACTGCAAGCATGGTATTCACATTACAAGCCCAAAATCATTGTGATCTCTGAATTGTGGCTAACCACAAAAATACCTGACTCTGCCATTGTAATACATGGGTATTCATGCCATAGAAATGACAGAGCAAAAAGAGGAGGCGGCATTGTAGTTTATGTTGACAATTTCATAAAGTACACCCCTTACAAAAATTTAGCTCTCCTGCCACCTTTGATTTCCTTTCTGGCACAATTGAGATCTCGTGCAGTAAATCAATCATTGTTGCAGGAATCTACCGCCTACCTATCTCCCCTTTGCATTCCCTTTCTGAGATAGCCCATCTCCTTAGTGAAACCATAGCTCAAACCACAAAAAGTGAAATTTTAGTCTTTGGAGATTTTACTATTGATTGGCTGAATCCTAAAAATAATAGCTCTTGCTCGTTGTTTTAAACTTTGCAGATAACGCAATTAATTCTCTCCACTTCTCCTGACCGAATCCAGGAGGCAGGTGTTCTCCCTAACAGTTTCAGTGACCACTGAAATAAAGGCTACTAAATCCACTCCCAAGGTTAAACTCACCAGGTCCTTCAAAAAAACATAATTTATGTAAGAACTTACCTGATAAATTCATTTCTTTCATATTAGCAAGAGTCCATGAGCTAGTGACGTATGAGATATACATTCCTACCAGGAGGGGCAAAGTTTCCCAAACCTTAAAATGCCTATAAATACACCCCTCACCACACCCACAATTCAGTTTAACGAATAGCCAAGAAGTGGGGTGATAAGAAAAAAGTGCGAAAGCATATAAAATAAGGAATTGGAATAATTGTGCTTTATACAAAAAAATCAAAACCACCACAAAAAAGGGCGGGCCTCATGGGCTCTTGCTAATATGAAAGAAATGAATTTATCAGGTAAGTTCTTACATAAATTATGTTTTCTTTCATGTAATTAGCAAGAGTCCATGAGCTAGTGACGTATGGGATAATGATTACCCAAGATGTGGATCTTTCCACACAAGAGTCACTAGAGAGGGAGGGATAAAATAAAGACAGCCAATTCCTGCTGAAAATAATCCACACCCAGAATAAAATTTTTAATGAAAAAACATAAGAAGAAGATTAAAACTGAAACCACTGCCTGAAGTATGTTTCTACCAAAAACTGCTTCAGAAGAAGAAAACACATCAAAATGGTAGAATTTAGTAAAAGTATGCAAAGAGAACCAAGTTGCTGTTTTGCAAATCTGATCAACCGAAGCTTCATTCTTAAACGCCCAGGAAGTAGAAACTAACCCAGTATAATGAGCTGTAATCCTTTGAGGCGGAGTGTTACCCGACTCAACATAGGCATGATGAAATAAAGATTTCAACCAAGATGCCAAAGAAATGGCAGAAGCTTTCTGGTCTTTTCTAGAACCGGAAAACAGAATTTATGTTTACCTGATAAATTACTTTCTCCAACGGTGTGTCCGGTCCACGGCGTCATCCTTACTTGTGGGATATTCTCTTCCCCAACAGGAAATGGCAAAGAGCCCAGCAAAGCTGGTCACATGATCCCTCCTAGGCTCCGCCTACCCCAGTCATTCGACCGACGTTAAGGAGGAATATTTGCATAGGAGAAACCATATGATACCGTGGTGACTGTAGTTAAAGAAAATAAATTATCAGACCTGATTAAAAAACCAGGGTGGGCCGTGGACCGGACACACCGTTGGAGAAAGTAATTTATCAGGTAAACATAAATTCTGTTTTCTCCAACATAGGTGTGTCCGGTCCACGGCGTCATCCTTACTTGTGGGAACCAATACCAAAGCTTTAGGACACGGATGAAGGGAGGGAGCAAATCAGGTCACCTAGATGGAAGGCACCACGGCTTGCAAAACCTTTCTCCCAAAAATAGCCTCAGAAGAAGCAAAAGTATCAAACTTGTAAAATTTGGTAAAAGTGTGCAGTGAAGACCAAGTCGCTGCCCTACATATCTGATCAACAGAAGCCTCGTTCTTGAAGGCCCATGTGGAAGCCACAGCCCTAGTGGAATGAGCTGTGATTCTTTCGGGAGGCTGCCGTCCGGCAGTCTCGTAAGCCAATCTGATGATGCTTTTAATCCAAAAAGAGAGAGAGGTAGAAGTTGCTTTTTGACCTCTCCTTTTACCGGAATAAACAACAAACAAGGAAGATGTTTGTCTAAAATCCTTTGTAGCATCTAAATAGAATTTTAGAGCGCGAACAACATCCAAATTGTGCAACAAACGTTCCTTATTCGAAACTGGTTTCGGACACAGAGAAGGTACGATAATCTCCTGGTTAATGTTTTTGTTAGAAACAACTTTTGGAAGAAAACCAGGTGTAGTACGTAAAACCACCTTATCTGCATGGAACACCAGATAAGGAGGAGAACACTGCAGAGCAGATAATTCTGAAACTCTTCTAGCAGAAGAAATTGCAACCAAAAACAAAACTTTCCAAGATAATAACTTAATATCAACGGAATGTAAGGGTTCAAACGGAACCCCCTGAAGAACTGAAAGAACTAAGTTGAGACTCCAAGGAGGAGTCAAAGGTTTGTAAACAGGCTTGATTCTAACCAGAGCCTGAACAAAGGCTTGAACATCTGGCACAGCTGCCAGCTTTTTGTGAAGTAACACAGACAAGGCAGAAATCTGTCCCTTCAGGGAACTTGCAGATAATCCTTTTTCCAATCCTTCTTGAAGGAAGGATAGAATCTTAGGAATCTTAACCTTGTCCCAAGGGAATCCTTTAGATTCACACCAACAGATATATTTTTTCCAAATTTTGTGGTAAATCTTTCTAGTTACAGGCTTTCTGGCCTGAACAAGAGTATCGATAACAGAATCTGAGAACCCTCGCTTCGATAAGATCAAGCGTTCAATCTCCAAGCAGTCAGCTGGAGTGAGACCAGATTCGGATGTTCGAACGGACCTTGAACAAGAAGGTCTCGTCTCAAAGGTAGCTTCCATGGTGGAGCCGATGACATATTCACCAGATCTGCATACCAAGTCCTGCGTGGCCACGCAGGAGCTATCAAGATCACCGACGCCCTTTCCTGATTGATCCTGGCTACCAGCCTGGGGATGAGAGGAAACGGCGGGAATACATAAGCTAGTTTGAAGGTCCAAGGTGCTACTAGTGCATCCACTAGAGCCGCATTGGGATCCCTGGATCTGGACCCGTAGCAAGGAACTTTGAAGTTCTGACGAGAGGCCATCAGATCCATGTCTGGAATGCCCCACAGTTGAGTGACTTGGGCAAAGATTTCCGGATGGAGTTCCCACTCCCCCGGATGCAATGTCTGACGACTCAGAAAATCCGCTTCCCAATTTTCCACTCCTGGGATGTGGATAGCAGACAGGTGGCAGGAGTGAGACTCCGCCCATAGAATGATTTTGGTCACTTCTTCCATCGCCAGGGAACTCCTTGTTCCCCCCTGATGGTTGATGTACGCAACAGTCGTCATGTTGTCTGATTGAAACCGTATGAACTTGGCCCTCGCTAGCTGCGGCCAAGCCTTGAGAGCATTGAATATCGCTCTCAGTTCCAGAATATTTATCGGTAGAAGAGATTCTTCCCGAGACCAAAGACCCTGAGCTTTCAGGGATCCCCAGACCGCGCCCCAGCCCATCAGACTGGCGTCGGTCGTGACAATGACCCACTCTGGTCTGCGGAAGGTCATCCCTTGTGACAGGTTGTCCAGGGACAGCCACCAACGGAGTGAGTCTCTGGTCCTCTGATTTACTTGTATCCTCGGAGACAAGTTTGTATAGTCCCCATTCCACTGACTGAGCATGCACAGTTGTAATGGTCTTAGATGAATGCGCGCAAAAGGAACTATGTCCATTGCCGCTACCATCAAACCTATCACTTCCATGCACTGCGCTATGGAAGGAAGAGGAACGGAATGAAGTATCCGACAAGAGTCTAGAAGTTTTGTTTTTCTGGCCTCTGTCAGAAAAATCCTCATTTCTAAGGAGTCTATTATTGTTCCCAAGAAGGGAACCCTTGTTGATGGAGATAGAGAACTCTTTTCCACGTTCACTTTCCATCCGTGAGATCTGAGAAAGGCCAGGACGATGTCCGTGTGAGCCTTTGCTTGAGGAAGGGACGACGCTTGAATCAGAATGTCGTCCAAGTAAGGTACTACAGCAATGCCCCTTGGTCTTAGCACAGCTAGAAGGGACCCTAGTACCTTTGTGAAAATCCTTGGAGCAGTGGCTAATCCGAAAGGAAGCGCCACGAACTGGTAATGCTTGTCCAGGAATGCGAACCTTAGGAACCGATGATGTTCCTTGTGGATAGGAATATGTAGATACGCATCCTTTAAATCCACCGTGGTCATGAATTGACCTTCCTGGATGGAAGGAAGAATTGTTCGAATGGTTTCCATTTTGAACGATGGAACCTTGAGAAACTTGTTTAAGATCTTGAGATCTAAGATTGGTCTGAACGTTCCCTCTTTTTTGGGAACTATGAACAGATTGGAGTAGAACCCCATCCCTTGTTCTCCTAATGGAACAGGATGAATCACTCCCATTTTTAACAGGTCTTCTACACAACGTAAGAATGCCTGTCTTTTTATGTGGTCTGAAGACAACTGAGACCTGTGGAACCTCCCCCTTGGGGGAAGCCCCTTGAATTCCAGAAGATAACCTTGGGAGACTATTTCTAGCGCCCAAGGATCCAGAACATCTCTTGCCCAAGCCTGAGCGAAGAGAGAGAGTCTGCCCCCCACCAGATCCGGTCCCGGATCGGGGGCCAACATTTCATGCTGTCTTGGTAGCAGTGGCAGGTTTCTTGGCCTGCTTTCCCTTGTTCCAGCCTTGCATTGGTCTCCAAGCTGGCTTGGCTTGAGAAGTATTACCCTCTTGCTTAGAGGACGTAGCACTTTGGGCTGGTCCGTTTCTACGAAAGGGACGAAAATTAGGTTTATTTTTGGCCTTGAAAGGCCGATCCTGAGGAAGGGCGTGGCCCTTACCCCCAGTGATATCAGAGATAATCTCTTTCAAGTCAGGGCCAAACAGCGTTTTCCCCTTGAAAGGAATGTTAAGTAGCTTGTTCTTGGAAGACGCATCAGCTGACCAAGATTTCAACCAAAGCGCTCTGCGCGCCACAATAGCAAACCCAGAATTCTTAGCCGCTAACCTAGCCAATTGCAAAGTGGCGTCTAGGGTGAAAGAATTAGCCAATTTGAGAGCATTGATTCTGTCCATAATCTCCTCATAAGGAGGAGAATCACTATCGACCGCCTTTACCAGCTCATCGAACCAGAAACACGCGGCTGTAGCGACAGGGACAATGCATGAAATTGGTTGTAGAAGGTAACCCTGCTGAACAAACATCTTTTTAAGTAAACCTTCTAATTTTTTATCCATAGGATCTTTGAAAGCACAACTATCTTCTATGGGTATAGTGGTGCGTTTGTTTAAAGTGGAAACCGCTCCCTCGACCTTGGGGACTGTCTGCCATAAGTCCTTTCTGGGGTCGACCATAGGAAACAATTTTTTAAATATGGGGGGAGGGACGAAAGGAATACCGGGCCTTTCCCATTCTTTATTTACAATGTCCGCCACCCGCTTGGGTATAGGAAAAGCTTCTGGGAGCCCCGGGACCTCTAGGAACTTGTCCATTTTACATAGTTTCTCTGGGATGACCAACTTGTCACAATCATCCAGAGTGGATAATACCTCCTTAAGCAGAATGCGGAGATGTTCCAACTTAAATTTAAACGTAATCACATCAGGTTCAGCTTGTTGAGAAATGTTCCCTGAATCAGTAATTTCTCCCTCAGACAAAACCTCCCTGGCCCCATCAGACTGGTTTAGGGGCCCTTCAGAACCATTATTATCAGCGTCGTCATGCTCTTCAGTATCTAAAACAGAGCAGTCGCGCTTACGCTGATAAGTGTGCATTTTGGCTAAAATGTTTTTGACAGAATTATCCATTACAGCCGTTAATTGTTGCATAGTAAGGAGTATTGGCGCGCTAGATGTACTAGGGGCCTCCTGAGTGGGCAAGACTCGTGTAGACGAAGGAGGGAATGATGCAGTACCATGCTTACTCCCCTCACTTGAGGAATCATCTTGGGCATCATTGTCATTGTCACATAAATCACATTTATTTAAATGAGAAGGAACTCTGGCTTCCCCACATTCAGAACACAGTCTATCTGGTAGTTCAGACATGTTAAACAGGCATAAACTTGATAACAAAGTACAAAAAAACGTTTTAAAATAAAACCGTTACTGTCACTTTAAATTTTAAACTGAACACACTTTATTACTGCAATTGCGAAAAAATATGAAGGAATTGTTCAAAATTCACCAAAATTTCACCACAGTGTCTTAAAGCCTTAAAAGTATTGCACACCAAATTTGGAAGCTTTAACCCTTAAAATAACGGAACCGGAGCCGTTTTTAACTTTAACCCCTTTACAGTCCCTGGTATCTGCTTTGCTGAGACCCAACCAAGCCCAAAGGGGAATACGATACCAAATGACGCCTTCAGAAAGTCTTTTCTATGTATCAGAGCTCCTCACACATGCGACTGCATGACATGCCTCTCAAAAACAAGTGCGCAACACCGGCGCGAAAATGAGGCTCTGCCTATGATTTGGGAAAGCCCCTAAGAATAAGGTGTCTAAAACAGTGCCTGCCGATATAATCTTATCAAAATACCCAGATTAAATGATTCCTCAAGGCTAAATATGTGTTAATAATGAATCGATTTAGCCCAGAAAAAGTCTACAGTCTTAATAAGCCCTTGTGAAGCCCTTATTTACTATCTTAATAAACATGGCTTACCGGATCCCATAGGGAAAATGACAGCTTCCAGCATTACATCGTCTTGTTAGAATGTGTCATACCTCAAGCAGCAAGAGACTGCTCACTGTTCCCCCAACTGAAGTTAATTCCTCTCAACAGTCCTGTGTGGAACAGCCATGGATTTTAGTAACGGTTGCTAAAATCATTTTCCTCATACAAACAGAAATCTTCATCTCTTTTCTGTTTCTGAGTAAATAGTACATACCAGCACTATTTTAAAATAACAAACTCTTGATTGAATAATAAAAACTACAGTTAAACACTAAAAAACTCTAAGCCATCTCCGTGGAGATGTTGCCTGTACAACGGCAAAGAGAATGACTGGGGTAGGCGGAGCCTAGGAGGGATCATGTGACCAGCTTTGCTGGGCTCTTTGCCATTTCCTGTTGGGGAAGAGAATATCCCACAAGTAAGGATGACGCCGTGGACCGGACACACCTATGTTGGAGAAAAGATGACAAATAGACTAGAAGTCTTTCGGAAAGACTTAATAGCTTCAACATAATATTACAAAGCTCTAACAGCATCCAAAGAATGCAATGATTTCTCCTTAGAATTCATAGGATTAGGACATAATGAAGGAACCACAATTTCTCTACTAATGTTGTTAGAATTCACAACCTTAGGTAAAAAATTCAAAAGAAGTTCGCAGCACCGACTTATCCTGATGCAAAATCAGAAAAGGAGACTCACAAAAAAGAGTAGATAATTCAGAGACTCTTCTGGCAGAAGAGATGGCCAAAAGAAACAAAACTTTCCAAGAAAGTAATATAATGACCAAAGAATGCATGGGTTCAAAAGGAGGAGCTTGAAGAGCCCCCAGAACCAAATTCAAACTCCAAGGAGGAGAAATTGACTGAACCAAACCTTGTACAAAACATTGAATATCAGGAAGATTAGCAATCCTTCTGTAAAAAAGAACAGAAAGAGCAGAGATTTGTCTTTCAAGAAACTTGCGGACAAACCTTTATCTAAACCATCCTGAAGAAATATAAGTCTTCCAGACTCTATAATATATCTCTCTAGATACAGATTTACGAGCCTGTCACATAGTATCAATCACAGAGTCAGAGAAACCTCTTTGACCAAGAATCAAGCGTTCAAACTCCACACCTTAAAATTAAGGTTTTGAGATCCTGATGGAAAAAAGAACCTTGAGACAGAAAGACTGGTCTTAACGGAAGAGTCCACAGCTGGCAAGAGGCCATCCGGACAAGATCCGCATACCAAAACCTGTGAGGCCATGCTGGAGCTACCAGCAGGACAAACGAGCATTCCTTAGAATATTGGAGAATACCCTTGGAAGAAGAACTAGAGGCGGAAAGATATAGGCAGGATGATACTTGTAAGGAAGAGATAATGCATCCACTGCCTCCGCCCGAGGATCCCTGGATCCGGACAGATACCAGGGAAGTTTCTTGTTTAGATGAGAAGCCATCAGATCTATTTCTGGGAGTTCCCACATTTGAACAATCTGAGGAAATACCTCTGGGTGAAGACCATTCGCCCAGGTGCAACGTTTGGCGACTGAGATAATCCGCTTTCCAATTGTCCATACCTGGGATATGAACCGCAGAGATTAGACAGGAGCTGGATTCCGCCCAAACCAAAATTCGAGATACTTCTTTCATAGCCAGAGGACTGTGAGTCCCTCCTTGATGATTGATGTATGCCACAGTTGTGACATTGTCTATCTGAAAACAAATGAACAACTCTCTCTTCAGAAGAGGCCAAGACTGAAGAGCTCTGAAATTGCACGGAGTTCCAAAATATTGATCGGAAATCTCACCTCCTGAGATTCCCAAACCCCTTGTGCCGTCAGATACCCCCACACAGCTCCCCAACCTGTAAGATTTGCATCTGTTGAGATTATAGTGCAGGTCGGAGGAACAAAGAAGCCCCCTGAACTAAACGATGGTGATCTGTCCACCATGTCAGAGAGTGTCGTATAATCGGTTTAAAGATATTAAGTGAGATATCTTTGAGTAATCCCTGCACCATTGGTTCAGCATACAGAGCTGAAGAGGTCGCATGTGAAAACGAGCAAAGGAGATCGCATCTGATGCGGCAGTCCTAAGACCTAAAATTTCCATGCATAAGGCTACCAAAGGGAATGATTGTGACTGAAGGTTTTGACAAGCTGAAATCAATGTTAAACTTCTCTTGTCTGACAAGGACAGAGTCATAGACACTGAATCTATTCTAGAAACCTAAAAAGGTTACCCTTGTCTGAGGAATCAATGAACTGATTAGTAAATTGATCCTCCAACCATGAACTTGAAGAAACAACACAAGTCGATTCGTATGAGATTCTTCGAAAATGAGAAGACTGAGAAAGTACCCAGATATCGTCCAATAAGGAAATACCAAAACCCTGTTCTCTGATTACAGAAAGAAGGGCACCGAGAACCTTTGAAAAAAAATTCTTGGAACTGAGGCTAGAGCCACAAAACTGGTAATGCTTGTCTTAAAAAGAGAATCTCAGACACTAAAAGTGATCTGGATGAATCGGAATATGCAGATACACATCCTGTAAATCTATTGTAGACATATAATGCCCTTGCTAAACAAAAGGCAGGACAGTCCTACAGAAACTGAATGTTGGAATCCTTACATAACGATTCAATATTGATAGATCCGGAACTGGTCTGAAGGAATTGACCTTCTTTGGTACAATGAAGAACTGGAACTGGCATAATTACTCCAGCCAACTCTAGATCTGAAACACATTTCAGAAATGCTGAGCCTTTGCTGTGTTAACTGGGACACGGGAAAGAAAAAATCTCTTAGCAGGAGGCCTTAACTGAAGCCAATGCTGTACCTTTCTGAAACAATGTTCTAAAACCAGAAATTGAGAACGGAATTGATCAAAATTTCTTTGAAGAAAACGTAATCTGCCCCATACCAGCTGAGCTGGAATAAGGTCCGCACCTTCATGGGTACTTAGGAGCTGGCTATAGGTTTTCTATAAGGCTTGGATATATTCCAAACTGGAAATAGTTTCCAAACTGATACCGCTCCTGAGGATGAAGGATCAGGCTTTTGTTCCTTATTGTGAGGAAAGGAACGAAAAATGATTATTAGACCTAAATTTACCTTAGATTTTTTATCCTTTGGTAAAAAAGTTCCCTTCCTTCCAGAAACAGTTGAAATAATAATTTATTACCCTGGAAAGAAAAGGAAAGCAAAGTTGACTTAGAAGACATAACAGCATTCCAAGTTTAATCCATAAAGCTTTTCTAGCTAAAATAGCTAGAGACATATACCTGACATCAACTCTAATGATATCAAAAGATGGTATCACCAATAAAATTATTAGCATGTTATAGAATAATAATAATGCTATAAAATTATGATCTGTTACTTGTTGCGCTAAAGCTTCTAACCAAAAAGTTGAAGCTGCAGCAACATCCGCTAAAAATATAGCAGGTCTAAGAAGATTACCTGAACATAAGTAAGCTTTTCTTAGAAAGGATTCAATTTTCCTATCTAAAGGATCCTTAAAATGAATTACTATCTACCGTAGGAATAGTAGCACATTTAGCAGGAGTAGAGACAGCCCCATAACCTTAGGGATTTTGTCCCAAAAAAACTCTAATCTGTCAGATGGCACAGGATATAATTGCTTAAACGTTTAGAAGGAGTAAAAGAATTACCCAAATTATTCCATTCCCTGGAAATTACTTCAGAAATAGCATCAGGGAGATTAAACACTTCTGGAATAACTACAGGAGATTTAAAAACCTTATTTAAACGTTTAGATTTAGTATCAAGAGGACCAGAATCCTCTATTTCTAATGCAATTAATACTTCTTTAAATAAAGAACGAATAAATTCCATCTTGAACAAATACAAAGATTTATCAGCATCAACCTCTGAGACAGAAACCTCTGAACCAGAAGAACCATTATCAGTATCAGAATGATGATGTTAATTTAAAAATTCATCTGAAAAAAGAGAAGTTTTAAAAGACTTTTATGTAAACTAGAATGAGAAATAACAGACATAGCCTTCTTAATGGATTTAAAAAATAAAATCTCTTATGTTTATCAGGAACACTCTGAAAATTAGATGTTGACGGAACAGCAACAGGTAATGTAACAGTACTAAAGGAAATTTTATCTGCATTAATAAGTTTGTCATGACATGCAATACAAACAACAGCTGGAGAAACAGATACCAAAAATTATAGCAGATACACTTAGCTTGGTAGCTCCAGCACTAGACAGCGATTTTCCTGTAGTATCTTCTGACTCAGATGCAACGTGAGACATCTTGCAATATGTAAGATAAAAAACAACATATAAAGCAAAATTGATCAAATTCCTTAAATGACAGTTTCAGGAATGGGAAAAAATGCCAGTGAATAAGCTTCTAGCAACCAGAAGCAATGAAAAAACAGAATTTATGTTTACCTGATAAATTACTTTCTCCAACGGTGTGTCCGGTCCACGGCGTCATCCTTACTTGTGGGATATTCTCTTCCCCAACAGGAAATGGCAAAGAGCCCAGCAAAGCTGGTCACATGATCCCTCCTAGGCTCCGCCTACCCCAGTCATTCGACCGACGTTAAGGAGGAATATTTGCATAGGAGAAACCATATGATACCGTGGTGACTGTAGTTAAAGAAAATAAATCATCAGACCTGATTAAAAAACCAGGGCGGGCCGTGGACCGGACACACCGTTGGAGAAAGTAATTTATCAGGTAAACATAAATTCTGTTTTCTCCAACATAGGTGTGTCCGGTCCACGGCGTCATCCTTACTTGTGGGAACCAATACCAAAGCTTTAGGACACGGATGAAGGGAGGGAGCAAATCAGGTCACCTAAATGGAAGGCACCACGGCTTGCAAAACCTTTCTCCCAAAAAATAGCCTCAGAAGAAGCAAAAGTATCAAACTTGTAAAATTTGGTAAAAGTGTGCAGTGAAGACCAAGTCGCTGCCCTACATATCTGATCAACAGAAGCCTCGTTCTTGAAGGCCCATGTGGAAGCCACAGCCCTAGTGGAATGAGCTGTGATTCTTTCAGGAGGCTGCCGTCCGGCAGTCTCGTAAGCCAATCTGAAGATGCTTTTAATCCAAAAAGAGAGAGAGGTAGAAGTTGCTTTATGACCTCTCCTGTTACCAGAATAAACAACAAACAAGGAAGATGTTTGTCTAAAATCCTTTGTAGCATCTAAATAGAATTTTAGAGCGCGAACAACATCCAAATTGTGCAACAAACGTTCCTTCTTCGAAACTGGTTTCGGACCCAAAGAAGGCACGACTATCTCCTGGTTAATGTTTTTGTTAGAAACAACTTTTGGAAGAAAACCAGGTTTAGTACGTAAAACCACCTTATCTGCATGGAACACCAGATAAGGAGGAGAACACTGCAGAGCAGATAATTCTGAAACTCTTCTAGCGGAAGAAATTGCAGCCAAAAACAAAACTTTCCAAGATAATAACTTAATATCAACGGAATGTAAGGGTTCAAACGGAACCCCCTGAAGAACTGAAAGAACTAAGTTGAGACTCCAAGGAGGAGTCAAAGGTTTGTAAACAGGCTTGATTCTAACCAGAGCCTGAACAAAGGCTTGAACATCTGGCACAGCTGCCAGCTCTTTGTGAAGTAACACAGACAAGGCAGAAATCTGTCCCTTCAAGGAACTTGCAGATAATCCTTTCTCCAATCCTTCTTGAAGAAAGGATAGAATCCTAGGAATCTTTACCTTGTCCAAGCCTGAGTGAAGAGAGAGAGTCTGCCCCCCACCAAATCCGGTCCCGGATCGGGGGCCCGCATCTCATGCTGTCTTGGGAGCAGTGGCAGGTTTCTTGGCCTGCTTTCCTTTGTTCCAGCCTTGCCTTGGTCTCCAGGCTGGATTGGCTTGAGAAGTATTACCCTCCTGCTTAGAGGACGTAGCACTTGGGGCTGGTCCGTTTCTGCGAAAGGGACGAAAATTAGGTTTATTTTTGGCCTTGAAAGACCTATTCTGAGGAAGGGCGTGGCCCTTGCCCCCAGTGATATCAGAGATAAACTCTTTCAAGTCAGGGCCAAACAGTGTTTTCCCCTTGAAAGGAATGTCAAACAATTTGTTCTTGGAAGACGCATCCGCTGACCAAGATTTTAACCAAAGCGCTCTGCGCGCCACAATAGCAAACCCAGAATTTTTCGCCGCTAACCTAGCCAATTGCCAGGTGGCGTCTAGGGTGAAAGAATTAGCCAATTTAAGAGCACGAATTCTGTCCATAATCTCCTCATAAGAAGAAGAATTACTAATAATCGCCTTTTCTAGCTCATCGCACCAGAAACACGCGGCTGTAGTGACAGGGACAATGCATGCAATTGGTTGTAGAAGGTAACCTTGCTGAACAAACATCTTTTTTAGCAAACCTTCTAATTTTTTATCCATAGGATCTTGGAAAGCACAACTATCTTCTATGGGTATAGTGGTGCGCTTGTTTAGAGTAGAAACCGCCCCCTCGACCTTGGGGACTGTCTGCCATAAGTCCTTTCTGGGGTCGACTATAGGAAACAATTTTTTAAATATGGGGGGAGGTACGAAAGGTACACCGGGCCTGTCCCATTCTTTATTAACAATGTACGCCACCCGCTTGAGTATAGGAAAAGCTTCGGGGGGCCCCGGGGCCTCTAGGAACTTGTCCATTTTACATAGTGTTTCTGGAATGACCAGATAATCACAATCATCCAAATTGGATAACACCTCCTTAAGCAGAGCGCGGAGATGTTCCAACTTAAATTTAAAAGTAATCACATCAGGTTCAGCTTGTTGAGAAATTTTTCCTGAATCTGAAATTTCTCCCTCAGACAAAACCTCCCTGGCCCCCTCAGACTGGTGTAGGGGCCCTTCAGAAACAATATCATCAGCGGCCTCATGCTCTTCAGTATTTTCTAAAACAGAGCAGTCGCGCTTTCGCTGATAAGTGGGCATATTGGCTAAAATGTTTTTGATAGAATTATCCATTACAGCCGTTAATTGTTGCATAGTAAGGAGTATTGGCGCGCTAGATGTACTAGGGGCCTCCTGTATGGGCAAAACTGGTGTAGACGAAGGAGGGGATGATGCAGTACCATGCTTACTCCCCTCACTTGAGGAATCATCTTGGGCATCATTTTTACAAAATTTATTATGACATAAATCACATCTATTTAAATGAGAAGGAACCTTGGCTTCCCCACAGTCAGAACACAATCTATCTGGTAGTTCAGACATGTTAAACAGGCATAAACTTGATAACAAAGCACAAAAAACGTTTTAAAATAAAACCGTTACTGTCACTTTAAATTTTAAACTGAACACACTTTATTACTGCAATTGCGAAAAAGTATGAAGGAATTGTTCAAAATTCACCAAAATTTCACCACAGTGTCTTAAAGCCTTAAAAGTATTGCACACCAAATTTGGAAGCTTTAACCCTTAAAATAACGGAACCGGAGCCGTTTTTATATTTAACCCCTTTACAGTCCCTGGAATCTGCTTTGCTGAGACCCAACCAAGCCCAAAGGGGAATACGATACCAAATAATGCCTTCAGAAAGACTTTTCTATGTATCAGAGCTCCACACACATGCAGCTGCATGTCATGCTGTTCTCAAAAACAAGTGCGCCATACCGGCGCGAAAATGAGGCTCTGACTATGATTAGGGAAAGCCCCAATAGAATAAAGTGTCTAAAACAGTGCCTGCCGATATTATTTTACAAAAAATACCCAGATTAAATGATTCCTCAAGGCTAAATATGTGTAAATATGATCGATTTAGCCCAGAAAATGTCTACAGTCTTAATAAGCCCTTGTGAAGCCCTTATTTACTGTGTGAATAAAAATGGCTTACCGGATCCCATAGGGAAAATGACAGCTTCCAGCATTACATCGTCTTGTTAGAATGTGTCATACCTCAAGCAGCAAAAGACTGCTCACTGTTCCCCCAACTGAAGTTAATTCCTCTCAACAGTCCTGTGTGGAACAGCCATGGATTTTAGTAACGGTTGCTAAAATCATTTTCCTCATACAAACAGAAATCTTCATCTCTTTTCTGTTTCAGAGTAAATAGTACATACCAGCACTATTTTAAAATAACAAACTCTTGATTGAATAATAAAAACTACAGTTAAACACTAAAAAACTCTAAGCCATCTCCGTGGAGATGTTGCCTGTACAACGGCAAAGAGAATGACTGGGGTAGGCGGAGCCTAGGAGGGATCATGTGACCAGCTTTGCTGGGCTCTTTGCCATTTCCTGTTGGGGAAGAGAATATCCCACAAGTAAGGATGACGCCGTGGACCGGACACACCTATGTTGGAGAAAATAAGACTTAAATAATGTGGAGACAAAAGCGACGCCCTTATTTTTTAGCGCCAAATAAGACGCCCACATTATTTGGCGCCTAAATGCTTTTGGCGCCAAAAATGACGCCACATCCGGAACGCCGACATTTTTGGCGCAAAATAACGTCAAAAAATGACGCAACTTCCGGCGACACGTATGACGCCGGAAACGGAAAATAATTTTTGCGCCAAAAAAGTCAGCGCCAAGAATGACGCAATAAAATGAAGCATTTTCAGCCCCCGCGAGCCTAACAGCCCACAGGAAAAAAAGAGTCAAATTTTTGAAGGTAAGAAAAAATGATTAATTCAAATGCATTATCCCAAATATGAAACTGACTGTCTGAAAAATAAGGAAAGTTGAACATTCTGAGTCAAGGCAAATAAATGTTTGAATACATATATTTAGAACTTTATAAACAAAGTGCCCAACCATAGCTTAGAGTGTCACAGAAAAACAGAATTTATGTTTACCTGATAAATTACTTTCTCCAACGGTGTGTCCGGTCCACGGCGTCATCCTTACTTGTGGGATATTCTCCTCCCCAACAGGAAATGGCAAAGAGCCCAGCAAAGCTGGTCACATGATCCCTCCTAGGCTCCGCCTTCCCCAGTCATTCGACCGACGTAAAGGAGGAATATTTGCATAGGAGAAATCATATGATACCGTGGTGACTGTAGTTAAAGAAAATAAATCATCAGACCTGATTAAAAAAACAGGGCGGGCCGTGGACCGGACACACCGTTGGAGAAAGTAATTTATCAGGTAAACATAAATTCTGTTTTCTCCAACATAGGTGTGTCCGGTCCACGGCGTCATCCTTACTTGTGGGAACCAATACCAAAGCTTTAGGACACGGATGATGGGAGGGAGCAAATCAGGTCACCTAGATGGAAGGCACCACGGTTTGCAAAACCTTTCTCCCAAAAATAGCCTCAGAAGAAGCAAAAGTATCAAATTTGTAAAATTTGGTAAAAGTGTGCAGTGAAGACCAAGTCGCTGCCTTACATATCTGATCAACAGAAGCCTCGTTCTTAAAGGCCCATGTGGAAGCCACGGCCCTAGTGGAATGAGCTGTGATTCTTTCAGGAGGCTGCCATCCGGCAGTCTCATAAGCCAATCTGATGATGCTTTTAAGCCAAAAAGAGAGAGAGGTAGAAGTTGCTTTTTGACCTCTCCTTTTACCAGAATAAACAACAAACAAGGAAGATGTTTGTCTGAAATCCTTTGTAGCATCTAAATAGAATTTTAGAGCACGGACAACGTCCAAATTGTGTAACAAACGTTCCTTCTATGAAACTGGATTCGGACACAAAGAAGGTACAACTATCTCCTGGTTAATATTTTTGTTGGAAACAACCTTCGGAAGAAAACCAGGCTCAGTACGTAAAACCACCTTATCTGCATGGACCAGATAGGGCGGAGAACACTGCAGAGCTGATAACTCAGAAACTCTTCTAGCGGAAGAAATTGCAACCTAAAACAAAACTTTCCAAGATAATAACTTAATATCTACGGAATGTAAGGGTTCAAACGGAACCCCTTGAAGAACTGAAAGAACTAGATTAAGACTCCAGGGAAGAGTCAAAAGTCTGTAAACAGGCTTGATTCTAACCAGAGCCTGAACAAACGCTTAAACGTCTGGCACAGCTGCCAGCCTTTTGTGAAGTAAAACAGATAAAGCAGAGATCTGTCCCTTCAGAGAACTCGCAGAAAATCCTTTCTCCAAACCTTCTTGTAGAAAGGAAAGAATCTTAGGAATTTTTATCTTGTTCCATGGGAATCCTTTAGATTCACACCAACAGATATATTTTTTCCATATATTATGGTAAATTTTTCTAGTTACAGGCTTTCTAGCCTGAATAAGAGTATCTATTACAGAATCTGAAAACCCACGCTTTGATAAAATCAAGCGTTCAAACTCCAAGCAGTCAGTTGGAGGAAAACCAGATTCGGATGTTCGAATGGACCCTGAATAAGAAGGTCCTGTCTCAAAGGTAGCTTCCATGGTGGAGCCGATGACACATTCACCAGGTCTGCATACCAAGTCCTGCGTGGCCACACAGGAACTATCAAGGTCACCGAAGCCCTCTCCAGATTGATCCTGGCTACCAGCCTGGGAATGAGAGGAAACGGTGGGAATACATAAGCTAGGTTGAAGATCCAAGGTGCTACTATTGTATCCAATAGAGTCGCCTTGGGATCCCTGGATTTGGACCCGTAACAAGGGACCATGAAGTTCTGACGAGAGGCCATCAGAACCATGTCTGGAATGCCCCATAATTGAGTTATTTGGGCAAAGATTTCCAGATGGAGTTCCCACTCCCCCGGATGCTCCTCCATCGCCAGGGAACTCCTTGTTACCCCCTGATGGTTGATATATGTAACAGTCGTCATGATGTCTGATTGAAACCTTATGAATTTGGCCTTTGCTAGTCGAGGCCAAGCCTTGAGAGCATTGAATATCGCTCTCAGTTCCATTATGTTTATCGGGAGAAGAGAGTCTTCCCGAAACCATAGACCCTGAGTTTTCAGGGGTTCCCAGACCGCGCCCCAGCCCACCAGACTGGCGTCGGTCGTGACAATGACCTATTCTGGTCTGCGGAAGCTCATTCCCTGTGACAGGTTGTCCAGGGTCAGCCACCAACGGAGTGAATCTCTGGTTATTTGATCTACTTGTATCGTCGGAGACAAGTCTGTATAATCCCCATTCCACTGTCTGAGCATGCACAGGTGCAATGGTCTTAGATGAATTCGTGCAAAAAGGAACTATGTCCATTGCCGCAACCATCAATCCTATTACTTCCATGCACTGCGCTATGGAAGGACGAGGAACAGAATGAAGTACTTGACAAGAGCTTAGAAGTTTTGATTTTCTGGCCTCTGTCAGAAAAACCTTCATTTCTAAGGAAACTATTATTGTTCCCAAGAAGGGAACTCTTGTTGACGGGGACAGAGAACTTTTTTCTATGTTCACTTTCCACCTGTGAGATCTGAGAAAGGCTAGGACAATGTCCGTATGAGCCCTTGCTTTTGACAGAGACGACACTTGAATCAGGATGTCGTCCAAGTAAGGTACTACTGCAATGCCCCTTGGTCTTAGCACCGCTAGAAGGGACCCTAGTATCCTTGTGAAAATCCTTGGAGCAGTGGCTAATCCGAATGGAAGTGCCACAGGTAATGCTTGTCCAGAAAGGCGAACCTTAGGAACCGAAAATGTTCCTTGTGGATAGGAATACGTAGGTACGCATCCTTTAAGTCCACCGTGGTCATGAATTGACCTTCCTGGATAGTAGGAAGGATCGTTCGAATGGTTTCCATTTTGAATGATGAAACCCTTAGAAACTTGTTTAGAATCTTGAGATCTAACATAGGTCTGAATGTTCCCTCTTTTTTGGGAATTATGAACAGGTTGGAGTAAAAACCCATCCCTTGTTCTCCTAATGGAACAGGATGAATCACTCCCATGCTTAACAGGTCTTCTACACAGTGTAAGAATGCCTGTTCGAAGATAATTGAGACCCGTGGAACCTTCCCCTTGGGGGTAGTTCCCTGAATTCCAGGAGATAACCTTGAGAAACTATTTCTAGCGCCCAAGGATCCTGAACATCTCTTGCCCCAGCCTGAGCAAAGAGAGAAAGTCTGCCCCCCACCAGATCCTTCCCAGATCGGGGGCCAACACTTCATGCTGTTTTGGTAGCAGTGGCAGGTGACTTGGCCTGCTTACCCTTGTTCCAGCCTTGCATCGGCCTCCAGGCTGGCTTGGTTTGAGAAGTATTACCCTCTTACTTAGAGGGTGTAGAATTTGAGGCTGGTCCGTTTCTGCGAAAGGGACGAAAATTTGGCTTCTTTTTAGCCTTAAAAGACCTATCCAGAGGAAGGGCGTGGCCCTTTCCCCCAGTGATGTCTGAAATAATCTCTTTCAAGTCAGGGCCAAACAGTGTTTTACCCTTGAAAGGGATGTTAAGCAAAAGCGCTCTGCGCGCCACGATAGCAAACCCTGAATTATTTGCCGCTAATCTAGCTAATTGCAAAGCGGCATCTAAAATAAAAAAGAGTTAGCCAATTTAAGAGCTTGAACTCTGTCCAAAACCTCCTCGTACGAAGATTCTTTATTGAGCGACTTTTCTAGTTCTTCGAACCGGAAACACGCAGCTGTAGTGACAGGAACAATGCATGAAATTGGTTGTAGAAGGTAACCTTGCTGAACAAACATCTTTTTAAGCAAACCCTCTAACCTTTAATCCATAGGATCTTGAAAGCACAACTATCTTCTATAGGAATAGAAGTGCGTTTGTTTAGAGTAGAAACCGCCCCCTCGACCTTGGGGACTGTATGCTATAAGTCCCTTCTGGGGTCGACTATAGGAACTAATTTCTTAAATATAGGGGGAGGACAAAAGGTATGCCGGGCCTTTCCCACTCCTTATTTACTATGTCCGCCACCCGCTTGGGTATAGGAAAAACATCGGGGGGCACCGGAACCTCTAGGAACTTGTCCATCTTACCTAATTTCTCTGGAATGACCAAATTGTCACAATCATCCAGAGTAGATAATACCTCCTTAAGTAGTGCGTGGAGATGTTGAAATTTAAATTTAAAAGTTACAATATCAGGTTCTGCTTGTTGAGAAATTTTCCCTGAATCTGAAATTTCTCCCTCAGACAAAACCTCCCTCCTGGCCCCTTCAGATAGGTGTGAGGGTATGTCAGAACAGATATCATCAGCGTCCTCTTGCTCTTCAGTGTTTAAAACAGAGCAATCACGCTTTCTCTGATAAGTAGGCATTTTGGAAAAAATGCATGCAATAGAATTATCCATTACAGCCCTTAATCATTGTATGGTAATAAGTATTGGCGCACTAGATGTACTAGGGGCCTCTTGTGTGGGCAAAACTGGTGTAGACACAGAAGGGGATGATGCAGTACCATGCTTACTCCCCTCATTAGAGGAATCATCTTGGGCAATATCATATCTATGGCATTATTATCCCTACTTTGTTTGGACATTATGACACAAATATATCACATATATTTAAATGGGGAGACACATTGGCTTTCATACATATAGAACATCGTTATCTGATGGTTCAGACATGTTAAACAGGCTTAAACTTGTCAACAAAGCACAAAAAACGTTTTACAATAAAACCGTTACTGTCCCTTTAAATTTCAAACTGAACACACTTTATTACTGAATATGTGAAAAAGTATGAAGGAATTGTTCAAATTTCACCAAAGTAACTTAAAGCCTTAAAAGTATTGCACACCAAATTTGAAAGCTTTAACCCTTAAAATAACGGAACCGGAGCCGTTTTTACATTTAACCCCTATACAGTCCCAGGTATCTGCTTTGCTGAGACCCAACCAAGCCCAGAGGGGAATACGATACCAAATGATGCCTTCTATAAGCTTTTTCAGTGGTTCTTAGCTCCTCACACATGCATCTGCATGCCATGCTTTCCAAAAACAACTGCGCATTAGAGGCGCGAAAATGAGGCTCTGTCTATAGAAAAGGCCCCCAGTGAAAAAGGTGTCCAATACAGTGCCTGCCGTTTTTATTAAAACAATCCCCAAGATTTAACAACTATTAAAAGTAATAATCTGCCAAATATACTTAGTAAAGTAATCGTTTTAGCCCAGAAAAATGTCTACCAGTTTTTTAAGCCCTAATGAAGCCCTTTATTCTTTTACTTAAACTAAGAAAATGGCTTACCGGTTCCCATAGGGAAAATGACAGCTTCCAGCATTACCGAGTCTTGTTAGAAATGTGTCATACCTCAAGCAGCAAAAGTCTGCTCACTGTTTCCCCCAACTGAAGTTAATTCCTCTCAACAGTCCTGTGTGGAAACAGCCATCGATTTTAGTAACGGTTGCTAAAATCATTTTCCTCTTACAAACAGAAATCTTCATCTCTTTCCTGTTTCAGAGTAAATAGTACATACCAGCACTATTTTAAAATAACAAACTCTTGATTGAAGAATAAAAACTACATTTAAACACCAAAAAACTCTAAGCCATCTCCGTGGAGATGTTGCCTGTACAACGGCAAAGAGAATGACTGGGGAAGGCGGAGCCTAGGAGGGATCATGTGACCAGCTTTGCTGGGCTCTTTGCCATTTCCTGTTGGGGAGGAGAATATCCCACAAGTAAGGATGACGCTGTGGACCGGACACACCTATGTTGGAGAAATAAGATTTACTTACCCCAGGACACTCATCTACATGTTTGTAGAAAGCCAAACCAGTACTGAAACGAGAATCAGCAGAGGTAATGGTATATATATAAGAGTATATCGTCGATCTGAAAAGGGAGGTAAGAGATGAATCTCTACGACCGATAACAGAGAACCTATGAAATAGACCCCGTAGAAGGAGATCACTGCATTCAAATAGGCAATACTCTCCTCACATCCCTCTGACATTCACTGCACGCTGAGAGGAAAACCGGGCTCCAACTTGCTGCGGAGCGCATATCAACGTAGAATCTAGCACAAACTTACTTCACCACCTCCATCGGAGGCAAAGTTTGTAAAACTGAATTGTGGGTGTGGTGAGGGGTGTATTTATAGGCATTTTAAGGTTTGGGAAACTTTGCCCCTCCTGGTAGGAATGTATATCTCATACGTCACTAGCTCATGGACTCTTGCTAATTACATGAAAGAAATGTAATCTTCAATAATTTCTAAATGATATCAAGAACCTCCCCTGGCACAGATTAAAACTATTCCCAGATTTAGACTCTGCAATTGAATTCTTTAAGTCCGAACTCCTACAAGTTTGGAATTTGCATGCCCCGCTGTGTAAGGTGAGAGTAAAAGGAGCACATATGAATTGGATCACAGCTGACCTCATTCAAATGTACCAGTTTCGGGATTCATTGTGGTCAAAGTTCAAGCATACTGGCTCTATGAACGATCACTGTGTATAGACCATGGAGAAATATATATACACTAAACAAACAAAATTGGCTAAGGTTTAATATTTCTGTGAAAATCTGAACAATAACATATCAAACCCTAGAAAGTTTTGGAAACTCATAAATAACTTACATACTCCCTGAATCCACTCTCAACCCTCGACTGTCAAAGTGGACAACCAAACCCGGCAACTTCCCTTAGAAGTAGCAAATGCCTTGAACAGATGATTCATCAAGTCCAGAAAATATTGAACTCTTTCATATGGTCACACAAACGCCCACGTATAGCTACCGCTACACTATACCGTGTTAAAGAGCTAGGAGGTATAGGCGTGCCAAATTTACAACATTAGAGAATGGCGACCTTCTTGACTAGAATAGTAGATTGGTGTAAACATGCTGCCAGCAAAGAGTGGGTCCTGTTCGAACACCACCTGGAGAATGACAAATTTAGGAGGACAGTGTTGGCTCCCTTCCAACTAAAGACTACTCCCAACCACTGCTTCTACAGCAACTAAAGAAACCTATAGACTTTGGGACAAGACTATAAAGAAACACACACATTTCTACCGCATGTTCACCTCTGACTCCACTCGTAGTAAACACTTCTTGTCCACTACATATTCAGATGAATGAGGCAAAAACACCTGGTATCCAGGAGTCTCTCCCTGCCTATACTTTTTTCTCAGCCGGGAAAATAAAACCACATACCGAAATCATTACTCGTTATGGCCACAGATTCCAAAGCTGGCTGACTTATTTGCAATTGTCACACTTCCTCTCAACACACCCATCTAAAACCCTGCTGACCCGCCCTCTTACCCCCTTTGAAAACATATGTTCTAATCCTGTACCTAACAAAGGTATCCTCTCTTTGGTATACAAGCAAATGTTATCATCCCGCTCCAAAACATTACCCTCTTACGTTGACAAATGGGAAAGAGAAGCCGAGAGCTCCCTCCCCAAGCAGACATGGTTTGACATTCATACACATGAGCAAATTTTCCTCCTCTATATCCATTTCGGAAATGAACCTCAAGCTAATGTGTAGATGGTACTATACCCCTGCTCGTCTCCACCAACTATTCCCTAATGTACCTGTGGAATGCTGGAGAGGCTGTAATGACAGTGGTACTCCGACCCACATCTGGTGGATATGCCCAATAGATAAAACCTATTGGGAGTCAATCAGAAGAAAAATAGAAAAGGTACTGAACATCTCCTTACCCTTTAATATCTGGACCTTCCTATTTAACCTTTTCCACAAAATAACTTGCAAACTGAGACTAACACTGTTAACAATTAGGGTCAACTCTGCAAAGAAACTGATACCTTCGAGTTGGAAAAATTGACCTCCCTCCTATAACTATATGGAAAGGCATGGTCACCCATACACTAAAATTAGAAAAATATCTTTATATGGGAGGAATATCTAAATAAGGGACCCACAATATCCCAAACACCACAAGCCGAGAATCATGGTCAAAATACACGTATACTCTCCCTCACCTTAGTCTAAAGGACATTTTTCCTTTTTCTTAATTCTCAACACGGAATGCTAGATATCTTGGTAACCATTCTTCATTATATGCATATATACTGGTACTTTTATTATTTCAGAGGTAATAGGGAAAACTACCCTCTGCAAACTTGTTTTGAAATTGTTTGTATTCTGAAGCCGCATTTCTTTTGAATTACTTAATAAAAAGGTTAAAAAAAAAAAAAAAAGAAGCATCAAATGCCTTTAACAATTATTTTGTCGGATGCTCCACCACCCTGATTGACAAACTAATAAATGACACACATCCTGAAACTACAAATGTGGAACAGGCCCCACTAAATCTGCAAAGACCCAATATAGAGAAGTTTAATTTTAGACCTGTACCCATCAATGCCATTAAGAAACACCTTAATAATCTAAAAATGAAAATCCATTCTGGACTTGATCAAATCCCAGCTGTTGAAGCTCAGTGCGCCGGCAATTGCTAAACCTGTCACAGGCCTAATGAACTCATCCTTGGTGTCTGGATACATACCTAAACTTTGGAAGACTGTGCAAGAGTAGTGCCCATCCATAAAAGGGGTGAAATAACCTTGGTTTCTATCGCCCAATATCATTGCTCCCAGTATTGTCAAAAATCTTAGAAAAATGTGTCCATACGCAACTATGTGAGTATTACCAACAATCTAACTATCTGAACCCTGATCAATCAGGTTTTCGCCCGAATCACTACACTACAACTGCCCTCCAAAAATTTTCAACATCATCCATACTGGCTTGGAACAAGGAGACCTAACTGGAGCTATTTTCTTTGATTTTGCAAAGTCCTTTGACACAGTAGACCACAAATTTCTACTGGTCAAACTAAAAGTATTGGTGATTGTCCGCTAACCTGGTTTCGATCATATGTATCGGATCGATCACAATATGTCTCCATTTCTGACAGCGACTCCCTCCCTCTCCCAGTCACGTTTGGTGTTCCCCAAGGCTCCATTCTCGGCCCCCTACTATTCACATTATTTAAATAATCTGCCTATTGTCTACAAATCCTCAACTGTACACATGTACACAGACGACACAGTAATCTATGCAAGCAAATCCGATCTACTGCAGCTTGAGGCAGTGCTCCAAGACCAGTTCAGAGAGGTAGAAAAGTGGATCTCAAAAAAACAAACTCTTCCTAAACACTGACAAAAATGTCACAATTATCTTTGGAACGGTACCTAAATTACACAAACTACAAAATTACCATCTATGCATCATAACAAAATCAAATTGCACACTGACCACAGTCCACTCTTTCAAATACTTGGGTATGTTAGACCCCAATCTATCTTTTGGCCTCCACATAGAAAAACTTGCATCTAAACTTTATCCAAATCTAGGTGCCCAGTACAGAAACAAATCCTGCCTAAGCCCTACAGTAAAGGACAAGATTGTACAGCAAATGCTGATGCCAATCATTGATTATGGGGATGTAGTATATGCACCTTAATAAACTTAATACATTGTATAACTCGTTCTGACGCTTTGTGCTACAATGTAACTACAGGACCCACCATTGTGACATGCTAAAAGAACTAAACTGGCTGTCACTGGAATCCAGATGCACCCTCCATCTTTCCAGCCTTGTGTTTAAGAGCTTTTCTGGGAAGCTCCCACCCTACCTGAGCACAATGCTCACCCCAGCTATTCCCACCACCTATAACCTCTGATCCAGTACCAGCACATTATTTAGTTTGCCTCAATACAAAAAGAAAGCAGCTTGATCCTCCTTTTCCTACAGAGCACCACAATTATAGAACGACCTCCCGCACACTTTTAAACCTTCCCCAAGCCTAAAATCCTTTAAGAGATCCCTCTCTACATATCTCAAAACAGAATGCACCTGTCATGGTTGATTATATATGTCCTACCTATTCTATGTTAAATTTTGTATATATTGTGTATTGTTTTTGTATTTTATTGTACCCTATTGTATCAATGCAATGGTTTGTTTTGTGGACCCAGGAAATACTTGAAAACCAAGAGAAATCTCAATGTATCCTTTCTGGTAAAATATTTTATAAATAAATAAATATTGTAGACATAAATTGACCCTGAAGAGC
The DNA here is from genome assembly GCF_027579735.1 of Bombina bombina. Lineage (NCBI taxonomy): Eukaryota > Metazoa > Chordata > Amphibia > Anura > Bombinatoridae > Bombina > Bombina bombina. Next base: position 313,928,651 of record NC_069502.1, on the reverse strand, counting down.
TAAGGGGAGGATTGATCAGATCTTGAACGAAGGAACCCTTAAACACTTGTTTAGAATTTTAAAATCCAAAATGGGACGAAAAGTTCCTTTCTTTTTTGGAACAAACGAACAGATTTGAGCAGAACCCTGATACCTGTTCCAACCGGGATACTGGGACTATAAGGCCCATATCCTCTAAGTCCTTATAACAACGAAGAAATGCAAGTTTCTTTTCTGGTCTTTTGGAAATGTGAGACAGAATAAACCCCCCTTGCGGAGTGTGAGTGTTTAAACCTATTGTGTAACAATTTCCATGACCTACGGGTCCTGAATAGATTGAGCCCATGCCTCCTGAAAAAGGTTTAACCTGCTCCTTCCGGACCTAACTCTGGATCGGGGGCTGCACCTAATGCAGACCTGGTCTCTGAAGGCTTCTTGGACTGCTTGGATTTTGACCACACCGCATTCGGTCTCTATGTTGGCTTGGAAGACTCCGGCTTCTGAGAGGAATTTGATCTCTGAGACCTATTCTGGTGAGAGGGATGAAAAGGCCCCCCAGATATAGCACCGGCTTTGTTGTACCTGATAGGCCCCTGATAATAGCACAGTGTCAGATTATCAGATATCAGATTCCTGCGCTTGTCGAATAACCGAAGGGCTAACAGTAGTGCTGCACTTGGAAGATGAACTAGAAGTATGTTGTTGCATTTGCCCTTACTTGAAGGCAGCAGAGCCACAATAGCTTCAGTCATCAACGATTGCAATTGCGCTTTAAACGGTGGTGCAAATTATGTTACACCACCTTGAGTAAAATAAACTGGCAGAGGATCCGCTTCAGGGGATGGACCAGGGTCCTGAGAGTGGTTCTGTAAAACAGATGTTAAGCATGAGCCACAGAGTTGTACTGGAGGGCATACTGTAGCAGACACACCCTCAGAGGGTACTTCTTCAAAGGCTTCAGCCCCTGGTTGATCCATACCCCATCGCCAGGGTAGGAGCGGGTGGGAGCCCCCAGATCTCCCTCAAGGTGGGAAACTGAGTGGGAAACTCTGCGATGAGCCATAATTAGCACTCAATGGGTTAATGAACAAAAACATTTTTTTACTTACTTTTCTGCAAACAGTTCTCTGCTTTGTTAGCATGTTAGATAATATTGGGTCTGCAGCTATTCTATGCATTCCAGTCTGGACTGATTTATAGACACCCTGCCCTTCAAGCAGCTGGGCAGGAAGATAACAGGGAAGTGGCTGCTAGATCTTGTTCCTTTGAAAACTGCTCGATAGCTCAGGTCTGGTTACACTGATAAATTTCAGCCTGTTTGGCTTGCATATCTTTGCTGCAACACAAGAGGACAGCTCCGCCTACTGGCCTGTCCTTATTTTAATCAATGCACTGCTTCTCAGTGCTTTTTAATAGCAGTCAAATGACTGAAAAAAAGGTGTTATTCTGAAACGGTGCAAATTGAACCGTAATAAACCGAGGGCCACCTGTATATATATATATATTTTTTTTTTACAGTTTTTGCCGCAGCTATCTAACATGCCTTGAATTATAAATATAATGATGGTATATTGTGAATCTGCTAGCTGCTGGAAAAAAAAAAACAATATATAGTTTGTGTGGGTCACTCACTGAAATGTGATTTACAATAGTATAAGATTTTAGCGTATAAGATTTTAATCATGCTAAAGCAGCTTAAACAACTTCCATCTTTGCATTCCCTAAACATAACAATTTCAGGATCGTTAACTAAAACTGTCAGCTCCAAGCTTTAACAGAGAGAAAGCAAAATCATGGCAAATGTTTCAGGACCAGTTTAATACTAGATTTTAATTTTCACAAAGATAGAGTTAGAGAAAAAAATAATTTATGCTTACGTGATAAATTTATTTATTTCCGGATATGGTGAGTCCACGGAATCATCAATTACTAGTGGGAATATCACTCCTGGCCAGCAGGAGGTGGCTAAGAGCACCACAGCAAAGCTGCTATATATGTCACTTCCCTTACCCATAACCCCCAGTCATTAAGCTGAAGGGAAAATGGAAAAAGAAGATTACACAAAGGTGTAGAGGTGCCTTAGGTTTTAGTTAAAAATAACGTTCTTAAAATAAAAGGTGGGCCGTGGACTCACCATATCCGGAAATAAATGTATCAGGTAAGCATAAATTATGTTTTCTTTCCTAAGATATGGTGAGTCCACGGAATCATCAATTACTAGTGGGAACCAATACCCAAGCTAGAGGACAGATGATTAGGGAGGGACAAGACAGGTAACCTAAATAGAAGGCACCACTGCATGAAGAACCTTTCTCCCAAAACAAGCCTCAGCTAAGACAAAAATGTAAAATTTGGAAAAAGTATGCAGCCTTGCAAATCTGTTGTACAGAAACTTCATTTTTGAAAGCCCAAGAAGAAGGGACAGCCCTAGTGAAATGAGCTGAAATTCACTCAGGAGGCTGCTGTCCAGCAGTCTCATAAACCAAACGCATTATACTACTCAACCAAAGAGAAAGAGAAGTAGTTGAAGCTTTCTAACCTTTATGTTACCCAGAGAAACAAACAGCAAACTGTCGACAATCCTTAGTCGCCTGTAGATAGAAAATAAAAGCATGCACAACTTCAAAGTTGTGCAACAAACGTTCCTTATGAGAAGAAAGATAAGGACAAAGAGAAGGAACAACAATTTTCTGATTAATATTTCTATCCGAAACCACTTAGGAAGAAAACCTAACTGGTACGAATAACCGCCTTAACTGCATAAACGATAAGATAAGGCGAATCACACTGCAAAACTGAGAGCTCAGAGACTCTCCAAGCAGAAAAGATAGCAATGAGAAACAAAACCTTCCAAGATAAAAACTTAATATCTATGGAAAGTAAAGGCTCAAACAGAGCCTACTGCAAAACTTTAAGAACAAGGGTAAAACCCTAAGGGGGAGCAACTGACTTAAACACAGGCCTGATGGAGACCAGTGCCTGACAAAAAGATTGCACATCTGGCACGTCCACCAGATGCTTATGAAGCAAAAAAGACTAATAAACTCTTTCTAGACCACCCTGGAGAAAGGATAAAAAATTTCAGAAAACCCCCCGCTTAGATAAAACTAAACGTCCAATCTTTAAGCAGTCAGCTTCAGAGATTTAGATGAAGGAAAAGACCAAGAATCCGAAGACAACATTTCCACTAGGTCTGCATACCAGATCCTGCGAGGCCACGCAGGGGCTAATAAAATCACTGCCGCTCTTACCTTAAAAAATACGAGTAATGACTCGTCGAAAGAGAACAAACAGAGGAAAAAGATATGCAAGACTGAAAAACAAGAAAAACATCAGAACATCTATCAGGACGGTCTGTGGATCACATGACCATAAACCGTACCTTCAAAACTTAACGTTCTGTCGAAACGCCCACAGAAGCCAACTCCTGAAACCCCCCATGTGAGGGTCTATCTAGAGAACACTTCCGGATGAAAATGCTCACTCCCCGGGATGAATTATCAGTCTGTTTAGAAGTCCGAATCCCAATTGTCCACCCCTGGAAAGTGGACGACCGACAGCAAATCTGAGATTCCTCCCACTGAATAATCCAAGTCACCTCCTACATGGCTAAGGAACCACTAGTTCCTCCATAATGGTTGATATATATATTGTCCGACTGGAACCAAGCTAGGGATGACTGAGGTCAAGTCATCAGAGCATTGCGAATTGCTCTCAACTCCAAGACGTTTAAAGAGGAGAGCAGACACTTCCGAGTCCATAATCCTTAAACAAGACCCAGACAGCTTACCGACCCAGACAGCTTACCAGCCCAGCAGGTTGGCATCCGTGGTCACATCACCCAGGAATATCTCCAGAAGCACACGCCCAGAGATAGATACTCCTGAAAAAATACTACGGAAGAAAGTCTCTTGTTATCTGATCTAAATCTATCCTTTAAGACAGATCCGAAAGTTCTCCATGGCATGGAAAATAACAAAAGGAATGATGTCCATGGAATACCATCAGACCAATTCCCTCCATACACAGGGTCACAGAAAAGTGAAGAAATATCAACTGCAGCTAAATCCAAACAACTAACCTCCTGGTTGCAAGATGGCTAAGTTATCCACCGGCCAGTAGAGCTTACTGTTGGCAGGATAGAAGACTGCAGAGTGGGGAAAAGAAATAAATCCTTGATTTTCTGACCTCTGAAAGACATCTCCTAGATAAAGAATCAAATAAGGTCCAAGCATACCGCACCTGGTGTTCCCAGGGGGTCTCCCATCCAGGTACCGACCAGACCCTGCATAATTTCTGAGATCAAACAAAATAGGGTGCATTCAGGGTATTGTGGCGGTAGTCACAATTACCCTTGCTGATAGAACAAGGGAACTCTTCTCCAGATTCATTTCCCATCCCCGGAAAAGAAGATTGGGCAAGATCTCTTAAAAGAGTTAGCTCGAAGTCAGGATGATACCTGAACTATATATTGTCCAGAAAAACACACTTGCAATATCCCAAGACCTAAAGGTCTGACTGGGATGGCGCAAACTAAGAAATTCCAATTAAGGAAACAATAAATCTCAGGTCTAAGTTCGTTCTGAACAGGCCCACTAGAACCAAAGGACTTTGAAGGACAGAATCTGAAATATATGAGGTAAATACCTATATCCCGTTCCAAAAACTGGGACTGGAACTGTCACTCCCAGAGATGAAGACCCTGAATCAAGTTCAAGGAATGCCTCTCATCCTACTTTGATTGCAGATACTCTAGAAAGAGAAATCTGCCCCTGGGAAGAGAACTTAGATTGGACTCGAAAAGGCATGACACAAACAAAGTCTCATCCTTAAAAGGAGACACTGGAAGCGTGTATTTGGAGAAAACAGAAAGAATTGAATCTGCAACTGCAGAACTATAAAGCCTAGGCTGTACCACTAAACCACAGGTAGGCTTCTCAGCTGACCATAGATTTCAGCCACAATGCCCGGCGGCTAGTACAGCAAGTCTAATAAGACAAGACATTGCTCTAAATGAACAATTAAACCTCCAGCTTCTTACCTATGTCAGTAAAAAAACTAAATTATCTCCGCAGAGATCTAAGCTCTCTGATTAAAAGTAGAACGTTCCCTTCTACTAAAGACAGAGATAGAGACAGGAAATCCCAAAAAGGATGAGACAGGGAGAAATATCCCCAGATTCTCAAAAACAATCCTGTGAACATCTCACAGCATGTCTAGAACCCTTCCAGAGGGGAAAAAAAAAATATAGAACTGATAAAGTTCACAAAACTCCAAAGGAAAGACAACGATAGGGATCAGTGTCATCCAGTCAGCCAAGACCTCCTGACAACATAAGAGGCTTTGAAGCAAACAACTGAAAGATACCACTTCAGTAACAGATGAAGGAATTATACTGTCCTCACCTCTTGTTTCTCAACCTTTTGTCCAATTTTGTCCTGTCTCTTACAAGTCTTGTATTGTTTTATTTAAATGAATTGGATCCATGGACAGCGCTGCAGAATATGTTGGTGCTTCATAAATAAAGAATAATAATAATAATAATAATAATAATGTCCAGATCTGAGATTTCAGCCTCAGAAACTACCATGAATCCTCCTCACTAACTTGGAATTAGATAAACCTGCGTAGCAGCATGTGGAGCAGAAACCCTCTTATCGGAGACTGAAAATGTCCTCTTGCCTTTTCCTTGGAGCAAAGGAAAACAGACTAACTTCTGTAAGCAAATACACTCCTCCAGGAGACTGAAAGGAACCACAGGGCACTGCATGTGACGCCATATAGGCTTAGGACATAAAAGGAGAAAGCTGTGGCAGTGCCTTAACATCAACATCCTTGGAGACATAACGTTCAAACCAATCTGTACATTTAATAGCATTTGCGAAATCAGATGTACAGAAAAAAAAAATGTTTAAACCAATTCTTAGTTGAGCAAGCCTTCCACACAACTTCAGCATCAGCCCAGATTCAGAACTTTTTTTCACTTTCTGCGATGAGATTTTTTTTAGTGAAATTTTTTTCTGCAGGTTATTTTTAAATTAGGCAGTTACACTAAAGCACCAGTTCAATTGCAATATGTTGGTAACTGGAGAATAAAGCAATTTTAAAAGTTTTATAATATATTGCAGCATGTGAAAATTGCATTGCAAATGTGCTGCAGACAAAACAAATTGTAAAATGTCTCTTGAATAAATTTGTTTCCTTTTCTTTTAGTCTAACATAGAAATGTAGTAATAAAAAAAAATGCATTGCTCATAAGAATGTCTTACATTCAGAAAAAAAGGCTTTGCAGACTGGGAAAGGCTAGGGGGTGGGTTTGAAAAAATCTGAGAGCCAGTCAACAATCAATGCGCTGCTGCTTTGCAGCTATCCTGCATATTTCACTGTTCACTTCAAACAGCACTTTGCTGTGGATGCGCTGCGTTAATGAGCTTACACAGTGCAGCCAGAACACAGCTCTGTTTGAATAGAACAGCCTGATGTGAAGCAGCGCTGCAAAGTTAAAGCAGTAACAGTGCCTGCATGTGTCCTGTTATTTCTGCTGACATGCTGCATTTTCTGTGAGGACATCTCACATCACTGTATGTTCTGCCTTGGGGAGCATCAGTAGAAGGAATTATACTGCCTGAATCCGAAATTTCACCCTCAGATACACTCTGAATCTTCATCCTCAGACTTCTAAGAGGAAATACTTTGATTATCCACTTCAGGATCAGAAACCTTACTTACTGTTTCTTTAAAATTTTCTTTTGCGCTTCCCCTGCAGCATGGGAAAAAGCAGACAGTGCCTCAGATACCGCAGAAGATACCTGGGCAGCAATATCTTGCAAAATAACTCCAGATGGAGCATGAGAGGAAACGCAGGGCTCTGCATGTGCAGATGAATAGGAATGGGATGCTTGAGGAGAAAGCTGCGGCACATGTGAAACAGGAGGCTTCTGAACAGCATCCGCCTTAGCTAATGATGGCTCAGGGTCAAGAAGTCTATTTCTATAAGCTAAAGTTCTTAAAATACATGAAGAACAAAAAGGTACTGGGGGTTCCACCTGGGCATCAAAACATAAGCTACAGGTAACATCCTGCACAGCCTCCTGATCCATAACACAGGATATAATACAGAACCAAAAAAATGTTCTTTAATAAATGTTCCCTTTAAATTTACCAAACCAAGAAAACATACCCTAGGCAATACTCTACACCTCAGCAGAATTTCTGAGGTGCCCTACCTATCCTGCAACCCGCAGCAAACTGAGGAAAAAAAGATCCCGTTTAAAATCCGGATTTCCAGAGAAGCAAAAAACATAATTTATGTAAGAACTTACCTGATAAATTAATTTCTTTCATATTGCCAAGAGTCCATGAGCTAGTGACGTATGGGATATACAATCCTACCAGGAGGGGCAAAGTTTCCCAAACCTCAAAATGCCTATAAATACACCCCTCACCACATCCACAATTCAGTTTAACGAATAGCCAAGCAGTGGGGTGATAAAGAAAGGAGTAGAAAGCATCAACAAAAGAAATTTGGAAATAATTGTGCTTTATACAAAAAATCATAACCATCATAAAAAAGGGGTGGGCCTCATGGACTCTTGCCAATATGAAAGAAATGAATTTATCAGGTAAGTTCTTACATAAATTATGTTTTCTTTCATGTAATTGGCAAGAGTCCATGAGCTAGTGACGTATGGGATAGCAATACCCAAGATGTGGATCTCCACTCAAGAGTCACTAGAGAGGGAGGGAATAAAATAAAAAACATAATTTATGTAAGAACTTACCTGATAAATTCATTTCTTTCATATTAGCAAGAGTCCATGAGCTAGTGACGTATGGGATATACATTCCTACCAGGAGGGGCAAAGTTTCCCAAACCTCAAAATGCCTATAAATACACCCCTCACCACACCCACAAATCAGTTTAATGAATAGCCAAGAAGTGGGGTGATAAGAAAAAAGTGCGAAAGCATAAAAAATAAGGAATTGGAATAACTGTGCTTTATACAAAAAAATCATACCACCACAAAAAAGGGTGGGCCTCATGGACTCTTGCTAATATGAAAGAAATGAATTTATCAGGTAAGTTCTTACATAAATTATGTTTTCTTTCATGTAATTAGCAAGAGTCCATGAGCTAGTGACGTATGGGATAATGACTACCCAAGATGTGGATCTTTCCTCGCAAGAGTCACTAGAGAGGGAGGGATAAAATAAAGACAGCCAATTCCACTGAAAAATAATCCACACCCAAAATAAAGTTTAATATGAAAAATATAAGCAGAAGATTCAAACTGAAACAGCTGCCTGAAGTACTTTTCTACCAAAAATAGCTTCAGAAGAAGAAAACACATCAAAATGGTAGAATTTAGTAAAAGTATGCAAAGAAGACCAAGTTGCTGCTTTGCAAATCTGATCAACAGAAGCTTCATTCCTAAACGCCCAGGAAGTAGAAACTGACCTAGTAGAATGAGCTGTAATCCTTTGAGGCGGAGTTTTACCCGACTCGACATAAGCATGATGAATTAAAGATTTCAACCAAGATGCCAAAGAAATGGCAGAAGCTTTCTGGCCTTTTCTAGAACCGGAAAAGATGACAAATAGACTAGAAGTCTTTCGGAAATTCTTAGTAGCTTCAACATAATATTTCAAAGCTCTAACAACATCCAAAGAATGCAATGATTTCTCCTTAGAATTCTTAGGATTAGGACATAATGAAGGAACCACAATTTCTCTACTAATGTTGTTGGAATTCACAACCTTAGGTAAAAAATTCAAAAGAAGTTTGCAACACCGCCTTATCCTGATGTAAAATCAGAAAAGGAGACTCACAAGAAAGAGCAGACAATTCAGAGACTCTTCTGGCAGAAGAGATGGCCAAAAGGAACAAAACTTTCCAAGAAAGTAATTTAATGTCCAATGAATGCATAGGTTCAAACGGAGGAGCTTGAAGAGCCCCCAGAACCAAATTCAAACTCCAAGGAGGAGAAATTGACTTAATGACAGGTTTTATACGAACCAAGGCTTGTACAAAACAATGAATATCAGGAAGATTAGCAATCTTTCTGTGAAAAAGAACAGAAAGAGCAGAGATTTGTCCTTTCAAGGAACTTGCAGACAAACCTTTATCCAAACCATCCTGAAGAAACTGCAAAATTCTCGGAATTCTAAAAGAATGCCAAGAAAAATGATGAGAAAGACACCAAGAAATATAAGTCTTCCAGACTCTATAATATATTTCTCTAGAAACAGATTTACGAGCCTGTAACATAGTATTAATCACAGAGTCAGAGAAACCTCTATGACCAAGAATCAAGCGTTCAATCTCCATACCTTTAAATTAAGGATTTGAGATCCTGTTGGAAGAAAGGACCTTGCGACAGAAGGTCTGGTCTTAACGGAAGAGTCCACGGCTGGCAAGAAGCCATCCGGACAAGATCCGCATACCAAAACCTGTGAGGCCATGCTGGAGCTACCAGCAGAACAAACGAGCATTCCTTCAGAATCTTGGAGATTACTCTTGGAAGAAGAACTAGAGGCAGAAAGATATAGGCAGGATGATACTTCCAAGGAAGTGACAATGCATCCACTGCTTCCGCTTGAGGATCCCTGGATCTGGACAGATACCTGGGAAGTTTCTTGTTTAGATGAGAAGCCATCAGAACTATTTCTGGAAGTCCCCACATTTGAACAAACTGAAGAAAAACATAATTTATGTAAGAACTTACCTGATAAATTCATTTCTTTCATATTAGCAAGAGTCCATGAGCTAGTGACGTATGGGATATACATTCCTACCAGGAGGGGCAAAGTTTCCCAAACCTTAAAATGCCTATAAATACACCCCTCACCACACCCACAAATCAGTTTAACGAATAGCCAAGAAGTGGGGTGATAAGAAAAAAAGTGCGAAAGCATATAAAATAAGGAATTGGAATAATTGTGCTTTATACAAAAAAATCATAACCACCACAAAAAAGGGCGGGCCTCATGGACTCTTGCTAATATGAAAGAAATGAATTTATCAGGTAAGTTCTTACATAAATTATGTTTTCTTTCATGTAATTAGCAAGAGTCCATGAGCTAGTGACGTATGGGATAATGACTACCCAAGATGTGGATCTTTCCACACAAGAGTCACTAGAGAGGGAGGGATAAAATAAAGACAGCCAATTCCTGCTGAAAATAATCCACACCCAAAATAAAGTTTAATGAAAAACATAAGCAGAAGATTCAAACTGAAACCGCTGCCTGAAGTACTTTTCTACCAAAAACTGCTTCAGAAGAAGAAAATACAACAAAATGGTAGAATTTGGTAAAAGAATGCAAAGAGGACCAAGTTGCCGCTTTGCAAATCTGATCAACCGAAGCTTCATTCCTAAACGCCCAGGAAGTAGAAACTGACCTAGTAGAATGAGCTGTAATCCTATGAGGCGGAGTCTTACCCGACTCAACATAGGCAAGATGAATTAAAGATTTCAACCAAGATGGCAAAGAAATGGCAGAAGTTTTCTGGCCTTTCTAAAACCGTAAAAGATAACAAATAAACTAGAAGTCTTTCGGAAAGACTTAGTAGCTTCAACATAATATTTCAAAGCTCTAATAACATCCAAAGAATGCAACGATTTCTCCTTAGAATTCTTAGGATTAAGACATAATGAAGGAACCACAATGTCTCTACTAATGTTGTTGGAATTCACAACTTATGTAAAAATTCAAAAGAAGTTCGCAACATCGCCTTATCCTGATGAAAAATCAGAAAAGGAGACTCACAAGAAAGAGCAGATAATTCAGAAACTCTTCTGGCAGAAGAGATGGCCAAAAGGAACAAAACTTTCCAAGAAAGTAATTTAATATCCAATGAATGCATAGGTTCAAATGGAGGAGCTTGAAGAGCCCCCAGAACCAAATTCAAACTCCAAGGAGGAGAAATTGACTTAATGACAGGCTTTATACGAACCAAAGCTTGTACAAAACAATGAATATCAGGAAGAATAGCAATCTTTCTGTGAAAAAGAACAGAAAGAGCAGAGATTTGACCTTTCAAGGAACTTGCGGACAAACCCTTATCTAAACCATCCTGAAGAAACTGTAATATTCTCGGTATTCTAAAAGAATGCCAAGAAAAATGATGAGAAAGACACCAAAAAATATAAGTCTTCCAGACTCTATAATATATCTCTCTGGATACAGATTTACGAGCCTGTAACATAGTATTAATCACAGAGTCAGAGAAACCTCTTTGACCAAGAATCAAGCGTTCAATCTCCATACCTTTAAATTTAAGGATTTCAGATCCTGATGGAAAAAAAGGACCTTGAGACAAATGGTCTGGTCTTAACGGAAGAGTCCACGGTTGGCAAGAGGCCATCCGGACAAGATCCGCATACCAAAACCTGTGAGGCCATGCCGGAGCTACCAGCAGAACAAACGAGCATTCCTTCAGAATCTTGGAGATTACTCTTGGAAGAAGAACTAGAGGCGGAAAGATATAGGCAGGATGATACTTCCAAGGAAGTGATAATGCATCCACTGCCTCCGCCTGAGGATCCCGGGATCTGTACAGATACCTGGGAAGTTTCTTGTTTAGATGAGAAGCCATCAGATCTATTTCTGGAAGTTCCCACATTTGAACAATCTGAAGAAATACCTCTGGGTGAAGAGACCATTCGCCCGGATGCAACGTTTGGCGACTGAGATAATCCGCTTTCCAATTGTCCATACCTGGGATATGAACCGCAGAGATTAGACAGGAGCTGGATTCCGCCCAAACCAAAATTCGAGATACTTCTTTCATAGCCAGAGGACTGTGAGTCCCTCCTTGATGATTGATGTATGCCACAGTTGTGACATTGTCTATCTGAAAACAAATGAACAACTCTCTCTTCAGAAGAGGCCAAGACTGAAGAGCTCTGAAAATTGCACGGAGTTCCAAAATATTGATCGGAAATCTCACCTCCTGAGATTCCCAAACCCCCTGTGCCGTCAGATACCCCCACACAGCTCCCCAACCTGTAAGACTTGCATCTGTTGAGATTATAGTCCAGGTCGGAAGAACAAAGAAGCCCCCTGAACTAAACGATGGTGATCTGTCCACCATGTCAGAGAGTGTCGTAAAATCGGTTTAAAGATATTAATTGAGATATCTTTGAGTAATCCCTGCACCATTGGTTCAGCATACAGAGCTGAAGAGGTCGCATGTGAAAACGAGCAAAGGAGATCGCATCGGATGCGGCAGTCCTAAGACCCAACATTTCCATGCATAAGGCTACCAAAGGGAATGATTGTGACTGAAGGTTTTGACAAGCTGATATCAATGTTAAACTTCTCTTGTCTGACAAGGACAGAGTCATAGACACTGAATTTATCTAGAAACCTAAAAAGGTTACCCTTGTCTGAGGAATCAATGAACTGATTGGTAAATTGATCCTCCAACCATGAACTTGAAGAAACAACACAAGTCGATTCGTATGAGATTCTTCGAAAATGAGAAGACTGAGCAAGTACCAAGATATCGTCCAAATAAGGAAATACCAAAACCCTATTCTCTGAATACAGAAAGAAGGGCACCGAGAACCTTTGAAAAAAATTCTTGGAACTGAGGCTAGGCCAAACGGTAGAGCCACAAAACTGGTAATGCTTGTCTAAAAAGAGAATCTCAGGCACTAAAAGTGATCTGGATGAATCGGAATATGCAGATACACATCCTGTAAATCTATTGTAGACATATAATGCCCTTGCTAAACAAAAGGCAGGATAGTCCTACAGTAACCATCTTGAATGTTGGTATCCTAACATAACGATTCAATAATGATAGATCCGGAACTGGTCTGAAGGAATTGACCTTCTTTGGTACAATGAAGAGATAAAATAAAACCCCAGCCCCTGTTCCAGAACTGGAACTGGCATAAATACTCCAGCCAACTCTAGATCTGAAACACATTTCAGAAATGCTGAGCCTTTGCTGTGTTAACTGGGACACGGGAAAGAAAAGAATCTCTTAGCAAGAGGCCTTAACTTGAAGCCAATTCTGTACCTTTCTGAAACAATGTTTCTGAAACCAGAGATTAAGAACGGAATTGATCCAAATTTCTTTGAAGAAAACGTAATCTGCCCCATACCAGCTGAGCTGGAATAAGGGCCGCACCTTCATAGGTACTTAGGAGCTGGCTATAAGGCTTGGATATATTCCAAACTGGAAATAGTTTCCAAACTGATACCGCTCCTGAGGATGAAGGATCAGGCTTTTGTTCCTTGGAATGAAAATGATTATTTACCCTGGAAAGAAAGGGAAAGCAAAGTTGACTTAGAAGACATGTCAGCATTCCAAGTTTAATCCATAAAGCTTTTCTAGCTAAAATAGCTAGAGACATATACCGGACATCAACTCTAATGATATCAAAAGGTGGTATCACCAATAAAATTATTAGCATGTTATAGAATAATAATAATGCTATAAAATTATGATCTGTTACTTGTTGCGCTAAAGCTTTTAACCAAAAAGTTGAAGCTGCAGCAACATCCGCTAAAAATATAGCAGGTCTAAGAAGATTACCTGAACATAAGTAAGCTTTTCTTAGAAAGGATTCAATTTTCCTATCTAAAGGATCCTTAAATGAAGTACTATCTGCCGTAGGAATAGTAGTACATTAGCAGGAGTAGAGACAGCCCCATAACCTTAGGGATTTTTGTCCCAAAAAACTCTAATCTGTCAGATGGCACAGGATATAATTTGCTTAAACGTCTAGAAGGAGTAAATAAATTACCCAAATTATTCCATTCCCTGGAAATTACTTCAGAAATAGCATCAGGGAGATAAAACACTTCTGGAATAACTACAGGAGATTTAAAAACCTTATTTAAACGTTTACATTTAGTATCAAGAGGACCAGAATCCTCTATTTCTAATGCAAATAACACTTCTTTAAGTAAAGAACGAATAAATTCCATCTTGAACAAATACAAAGATTTATCAGCATCAACCTCTGAGACAGAAACCTCTGAACCAGAAGAACCATTATCAGTATCAGAATGATGATGTTCATTTAAAAATTCATCTGAAAAAAGAGAAGTTTTAAAAGACTTTTATGTATACTAGAAGGAGAAATAACAGACATAGCCTTCTTAATGGATTTAAAAAATAAAATCTCTTATGTTATCAGGAACACTCTGAAAATTAGATGTTGACGGAACAGCAACAGGTAATGTAACAGTACTAAAGGAAATTTTATCTGCATTAATAAGTTTGACATGACATGTAATACAAATAACAGCTGGAGAAACAGATACCAAAGGTTTATAGCAGATACACTTAGCTTGGTAGCTCCAGCACTGTGCAGTGATTTTCCTGAAGTATCTTCTGACTCAGTTGCAACGTGGAACATCTTGCAATATGTAAAAGAAAAAAACAACAACATATAAAGCAAAATTGATCAAATTCCTTAAATGACAGTTTCAGGAATGGGAAAAAAATGCCAGTGAACAAGCTTCTAGCAACCAGAAGCAATAAATAATGAGACTTAAATAATGTGGAGACAAAAATGACGCCCATATTTTTTAGCGCCAAAAAAGACGCCCACATTATTTGGCGCCAAAAATGACGCCACATCCGGAACGCCGACATTTTTGACGCAAAAAAAAACGTCAAAAAAATGACGCAACTTCCGGCGACACGTATGACGCCGGAAACAGAAAAAAAATTTTTGCGCCAAAAAAGTCGGCGCCAAGAATGACGCAATAAAATGAAGCATTTTCTGCCCCCGCGAGCCTAACAGCCCACAGGGAAAAAGTCAAATTTTTTAAGGTAAGAAAAAATGATTGAAACAAATGCATTTATCCCAAATATGAAACTGACTGTCTGAAAAATAAGGAATGTTGAACATTCTGAGTCAAGGCAAATAAATGTTTGAATACATATATTTAGAACTTTATAAATAAAGTGCCCAACCATAGCTTAGAGTGTCACAGAAAATAAGATTTACTTACCCCAGGACACTCATCTACATGTTTGTAGAAAGCCAAACCAGTACTGAAACGAGAATCAGCAGAGGTAATGGTATATATAAGAGTATATCGTCGATCTGAAAAGGGAGGTAAGAGATGAATCTCTACGACCGATAACAGAGAACCTATGAAATAGACCCCGTAGAAGGAGATCACTGCATTCAAATAGGCAATACTCTCCTCACATCCCTCTGACATTCACTGCACGCTGAGAGGAAAACCGGGCTCCAACTTGCTGCGGAGCGCATATCAACGTAGAATCTAGCACAAACTTACTTCACCACCTCCATCGGAGGCAAAGTTTGTAAAACTGAATTGTGGGTGTGGTGAGGGGTGTATTTATAGGCATTTTAAGGTTTGGGAAACTTTGCCCCTCCTGGTAGGAATGTATATCCCATACGTCACTAGCTCATGGACTCTTGCTAATTACATGAAAGAAATACCTCTGGGTGAAGAGACCATTCGTCCGGATGTAACGTTTGGCGACTGAGATAATCCGCTTCCCAATTGTCTATACCTGGGATATGAACCGCAGAAATTAGACAGGAGCTGGATTCCGCCCAAACCAGAATTCGAGATACTTCTTTCATAGCCAGAGGACTGTGAGTCCCTCCTTGATGATTGATATATGCCACAGTTGTGACATTGTCTGTCTGAAAACAAATGAACGATTCTCTCTTTAGAAGAGGCCATGACTGAAGAGCTCTGAAAATTGCACGGAGTTCCAAAATATTGATTGGTAATCTCACCTCCTGAGATTCCCAAACCCCTTGTGCTGTCAGAGACCCCCAAACTGCTCCCCAACCTGTCAGACTTGCATCTGTTGAAATCACAGTCCAGGTTGGAAGAACAAAAGAAGCCCCCTGAACTAAACGATGGTGATCTGTCCACCACGTCAGAGAGTGTCGTACAAACGGTTTTAAAGATATCAATTGATATATCTTTATGTAATCCCCGCACCACTGATTCAGCATACAGAGCTGAAGAGGTCGCATGTGAAAACGAGCAAAGGGGATCGCGTCCGATGCAGCAGTCATAAGACCTAGAATTTCCATGCATAAGGCTACCGAAGGGAATGATTGTGACTGAAGGTTTCGACAAGCTGAAACCAATTTCAGACGTCTCTTGTCCGTCAGAGACAGAGTCAAGGACACTGAATCTATCAGAAAACCTAAAAAAAGGTTACCTTTGTCTGAGGAATCAACGAACTGATTGGTAAATTGATCCTCCAACATATTCTAGAAGAAACAACACTCATAAAAGACTGGAAAGGTTCTTTCTAGTGAAAATGAGCAAAGGGAATTGAATCCAATGCCGAGGCCATAAGACCTAAAACTTCTATGCATATATAGCAACTGAAGGAAATAATAGAGACTAAAGGTACCGACAGACGGAACCAAATAGAATTATCCCTTGTCTGATAGAGACAAAGACAGTGACACAAACTTTCTGGAAACCTAAAAAAGGTGACCCTTGTGTGAGGAATCAAGAGCTTCCGAAAAAAAGATCCTCTAACTATGTCCTGAAGAGCAAGTGAATCATATGAGATTCCGCATCCTCAGAAAATAATCTGAATGAAAACAGAAAAATTAAAATATGCATTTATTGTATGTAATGAAAACAAATAATGCTATCAATGACCATAAAAAGGCAAAATAGTTTGAATAAAACTCTAAACCCGGTTCCTAAAAAAAGAACTGGAAGAAATACCCCAGAAGATTCCAGGTCTGAGCAGCGCTTGAACCCCATGAGTGCCCAGCCATGCTTCAATAGTACCCAAAATATATAGGACAGAAACACACTTAAAGAAAGTGTTAGCCATACTGAAATAAAATCAAAGAAATTTGGACAAAATAGAACCAAATAAGAAGTCTTAACCTGCCCCTTACCAGCCAAGCTGGAATACGGCACGTACATCACAATATTAGGGAGCTGATTTTGAACCCCAATAATAAACATGTTACTTGGGAAAGAACTCAGGAATTCGTTCCTTAATAAGAACAACCAAACTAATATAAGCTTAAAGTTTAGTCTTAGAACTCAATCTTGAAGCCCATAGTAACAGTTAAGAATTGAATCCAATTATAATTGATTATCTTAGAACAAAAGAAATATGGATTTTCTTTTTGTTTTGTGTTTTTTGTTTTTAAAAAAACACAAAATTCTTCTAGCTAAAATAGCTAAAGACATAGATTAACCCTCATTTGCGAATATATGTAATAAAATGAAGACACAAATGAAGTCATTAGCATGATAGTCCAGATTAAAGGACCAGTCAAAACAGAGGACTTGCAAAACGCAAAAAACAAGACAAATGCAACAGCACCTAGTCTAGTAAATGTTGTCCCTTTAATAATGCTAAAATAAATCATAATCTGATACTTAGAAAAGTACCTGAAACTAAATAATTTTCCATAAATAAGATATAACTATATAAAGGAAAATAAATACTATTTTGCTATAACAACAATAGCATAATTAGTAGGAGTAGAGATAGCTCCAATAAATTGGAGAACCCTCCAAATTAAATTTAACTGCTGACAAAGAATATAGTTTAAAAAATAAAAGAAAATTCTCAGCCTGTTCCATTCCCTAGTATGGGAAGTTGGAAGGAAAACCTCTGAAATCACAGAAGAATAAAATGGCAGAAATAGTGTCAGCTAGTTTTAAAGAACTAGTTACCTTAATATCCAAAATAATCAACACCTCTTCAACAAAGAACAAATGTACTTTAATAATAAAGAATTTATATAAAAAAGTAGATTTGTTAGTGTCAATATCTGATGAAGAGAATTTCTGAAAGAGAAAAAAACATCATCAGAGAAGGATAAATCAGTATGTTGTTGGTCATTTGAAACTTCAATAGTTAAAAAAAGAAGTGAAAAAGACCTAAAAATTGTATTAGAAGGCACGATGTCAGATAAAGCCTTAATTAGAAAAAATATTTCTTATAAATCTTCTAAACATTTCTTGTACTTAAGAATGGAAATGTATAAAGCATAAATACTAATGGAATCTGCAAGTAAAAGTATATCATAATAACTTAATACAAACCATAGCTAAAGATAGACATTTATAACATTTAAAATAAATGAACTTAGCTTTGGTAGAACTGAAACTCAGTTAAGCATTTTTCCAGAAGTGGCTTCTGACTCAGGGACAAACGGAGACATCTTGCAATATGTAATAGAAAAAACAACATATAAAGCAAAAGTGATCAAATTCCTTAAATGACAGTTTCAGGAATGGGGAAAAAAATGCCAGTGAACAAGCTTCTAGCAACCAGAAGCAATAAATAATGAGACTTAAATAATGTGGAGACAATATTGACGCCCATATTTTTTAGCGCCAAAAAAGACGCCCACATTATTTGGCGCCTAAATGCTTTTGGCACAAAAAATGACGCCACTTCCGGAACGCCGACACCTTTGGCGCAAAAAAACCTCAAAAAAATGACGCAACTTCCGGCGACACGTATGACGCCGGAAACAGAAAAAAAAATTTTGCGCCAAAAAAGTCAGCGCCAAGAATGACGCAATAAAATGAAGCATTTTCAGCCCCCGCGAGCCTAACAGCCCACAGGGAAAAAGTCAAATTTTTAAGGTAAGAAAAAATTATTAATTCAAATGCATTATCCCAAATATGAAACTGACTGTCTGAAAAATAAGGAATGTTGATCATCCTGAGTCAAGGCAAATAAATGTTTGAATACATATATTTAGAACTTTATAAAAAAGTGCCCAACCATAGCTTAGAGTGTCACAGAAAATAAGACTTACTTACCCCAGGACACTCATCTACATGTTGTAGAAAGCCAAACCAGTACTGAAACGAAAATCAGCAGAGGTAATGGTATATATATATATAAGAGTATAACGTCGATCTGAAAAGGGAGGTAAGAGATGAATCTCTACGACCGATAACAGAGAACCTATGAAATAGACCCGTAGAAGGAGATCATTGCATTCAAATAGGCAATACTCTCCTCACATCCCTCTGACATTCACTGCACGCTGAGAGGAAAACCGGGCTCCAACCTGCTGCGGAGCGCATATCAACGTAGAATCTAGCACAAACTTACTTCACCACCTCCATAGGAGGCAAAGTTTGTAAAACTGATTTGTGGGTGTGGTGAGGGGTGTATTTATAGGCATTTTGAGGTTTGGGAAACTTTGCCCCTCCTGGTAGGAATGTATATCCCATACATCACTAGCTCATGGACTCTTGCTAATTACATGAAAGAAACATTTTCCGCTGAAAAAAATAATCCACAACCCAAAATAAGTTTATTTTCATAATTGAAAGAAAAAACTTAAATCAAAAGCAGAAGAATCAAACTGAAACAGCTGCCTGAAGAACTTTTCTACCAAAAACTGCTTCCGAAGAAGCAAATACATCAAAACGGTAGAATTTAGTAAATGTATGCAAAGAGGACCAAGTTGCCGCTTTGCAAATCTGATCAACTGAAGCTTCATTCTTAAAAGCCCATGAAGTGGAGACTGATCTAGTAGAATGAGCTGTAATTCTCTGAGGCGGGGCCTGACCCGACTCCAAATAAGCTTTATGAATCAAAAGTTTCAACCAAGAAGCCAAGGAAATAGCAGAAGCCTTCTGACCTTTCCTAGGACCAGAAAATAAAACAAATAGACTGGAAGTCTTCCTGAAATCTTTAGTAGCTTCCACATAATATTTCAAAGCTCTTACCACATCCAAAGAATGTAAGGATCTTTCCAAAGAATTCTTAGGATTAGGACATAAGGAAGGCACAACAATTTCTCTATTAATGTTGTTAGAATTCACAACCTTAGGTAAAAATTGAAAAGAAGTCCGCAAAACTGCCTTATCCTGATGAAAAATCAGAAAAAGAGACTCACAAGAAAGAGCAGATAGCTCAGAAACTCTTCTAGCAGAAGAGATGGCCAAAAGGAACAACACTTTCCAAGAAAGTAGTTTAATGTCCAAAGAATGCATAGGTTCAAATGGAGGAGCCTGTAAAGCCTTCAGAACCAAATTAAGACTCCAAGGAGGAGTAATTGATTTAATGACAGGCTTAATACGAACTAAAGCCTGTACAAAACAGTGTATATCAGGAAGTATAGCAATCTTTCTGTGAAATAAAACAGAAAGAGCGGAGATTTGTCCTTTCAAGGAACTTGCAGACAAACCATTATCCAAACCATCCTGAAGAAACTGTAAAATTCTAGGAATTCTAAAAGAATGCCAGGAGAATTTATGAGAAGAACACCATCAAATGTAAGTCTTCCAAACTCTATAATAAATCTTTCTAGAGACAGATTTACAAGCTTGTAACATAGTATTAATCACTGAGTCAGAGAAACCTCTATGACTTAGTAATAAGCGTTCAATTTCCATACCTTCAAATTTAATAATTTGAGATCCTGATGGAAAAACAGAATTTATGTTTACCTGATAAATTACTTTCTCCAACGGTGTGTCCGGTCCACGGCGTCATCCTTACTTGTGGGATATTCTCTTCCCCAACAGGAAATGGCAAAGAGCCCAGCAAAGCTGGTCACATGATCCCTCCTAGGCTCCGCCTACCCCAGTCATTCGACCGACGTTAAGGAGGAATATTTGCATAGGAGAAATCATATGGTACCGTGGTGACTGTAGTTAAAGAAAATAAAATATCAGACCTGATTAAAAAAACCAGGGCGGGCCGTGGACCGGACACACCGTTGGAGAAAGTAATTTATCAGGTAAACATAAATTCTGTTTTCTCCAACATAGGTGTGTCCGGTCCACGGCGTCATCCTTACTTGTGGGAACCAATACCAAAGCTTTAGGACACGGATGAAGGGAGGGAGCAAATCAGGTCACCTAAATGGAAGGCACCACGGCTTGCAAAACCTTTCTCCCAAAAATAGCCTCAGAAGAAGCAAAAGTATCAAACTTGTAAAATTTGGTAAAAGTGTGCAGTGAAGACCAAGTCGCTGCCCTACATATCTGATCAACAGAAGCCTCGTTCTTGAAGGCCCATGTGGAAGCCACAGCCCTAGTGGAATGAGCTGTGATTCTTTCGGGAGGCTGCCGTCCGGCAGTCTCGTAAGCCAATCTGATGATGCTTTTAATCCAAAAAGAGAGAGAGGTAGAAGTTGCTTTTTGACCTCTCCTTTTACCGGAATAAACAACAAACAAGGAAGATGTTTGTCTAAAATCCTTTGTAGCATCTAAATAGAATTTTAGAGCGCGAACAACATCCAAATTGTGCAACAAACGTTCCTTCTTTGAAACTGGTTTCGGACACAGAGAAGGTACGATAATCTCCTGGTTAATGTTTTTGTTAGAAACAACTTTCGGAAGAAAACCAGGTTTAGTACGCAAAACCACCTTATCTGCATGGAACACCAGATAAGGAGGAGAACACTGCAGAGCAGATAATTCTGAAACTCTTCTAGCAGAAGAAATTGCAACCAAAAACAAAACTTTCCAAGATAATAATTTAATATCAACGGAATGCAAGGGTTCAAACGGAACCCCCTGAAGAACTGAAAGAACTAAATTGAGACTCCAGGGAGGAGTCAAAGGTTTGTAAACAGGCTTGATTCTAACCAGAGCCTGAACAAAGGCTTGAACATCTGGCACAGCTGCCAGCTTTTTGTGAAGTAACACCGACAAGGCGGAAATCTGTCCCTTCAGGGAACTTGCAGATAATCCTTTTTCCAATCCTTCTTGAAGGAAGGATAGAATCCTAGGAATCTTAACCTTGTCCCAAGGGAATCCTTTAGATTCACACCAACAGATATATTTTTTCCAAATCTTGTGGTAAATCTTTCGAGTTACAGGCTTTCTGGCCTGAACAAGAGTATCGATAACAGAATCTGAGAATCCTCGCTTCGATAAAATCAAGCGTTCAATCTCCAAGCAGTCAGCTGGAGTGAAACCAGATTCGGATGTTCGAACGGACCCTGAACAAGAAGGTCTCGTCTCAAAGGTAGCTTCCAAGGTGGAGCCGATGACATATTCACCAGATCTGCATACCAAGTCCTGCGTGGCCACGCAGGAGCTATCAAGATCACCGACGCCCTCTCCTGATTGATCCTGGCTACCAGCCTGGGGATGAGAGGAAACGGCGGGAACACATAAGCTAGTTTGAAGGTCCAAGGTGCTACTAGTGCATCCACTAGAGCCGCCTTGGGATCCCTGGATCTGGACCCGTAGCAAGGAACTTTGAAGTTCTGACGAGAGGCCATTAGATCCATGTCTGGAATGCCCCACAGCTGAGTGACTTGGGCAAAGATTTTCGGATGGAGTTCCCACTCCCCCGGATGCAATGTCTGACGACTCAGAAAATCCGCTTCCCAATTTTCCACTC
This sequence comes from Bombina bombina, assembly GCF_027579735.1. Classification (NCBI taxonomy): domain Eukaryota; kingdom Metazoa; phylum Chordata; class Amphibia; order Anura; family Bombinatoridae; genus Bombina; species Bombina bombina. The sequence goes on along the minus strand of NC_069502.1, from coordinate 313,906,336 downwards.
CTGGGATGTGGATAGCAGACAGGTGGCAGGAGTGAGACTCCGCCCATAGAATGATTTTGGTCACTTCTTCCATCGCTAGGGAACTCCTTGTTCCCCCCTGATGGTTGATGTACGCAACAGTCGTCATGTTGTCTGATTGAAACCGTATGAACTTGGTCCTCGCTAGCTGAGGCCAAGCCTTGAGAGCATTGAATATCGCTCTCAGTTCCAGAATATTTATCGGTAGAAGAGATTCTTCCCGAGACCAAAGACCCTGAGCTTTCAGGGATCCCCAGACCGCGCCCCAGCCCATCAGACTGGCGTCGGTCGTGACAATGACCCACTCTGGTCTGCGGAATGTCATCCCTTGTGACAGGTTGTCCAGGGACAGCCACCAACGGAGTGAGTCTCTGGTCCTCTGATTTACTTGTATCTTTGGAGACAAGTCTGTATAGTCCCCATTCCACTGACTGAGCATGCACAGTTGTAATGGTCTTAGATGAATGCGCGCAAAAGGAACTATGTCCATTGCCGCTACCATCAACCCGATCACTTCCATGCACTGAGCTATGGAAGGAAGAGGAACGGAATGAAGTATCCGACAAGAGTCTAGAAGTTTTGTTTTTCTGGCCTCTGTTAGAAAAATCCTCATTTCTAAGGAGTCTATAATTGTTCCCAAGAAGGGAACCCTTGTTGACGGGGATAGAGAACTCTTTTCCACGTTCACTTTCCAGCCGTGAGATCTGAGAAAGGCCAGGACGATGTCCGTGTGAGCCTTTGCTTGAGGAAGGGACGACGCTTGAATCAGAATGTCGTCCAGGTAAGGTACTACTGCAATGCCCCTTGGTCTTAGCACCGCTAGAAGGGACCCTAGTACCTTTGTGAAATCCTTGGAGCAGTGGCTAATCCGAAAGGAAGCGCCACGAACTGGTAATGTTTGTCCAGGAATGCAAACCTTAGGAACCGATGATGTTCCTTGTGGATAGGAATATGTAGATACGCATCCTTTAAATCCACCGTGGTCATGAATTGACCTTCCTGGATGGAAGGAAGAATAGTTCGAATGGTTTCCATCTTGAACGATGGAACCTTGAGAAACTTGTTTAAGATCTTGAGATCTAAGATTGGTCTGAACGTTCCCTCTTTTTTGGGAACTATGAACAGATTGGAGTAGAACCCCATCCCTTGTTCTCTTAATGGAACAGGATGAATCACTCCCATTTTTAACAAGTCTTCTACACAATGTAAGAACGCCTGTCTTTTTATGTGGTCTGAAGACAACTGAGACCTGTGGAACCTCCCCCTTGGGGGAAGTCCCTTGAATTCCAGAAGATAACCCTGGGAGACTATTTCTAGCGCCCAAGGATCCAGAACATCTCTTGCCCAAGCCTGAGCGAAGAGAGAGAGTCTGCCCCCCACCAGATCCGGTCCCGGATCGGGGGCCAATATTTCATGCTGTCTTGGTAGCAGTGGCAGGTTTCTTGGCCTGCTTTCCCTTGTTCCAGCCTTGCATTGGTCTCCAAGCTGGCTTGGCTTGAGAAGTATTACCCTCTTGCTTAGAGGACGTAGCACTTTGGGCTGGTCCGTTTTTACGAAAGGGACGAAAATTAGGTCTATTTTTTGCCTTGAAAGGCCGATCCTGAGGAAGGGCGTGGCCCTTACCCCCAGTGATATCAGAGATAATCTCTTTCAAGTCAGGGCCAAACAGCGTTTTCCCCTTGAAAGGAATGTTTAGTAGCTTGTTCTTGGAAGACGCATCAGCCGACCAAGATTTCAACCAAAGCGCTCTGCGCGCCACAATAGCAAACCCAGAATTCTTAGCCGCTAACCTAGCCAATTGCAAAGTGGCGTCTAGGGTGAAAGAATTAGCCAATTTGAGAGCATTGATTCTGTCCATAATCTCCTCATAAGGAGGAGAATCACTATCGAGCGCCTTTATCAGTTCATCAAACCAGAAACATGCGGCTGTAGTGACAGGGACAATGCATGAAATTGGTTGTAGAAGGTAACCCTGCTGAACAAACATCTTTTTAAGCAAACCTTCTAATTTTTTATCCATAGGATCTTTGAAAGCACAACTATCCTCTAAGGGTATAGTGGTGCGTTTGTTTAAAGTAGAAACCGCTCCCTCGACCTTGGGGACTGTCTGCCATAAGTCCTTTCTGGGGTCGACCATAGGAAACAATTTTTTAAATATGGGGGGAGGGACGAAAGGAATCCCGGGCCTTTCCCATTCTTTATTAACAATGTCCGCCACCCGCTTGGGTATAGGAAAAGCTTCTGGGAGCCCCGGCACCTCTAGGAACTTGTCCATTTTACATAGTTTCTCTGGGATGACCAACTTTTCACAATCATCCAGAGTGGATAATACCTCCTTAAGCAAAATGCGGAGATGTTCCAACTTAAATTTAAATGCAATCACATCAGGTTCAGCCTGTTGAGAAATGTTCCCTGAATCAGTAATTTCTCCCTCAGACAAAACCTCCCTGGCCCCCTCAGATTGGGTTAGGGGCCCTTCAGAGATATTAATATCAGCGTCGTCATGCTCTTCAGTAACTAGAACAGAGCAGCCACGCTTACGCTGACAAGGGTTCATTTTGGCTAAAATGTTTTTGACAGAATTATCCATTACAGCCGTTAATTGTTGCATAGTAAGGAGTATTGGCGCGCTAGATGTACTAGGGGCCTCCTGAGTGGGCAAGACTCGTGTAGACGAAGGAGGGAATGATGCAGTACCATGCTTACTCCCCTCACTTGAGGAATCATCTTGGGCATCATTGTCATTATCACATAAATCACATTTATTTAAATGAATAGGAATTCTGGCTTCCCCACATTCAGAACACAGTCTATCTGGTAGTTCAGACATGTTAAACAGGCATAAACTTGATAAGAAAGTACAAAAAACGTTTTAAAATAAAACCGTTACTGTCACTTTAAATTTTAAACTGAACACACTTTATTACTGCAATTGCGAAAAAACATGAAGGAATTGTTCAAAATTCACCAAATTTTCACCACAGTGTCTTAAAGCCTTAAAAGTATTGCACACCAAATTTGGAAGCTTTAACCCTTAAAATAACGGAACCGGAGCCGTTTTAAAACTTTAACCCCTTTACAGTCCCTGGTATCTGCTTTGCTGAGACCCAACCAAACCCAAAGGGGAATACGATACCAAATGACGCCTTCAGAAAGTCTTTTCTAAGTATCAGAGCTCCTCTCACATGCGACTGCATGCCATGCCTCTCAAAAACAAGTGCGCCACACCGGCGCGAAAATGAGGCTCTGCTTATGCTTTGGGAAAGCCCCTAAGAAATAAGGTGTCTAATACAGTGCCTGCCGATATTATTATATCAAAATACCCAGATAAAATGATTCCTCAAGGCTAAATATGTGTTAATAATGAATCGATTTAGCCCAGAAAAGTCTACAGTCTTAATAAGCCCTTGTGAAGCCCTTATTTACGATCGTAATAAACATGGCTTACCGGATCCCATAGGGAAAATGACAGCTTCCAGCATTACATCGTCTTGTTAGAATGTGTCATACCTCAAGCAGCAAGAGACTGCACACTGTTCCCCCAACTGAAGTTAATTGCTCTCAACAGTCCTGTGTGGAACAGCCATGGATTTTAGTTACGGTTGCTAAAATCATTTTCCTCATACAAACAGAAATCTTCATCTCTTTTCTGTTTCTGAGTAAATAGTACATACCAGCACTATTTCAAAATAACAAACTCTTGATTGAATAATAAAAACTACAGTTAAACACTAAAAAACTCTAAGCCATCTCCGTGGAGATGTTGCCTGTACAACGGCAAAGAGAATGACTGGGGTAGGCGGAGCCTAGGAGGGATCATGTGACCAGCTTTGCTGGGCTCTTTGCCATTTCCTGTTGGGGAAGAGAATATCCCACAAGTAAGGATGACGCCGTGGACCGGACACACCTATGTTGGAGAAAACGGACCTTGAGATAGTAGGTCTGGCTGTAACGGAAGTGGCCAAGGCTGGCAACTGGACATCCGAACCAGATCTGCATACCAAAACCTGTGTGACCATGCTGGAGCCACCAGCAACACAAATGATTGTTCCATGATGATTTTGGAGATCACTCTTGGGAGGAGAACTAGAGGCGGGAAAATGTAAGCAGGATGATAACACCAAGGAAGTGTCAGCGAATCCACTGCTTCCGCCTGAACATCCCTGGACCTGGACAGGTATCTGGGAAGTTTCTTGTTTAGATGAGAGGCCATGAGATCTATCTCTGGAAGACCCCACATCTGAACAATCTGAGAAAATACATCTGGATGGAGAGACCACTCCCCTGGATGTAAAGTCTGGCGGAGTTCTAAAATATTTATTGGTAATCTCGCCTCTTGAGATTTCCAAACCCCTTGTGCTGTCAGAGATCCCCAAACAGCTCCCCAAACCTGAAAGACTCGCATCTGTTGTGATCACAGTCCAGGTTGGCCGAACAAAAGAAGCCCCTTGAACTAAATGATGGTGATCTATCCACCACGTCAGAGAGTGTCGTACATTGGGATTTAAGGATATTAATTGTGATATCTTTGTATAATCCCTGCACCATTGGTTCAGCATACAAAGCTGTAGAGGTCTCATGTGAAAACGAGCATAGGGGATCGCGTCTGATGCTACAGTCATGAGACCTAAAACTTCCATGCACATAGCCACTGAAGGGAATGACTGAGACTGAAGGTGCCAGCAGGCTGCAACCAATTTTAAACGTCTCTTGTCTGTTAGAGACAGAGTCATGGACACTGAATCTATCTGGAAGCCTAAAAAAGGTGACCCTTGTCTGAGGAATCAAGAAACGTTTTGATAAATTTATCCTCCAACCATGTTTCCAAAGAAATAACACTAGATGATTTGTGTGAGATTCTGTAGTACGCAAAGACTGAGCTAGTACCAAGATATCGTCCAAATAAGGAAACACTGCAATACCCTGTTCTCTGATTACAGAGAGTAGGGCACCCAGAACCTTTGAAAAGATTCTTGGAGCTGTTGCTAGGCCAAATGGAAGAGCAACAAATTGGTAATGCTTGTTTAGAAAAGAGAATCTCAGAAACTGATAATGTTCTGGATGAATCGGAATATGAAGGTATGCATCCTGCAAGTCTATTGTGGACATATAATGTCCTCGCTGAACAAAAGGCAGAATAGTCCTTATAGTCACCATCTTGAAAGTTGGTACTCTTACATAACGATTCAAAATTTTCAGATCCAGAACTGGTCTGAATAAATTTTCCTTTTTTGGGACAATGAATAGATTTGAATAAAACCCCAAACCTTGTTCCTGAAAAGGAACTGGCATGATTACCCCTGAAGACTCCAGGTTTGAAACACACTTCATGAAAGCCTGAGCTTTTACTGGATTTGCTGGGATACGTGAGAGAAAAAATCGTCTCACAGGAGGTCTTACTCTGAATCCTATTTGATACCCTTGAGAGACAATGCTCTGAATCCATTGATTTTGGACAGATTTTATCCTTCATGCGGACTTAGGGGCTGACTTTGGTTTCCTAAATGGCTTGGATTTATTCCAATTTGAGGAAGGCTTCCAATTGGAAGCAGATTCCTTGGGGGGAGTATTGAGTTTTTGTTCCTTATTCTGATGAAAGGAACGAAAACGGTTAGAAGCCTTAGATTTACCCTTAGGTTTTTCATCCTGAGGCAGAAAAACTCCCTTTCCCCCAGTGACAGTTGAAATAATAGAATCCAACTGAGAACCAAATAAATTATTACCTTGGAAAGAAAGAGATAGTAATCTAGATTTAGATGTCATATCAGCATTCCAAGATTTAAGCCACAAAGCTCTTCTAGCTAAAATAGCTAAAGACATGGATCTAACATCAATTTTGATAATATAAAAAATAGCATCACAAATAAAATGATTAGCATATTGCAGTAAGCGAATAATGCTAGCTAAGTCAGAATCCAAATTCCTGTTGTGTTAAATTCTCCAACCAGAAAGTTGATGCAGCCGCAACATCAGCCAAAAGAAATTGCAGGTCTGAGAAGATGACCTGAATATAAATAGGCCTTCCTTAGATAAGATTCAAGCTTCCTATCTAAAGGATCCTTAAAGGAAGTACTATCTTCCATAGAAATAGTGGTACGTTTAACAAGAGTAGAAATAGCCCCATCAACTTTGGGGATTTTGCCCCAAAACTCTATAGATTTTGCTGGTAAATGATACAATTTTTTAAACCTTGAAGAAGGAATAAAAGAAGTACCTGGCTTATTCCATCCCTTAGAAATCATATCAGAAATAGCCTCAGGAATAGGAAAACCCCCCGGAGAAACCACAGAAGTTTTAAAAACAGCATTTAAACATTTATTAGACTGAACGTCAAGAGGACTGGTTACCTCAATATCCAAAGTAATTAACACTTCTTTTAATAAAGAACGCATATACTCTATTTTAAATAAATAAGTAGATTTTTCAGTGTCAATGTATGAGGAAGGATCTTCTGTATCAGATAGATCCTCATCAGAAGAGGATAAATTATTACGTTGTTGGTAATTTGAAATTTCATCAACTAAATGCAAAGTTTTAAAAGACCGTTTATGTTTATTAGAAGGTGGAAATGCAGACAAAGCCTTCAGGATAGAATCAGAAACAAATTCTTTAAAATTTACAGGTATATCATGCACATTAGAAGTTGAAGGAACTGCAACTGGCAATGTACTATTACTGATGGATACACTATCTGCATGTAAAAGTTTATCATGACAACTATTACAAATGACATTCGGCGAAATAATTTCTACAATTTTACAACAAATGCACTTAGCTTTGGTAGAACCGATGTCAGGCAGCAATGTTCCAGCAGAAACTTCTGAGGCAGGATCAGATTGAGACATCTTGCAAAATGTAAGAGAAAAAACAACATATAAAGCAAAATTATCTATTTTCTATTTCAGGAATGGGAAAAAATGCAAATAGCATAGCCCTCTGATAGAGAAAAAGGCAAGAGGCAAACATCAATGGGGTATTGAAATAATGAAAAAGTTTGGCGCCAAGTATGACGCACAACATAAACTTTTTTGGCACCAAAAATAACCGGAAATGACACTCTCGCGTCACTAATGACGCAACCGTGTGAAAGGTCTCGGCGTCAAGTATGACGCTGGAAATGCCGAAGTTGCATCATAGACTTATTTTTTCGCGCCAAAAATATTTTCGCGCCAAGAATGACGCAATAAAGTTTAGCATTTGACGCACCCGCGGGCCTAATACCATCCGCAATTTGCAAGAAGTAGTCAATTGAAAAAAAGACTAAACCCCAGGTAAGAAATAAATTTCTTAAAAAAATGTTTATATTCCCCAAATATGAAACTGACAGTCTGCAGAAAGAAATACATGAACCTGACTCATGGCAAATATAAGTACAATATATATATTTAGAACTTTATATAAATGCATAAAGTGCCAAACCATAGCTGAGGTGTCTTAAGTAATAAAAAACATACTTACCAAAAGACACCTATCCACATATAGCAGATAGCCAAACCAGTACTAAAACAGTTATCAGTAGAGGTAATGGTAAATTGAGAGTATATCGTCGATCTGAAAAGGTAGGTAGGAGATTAATTTCTACGACCGATAACAGAGAACCTATGAAATAGACACCCGTTAGGGAAATCATCGTATTCAATAAGTGATACTCCCTTCACATCCCTCTAACATTCGCTGTACTCTGAGAGGAATCGGCCTTCAACAAAGCTGAAAAGTGCATATCAATGTAGAAATCTTAGCACAAACTTACTTCACCACCTCCATAGGAGGCAAAGTTTGTAAAACTGAATTGTGGGTGTGGTGAGGGGTGTATTTATAGACATTTTGAGGTTTGGGAAACTTTGCCCCTCCTGGTAGGATTGTATATCCCATACGTCACTAGCTCATGGACTCTTTCCAATTACATGAAAGAAACAGCAAGAAGCCTTCTAAACAGCAGAGCCATCTGAAATATGGGCACCTCACTCTTCCAGGATGTGAAAAAAAGTGCCAAAAACCCTCTGACATCACAGAATCAGATCCTCCCTAAAAGGGGCGGTCCTACAGTTGACAAAAAAGCAATTTTTTTTCTTAAAAAACAACTTTCTTGAAAAACGGGCTTAAAAACAAACAATAAACCCCCCCAAAAAAGTACATAATCTGTTACTAAAAACAGATCCTCACTGAGCCATCAATAAAATAAATAACTCCTCACACTAAAAGTGCCTGCAAAAACTGCCATAAAAACCTGCACCCTGACAGGAATAATAAAAAACGTCCCTGCAGCGTTTCAGCTGAATAAGTGCCAAATTTTTCCCTGCTACATAGAAAAAACATAATTTATGTAAGAACTTACCTGATAAATTCATTTCTTTCATATTAGCAAGATTCCATGAGCTAGTGACGTATGGGATATACATTCCTACCAGGAGGGGCAAAGTTTCCCAAACCTTAAAATGCCTATAAATACACCCCTCACCACACCCACAAATCAGTTTAACGAATAGCCAAGAAGTGGGGTGATAAGAAAAAAGTGCGAAAGCATAAAAAATAAGGAATTGGAATAATTGTGCTTTATACAAAAAAAATCATAACCACCACAAAAAAGGGTGGGCCTCATGGACTCTTGCTAATATGAAAGAAATGAATTTATCAGGTAAGTTCTTACATAAATTATGTTTTCTTTCATGTAATTAGCAAGAGTCCATGAGCTAGTGACGTATGGGATAATGACTACCCAAGATGTGGATCTTTCCACGCAAGAGTCACTAGAGAGGGAGGGATAAAATAAAGACAGCCAATTCCTGCTGAAAATAATCCACACCCAAAATAAAGTTTAATGAAAACATAAGCAGAAGATTCAAACTGAAACCACTGCCTGAAGTACTTTTCTACCAAAAACTGCTTCAGAAGAAGAAAACACATCAAAAATGGTAGAATTTAGTAAAAGTATGCAAAGAGGAAGTTGCTGCTTTGCAAATCTGATCAACCGAAGCTTCATTCCTAAACACCCAGGAAGTAGAAACTGACCTAGTAGAATGAGCTGTAATCCTTCGAGGCAGAGTTTTACCCGACTCGACATAGGCATGATGAAATAAAGATTTCAACCAAGATGCCAAAGAAATGGCAGAAGCTTTCTGGCCTTTTCTAGAACCGGAAAAGATGACAAATAGACTAGAAGTCTTTCGGAAAGACTTAGTAGTCTCAACATAACAATACAAAGCTCTAACAGCATCCAAAGAATGCAATGATTTCTCCTTAGAATTCATAGGATTAGGACATAATGAAGGAACCACAATTTCTCTACTAATGTTGTTAGAATTCACAACCTTAGGTAAAAAATTCAAAAGAAGTTTGCAGCACCGCCTTATCCTGATGAAAAATCAGAAAAGGAGACTCACAAGAAAGAGCAGATAATTCAGAGACTCTTCTGGCAGAAGAGATGGCCAAAAGAAACAAAACTTTCCAAGAAAGTAATTTAATGACCAAAGAATACATGGGTTCAAAAGGAGGAGCTTGAAGAGCCCCCAGAACCAAATTTAAACTCCAAGCAGGAGAAATTGACTTAATGACAGTTTTTATACGAACCAAAGCTTGTACAAAACAATGAATATCAGGAAGATTAGCAATCTTTCTGTGAAAAAGAAAAGAAAGAGCAGAGATTTGTCCATTCAAGGAACTTGCGGACAAACCTTTATCTAAACCATCCTGAAGAAACTGTAAAATTCTCGGTTTTCAAAAAGAATGCCAAGAAAAAATGATGAGAAAGACACTAAGAAATATAAGTCTTCCAGACTCTATAATATATCTCTCTAGATACAGATTTACGAGCCTGTCACATAGTATCAATCACAGAGTCAGAGAAACCTCTTTGACCAAGAATCAAGCGTTCAAACTCCATACCTTAAAATTTAAGGATTTGATATCCTGATGGAAGAAAGGACCTTGCGACAGAAAGTCTGGTCTTAACGGAAGAGTCCACAGCTGGCAAGAGGCCATCCGGACAAGATCCGCATACCAAAACCTGTGAGGCCATGCTGGAGCTACCAGCAGGACAAACGAGCATTCCTTTAGAATCTTGGAGAATACTCTTGGAAGAACTAGAGGCGGAAAGATATAGGCAGGATGATACTTCCAAGGAAGTGATAATGCATCCACTGCCTCCGCCCGAGGATCCCGGGATCTGGACAGATACCAGGGAAGTTTCTTGTTTAGATGAGAAGCCATCAGATCTATTTCTGGGAGTTCCCACATTTGAACAATTTGAAGAAATACCTCTGGGTGAAGAGACCATTCGCCCGGATGCAACGTTTGGCGACTGAGATAATCCGCTTCCCAATTGTCTATACCTGGGATATGAACCGCAGAGATTAGACAGGAGCTGGATTCCGCCCAAACCAAAATTCGAGATACTTCTTTCATAGCCAGAGGACTGTGAGTCCCTCCTTGATGATTGATGTATGCCACAGTTGTGACATTGTCTATCTGAAAACAAATGAACAACTCTCTCTTCAGAAGAGGCCAAGACTGAAGAGCTCTGAAAATTGCACAGAGTTCCAAAATATTGATCGGTAATCTCACCTCCTGAGATTCCCATACCCCTTGTGCCGTCAGAGACCCCCACACAGCTCCCCAACCTGTAAGACTTGCATCTGTTGAGATTATAGTCCAGGTCGGAAGAACAAAGAAGCCCCCTGAACTAAACAATGGTGATCTGTCCACCATGTCAGAGAGTGTCGTATAATCGGTTTAAAGATATTAATTGAGATATCTTTGTGTAATCCCTGCACCATTGGTTCAGCATACAGAGCTGAAGAGGTCGCATGTGAAAACGAGCAAAGGAGATCGCATCCGATGCGGCAGTCCTAAGACCTAAAATTTCCATGCATAAGGCTACCAAAGGGAATGATTGTGACTGAAGGTTTTGACAAGCTGATATCAATGTTAAACTTCTCTTGTCTGACAAGGACAGAGTCATAGACACTGAATCTATCTGGAAACCTAAAAAGGTTACCCTTGTCTGAGGAATCAATGAACTTTTTGGTAAATTGATCCTCCAACCATGATCTTGAAGAAACAACACAAGTCGATTCGTATGAGATTCTGCGAAAATGTGAAGACTGAGCAAGTACCAAGATATTGTCCAAATAAGGAAATACCAAAACCCTGTTCTCTGATTACAGACAGAAGGGCACCGAGAACCTTTGAAAAAATTCTTGGAGCTGATGCTAGGCCAAACGGTAGAGCCACAAAACTGGTAATGCTTGTCTAAAAAGAGAATCTCAGAAACTAAAAGTGATCTGGATGAATCGGAATATGCAGATATGCATCCTGTAAATCTATTGTAGACATATAATGCCCTTGCTAAACAAAAGGCAGGATAGTCCTACAGTTACCATCTTGAATGTTGGTATCCTTACATAACGATTCAATATTGATAGATCCGGAACTGGTCTGAAGGAATTGACCTTCTTTGGTACAATGAAGAGATAGAATAAAACCCCAGCCCCTGTTCCAGAACTGGAACTGGCATAATTACTCCAGCCAACTCTAGATCTGAAACACATTTCAGAAATGCTGAGCCTTTGCTGGGTTTACTGGGACACGGGAAAGAAAAAAATCTCTTTGCAGGAGGCCTTAACTTGAAGCCAATTCTGTACCTTTCTGAAACAATGTTCTGAAACCAGAGATTGTGAACGGAATTGATCCAAATTTCTTGGAAGAAAACGTAATCTGCCCCATACCAGCTGAGCTGGAATGAGGGCCGCACCTTCATGGGTACTTAGGAGCTGGCTTTAGGTTTCTATAAGGCTTGGATATATTCCAAACTGGAAATGATTTCCAAACTGATACCGCTCCTGAGGATGAAGGATCAGGCTTTTGTTCCTTGTTGTGAGGAAAGGAACGAAAACGATTATTAGACCTAAATTTACCTTAGATTTTTTTATCCTTTGGTAAAAAAGTTCCCTTCCCTCCAGTAACAGTTGAGATAATAGAATCCAACTGAGAACCGGATAATTTATTACCCTGGAAAGAAAGGGAAAGCAAAGTTGACTTAGAAGACATATCAGCATTCCAAGTTTTAAGCCATAAAGCTCTTCTAGCTAAAATAACTAGAGACATATACCTGACATCAACTCTAATGATATCAAAAGATGGTATCAAAAATAAAATTATTAGCATGTTATAGAATAATAATAATGCTATAAAATTATGATCTGTTACTTGTTGCGCTAAAGCTTCTAACCAAAAAGTTGAAGCTGCAGCAACATCCGCTAAAAATATAGCAGGAGTAGAGACAGCCCCATTAACCTTAGGGATTTTGTCCCAAAAAACTCTAATCTGTCAGATGGCACAGGATATAATTGCTTAAAAATGTTTTAGAAGGAGTAAATGAATTACCCAAATTATTCAATTCCCTGGAAATTACTTCAGAAATAGCATCAGGGAGAGAAAACACTTCTGGAATAACTACAGGAGATTTAAAAACCTTATTTAAACGTTTAGATTTAGTATCAAGAGGACCAGAATCCTCTATTTCTAATGCAATTAATACTTCTTTAAGTAAAGAACGAATAAATTCCATCTTGAACAAATACAAAGATTTATCAGCATCAACCTCTGAGACAGAAACCTCTGAACCAGAAGATCCATTATCAGTATCAGAATGATGATGTTCATTTAAAAATTCATCTGAAAAAAGAGAAGTTTTAAAAGACTTTTATGTATACTAGAAGGAGAAATAACAGACATAGCCTTCTTAAATGAATTTAAAAATAAAATATCTTATGTTATAAGGAACACTCTGAAAATTAGATGTTGACGGAACAGCAACAGGTAATGTAACAGTACTAAAGGAAATTTTATCTGCATTAATAAGTTTGTCATGACATGCAATACAAACAACAGCTGGAGAAACAGATACCAAAAGTTTATAGCAGATACACTTAGCTTGGTAGCTCCAGCACCGGGCAGCGATTTTCCTGAAGTATCTTCTGACTCAGTTGCAACGTGGAACATCTTGCAATATGTAATAGAAAAAACAACATATAAAGCAAAATTGATCAAATTCCTTAAATGACAGTTTCAGGAATGGGAAAAAAATGCCAGTGAACAAGCTTCTAGCAACCAGAAGCAATAAATAATGAGACTTAAATAATGTGGAGACAAAAATGACGCCCATATTTTTTAGCGCCAAATAAGACGCCCACATTATTTGGCGCCTAAATGCTTTTGGCGCCAAAAATGACGCCACATCCGGAACGCCGACACTTTTGACGCAAAAAAACGTCAAAAAATTACGCAACTTCCGGCGACACGTATGACGCCGGAAACAGAAAAAAATTTTTGCGCCAAAAAAGTCCGCGCCAAGAATGACGCAATAAAATGAAGCATTTTCAGCCCCCGCGAGCCTAACAGCCCACAGGGAAAAAGTCAAATTTTTTAAGGTAAGAAAAAATGATTGATTCAAATGCATTATCCCAAATATGAAACTGACTGTCTGAAAATAAGGAATGTTGAACATCCTGAGTCAAGGCAAATAAATGTTTGAATACATATATTTAGAACTTTATAAAAAAGTGCCTAACCATAGCTTAGAGTGTCACAGAAAATAAGCTTACTTACTTACCCCAGGACACTCATCTACATGTTGTAGAAAGCCAAACCAGTACTGAAACGAAAATCAGCAGAGGTAATGGTATATATATATAAGAGTATATCGTCGATCTGAAAAGGGAGGTAAGAGATGAATCTCTACGACCGATAACAGAGAACCTATGAAATAGACCCCGTAGAAGGAGATCATTGCATTCAAATAGGCAATACTCTCCTCACATCCCTCTGACATTCACTGCACGCTGAGAGGAAAACCGGGCTCCAACCTGCTGCGGAGCGCATATCAACGTAGAATCTAGCACAAACTTACTTCACCACCTCCATAGGAGGCAAAGTTTGTAAAAACTGATTTGTGGGTGTGGTGAGGGGTGTATTTATAGGCATTTTAAGGTTTGGGAAACTTTGCCCCTCCTGGTAGGAATGTATATCCCATACGTCACTAGCTCATGGACTCTTGCTAATTACATGAAAGAAATAAAACTGGCACTTACCTCAATATTTATCTGTCCGGCAGCAGGACAGCTCACCTGGTTTGAGAGAATGCCATCCCTCCACATGGATGTGGAAATACATAAAGACTGAGTAAACTTACTCAGGCTATCTAAATAGGGCAGCAAAATGTTTTGGGAAAACGAAGTGAGGATTGTACCCCACACGTTCCCAATTGCTTAAAAGCCACCATTGGCCTACTGAAGAGACTGACATGGGCTAAGGCTAGACCCTTTAGAAATATCAGAATAAACCTACTCTGCTTTAAAATAAAAAAATCTTAATTGTAGATCAGACACCAAAACTTCACCTCCTCCTTGCACCGCAGGCAAAGAGAATGACTGGAGGTTATGGGTAAGGGAAGTGACATATATAGCAGCTTTGCTGTGGTGCTCTTTGCCTCCTCCTGCTGGCCAGGAGTGATATTCCCACTAGTAATTGATGATTCCGTGGACTCACCATATCTTGGGAAAGAAAACTCTCTCTGTATCTCCGGACTCTAACTCTCATCAACACATGACTACTTCAAGCTCCAGTCCTCTTCTTGAAGGGAAAATACCCATTAAAGGACTATCTTCTTTCTTCTAATACTTTCTCTGCCATCCTCTAGTGACGAAAGGCAAAAAATTACTGGGGGGGATGGGGGAAGTGGGAGGGATATTTAAGCCTTTGGCTGGGGTGTCTTTGCCTCCTCCTCGTGGCTAGGAAATGTATATCCCCAAAAGTAAGGAATGAAGTCATGGACTCTCCGTGCCTTTGGAAAGAAAAATGTATTTCATGATTCAGATAGAGAATACAATTTTACACAACTTTCCAATTTACATCTAACATCTAATTTGCTTCATTCTGTTGGTATACTTTGTTGAAGAAAGTATACCAACAGTTAGTTAATGCATTGGACGAAAATATGTTCCTATGGGTGATCTTACCGTGTGAGCAAGGAAGAATCCTGAGCTTGTCTCCTTCTTCATACTCATCCAGACAAACTGCACACACATCATATTCATCACCTGTAACAAAATCCAAATGGCGAATGTTAGCAAACACAAATTTAAAGGGCAGCATACAGACAGAAGATAAGAATTCTATAGAAATGCAACCGCTGATAACATTATATGCATATATTATTTTTTAATATATGCATATTTGAAATAAACAGTAATGCACTGCATTGCAAGATCTGCATACAAAATAAATGTTTTCTAGGAAAGACCTTTGCATTGTTTTGCTGTCTCAGAACCAGTGACACCCCTCTGAAAGCCCAGTTTATCGTAGCCCCTCTGTGTAGCCAACTGAGAACATATTAAAATGAACCCCAGGACTGATCAAGGGATGATTATGTAGAATATTATGCAGTCAATGTTCAGAAACCTTAAGATTCCACTTAAAGTGAAGGTCAATTTAGATGAATCGGTGCCCGGTTTTCAATAAACCTATTAAAAACAAGGGCACTTTAATTAATCAAAATTGACATTTCACTGTTTTCTTCAAAAACGTACCTTTTAATCCTGGCAGCCGCTCTAGCACTTCCTCCGCCTGTCGCAAGCCGTCTTTGCAGGTCCAAGATGACGAATCCGGCTTCCTCCAATCACGGCATTGCATCAGGCCCAGATTCCCCCAGGGGGGAAGCCGTGATTGGAGGAAGCCGGATTTGTAATTTCTGACGTCTGCAGAGGCTTCCGACGGCCGGGGGAATCGCTGGAGCGGCTGCCAGGATTAAAAGGTAAATTTTTGAAGAAAACAGTGAAATGTCAATTTTTATGAATTAAAGTGCTCTTGTTTTTAATAGGATTATTAAAAACCGGGCACTAATTCATCAAAATAGACCTTCACTTTAAAGGGACAGTAAAGTCATAAAACATTCATCTGTTGGTGCTCTACAAATAAACGATAATAATAATAATAATAATGATTTAGACAGAGCATACAATTTTAAACAACTTTCCCATTTACTTTATTATTTCATTTGATTCCTTCTCTTTTATCCTTTGCTGAAAGCGTTAACAAAGTAAGCTCAGGAGCATCAAAGAACCTAGGTTCTAGCTGGTGATTGGTGGCTGTGTATATATATATATATATATATATATACACACCGATTGTCATTTATCATTTGTCATTTACCCATGTGTTCAGTTAGAAACCAGTAGTGCATTGCTGCTCCTTCAACAAATGATACTAAGAGAATGAAACAAATTTCTTAATAGAAATAAACTGGAAGGTTTAAAATTGTATGTTCTACCTAAATCATGAAAGAAAAATTCTGGGTTTTATTTCCCTTTAAAGGAATATAAAACAGTCTGTTTCACTGTTGTAATAAGAAAGCACTACGCAGTGGGTTATTAATAATAAAAAAAAAAGTTTTTTACATTAACTTTTTTTGTGCAGGGTCCATTACCTCCTGTCACAAGGGGGCAGCGGTGGTTTCTACAGGAAGGTAAAGGAGTAGCTTTTACTTTGATGTGGTTGCTAGGAGACACCAGCTCTAGCTGTAGTCTGTGCATTGCCCATGCTCAGTAGGGGACTTTTGCTGCACAAATTAAGTGACAGTAGAAGTTCTGTAATTTCAGCTTTCGTATTTCACTAAAGGCAGTGGTTAGACTTAGAAATTCTAAGTGCTCATTTTGCAAGGAAACAAGAATGTTTTCTGGTTTTTTTTTTAACACAATTTGTTTCTTTTTAGGTCTACTTTGATTTAACATTTTATTTTTGGAGCAAATGGAACAATTTTCAAAGGTAATTTACAGGAAAATCTGGTGGAAAACGAGAAATAAATAAAATAGAAAACAAAATTAATACGCATAATTAGCCATTTTATTTTAGGGGTCATTTTGAGTTAAATGTCCCTTTAAGTGATTGAGCTTTGCATAAAACAATATATCACAAACCCTCATGACTGCATCATTAGCACATAGCACTGGTTATATGCACAAAACTAAAACAAGGCTGTGGAGTAAGCAGTCTTTGCACTACGCTTCTTGTGATCCATTACAGATGGGGAAGCAGAATTCTCAAATCATCTAAATATTTACACATGTGAAAGCAGCATGTGCTTTTATGTCTTTATACTGAGCAGCCTTCATTTTACCATACAAGGATAAATTAATTCCTTGGCTGCTCCTTACCAGTGACTAATTGCAGCATATGCTTTTCTTACATTCTGCAACATATTCTTTAATGAAACAATTGTGGTTATATTCCAACAGTAAACAGGGGGTAGCTGTGTCTTTCTAATTCAGCATCACTCCAGTAATGTAATCTTTTTTTATGGCTGCACAACAGACAGTCATGGTTTAAATTTATATTATAAGCCAGATATGAATTGCAAAAACAAATTAAGATGGAACCAGCCAATCACTATAAAAGGTGAAATATTGCAACTAACTTGATACAGCTATTGTTTAAAAGGAGCATGAAACCCCAAATTTTTCTTTCATGATTTAGGTAGAACATACAAATTTAAATAACTTTCTAATTATCTTCTATTATATCATTTGTTTCATTCTCTTGGTATCCTTTGTTGAAGGAGCAGCAATGCACTACTGGTTTCTAACCGAACACATGGGTGAGCCAATGACAATCGTTATATATATATGCAGCTACCAATCAGCAGCTAGAACCTAGGTTATTTGCTGCTCTTGAGCTTACCTAGATAAACCTATCAGCAAAGGATAACAAGAGAAGGAAGCAAATTAAATAATATAAGTAAATTATTAAGTTGTAGAAAATTGTATGCGCTGTCTAAATCATGAAGAGAAATTTTGGGTTTTATGTCTCTAAGTCAAAAAGTTTTATTTCCCCAAACTTTCTTGTAGGCTTGCAACACATATGATTAACCCATTCCTACACTCCAAACAGTTGAACTGATCATTACTAAATGTGGTATGTGGCTTTTTCTAAAAGGTAATCTGTGTAGAGCAAAAGACTGTACTCTGTATAAGATCCTATACTCTGTACCAGGGATCCTTCTTAAAGAACCTCTTGACCTAGGAATCTCATTACAGACAGACATATATGTTTGATGCAACTTAACCATAATAAGTAGGACATGCAGTATAGAATAGATACAAAATAGATAGGTTAAATTAAATGTTGCCCAAATGCTTAAAGGGACATGAAACCCAACATTTTTCTTTTATGATTCAGTCAGAACATGTGATTTTAAACAACTTTTCAATTTGTTTCTATTATCTAAATTGCTTCATTCTCTTGGTATCCTTAAAAAGCATATCTAGGTAGGCTCGGGAGCAGCAATGCATTACCTGGGGCTAGCTGCTGATTGCTGGCTGCACAAAAACATAAATTATGCTTACGCGATAATTTTCTTTTCTTCAGGTGAAAAGAGTCCACAGCTGCATTCATTACTTTTGGGAAATAAGAACCTGGCCACTAGGAGGAGGCAAAGACACCCCAGCCAAAGGCTTAAATACTCCTCCCACTCCCCTCATCCCCCAGTCATCCTGCAGAGGAACAAGGAACAGTAGAAGAGATATCAGGGTAAAAAAGTGCCAGAAGAACAAAAATAACAGCCGCCCCCCAAAAAAACACGGGCGGGGAGCTGTGGACTCTTTCCATCTGAAGAAAAGAAAATTATCAGGTAAACACAATTTATGTTTTTCTTCATAAATGGAAAAAGTCCACAGTTGCATTCATTACTTTTGGGAAAACAATACCCAAGCTATAGAGGACACTGAATGCTAAAATGGGAGGGTACAAAAGGCGGCCCACTCTGAGGGCTCCAATCCTGAAACCACAACCCCAGAAAAAATCCTGCTTCGTCCGAAGCCAGAAAAACATTTGAAAAAGAAACACAGCCCCCAAGGACACTGACCCCCAGATAGTCCACAAGCCGAACTAGAGCCCGCAAAACAGACGCAACTGAGCCAACACTCCTCCAGAGATACCATCGCCCAAAGGACAAACCTCAAACACACACCCCTTCATAGAAAGGGAGACAACGGAAAACTCCCAAAAAGGAGAGGCTATGGAGGATTAACAAGGAACCCCAGAAAACCTTAAAACAGGGTGCAATAAAATCCAAATAAAAATTGAAACCCAAAAAGCAAACCAGTGTCACAGGACCCCAAGTTGTCCTAAAACAAGGGAAAGGCAATGCCCAGACCCTGACAGCACTGAACCAAAAGGTAGGATCGGGAAACAAAAAAGCAAACTTCTCTGAAAAAAATCAGAGCAATTGCCTCGAACAAACGACTGAAACCATAGTCCCAAGGAACTCAGAATATCAACATATTCCAACCAACCCGTGCGATAACCCCAGAGAAGCAGCCTCTGAGTACCAAACAGCAGTCATACCAAGACAACTGAAAACAAAGGAAACACTTGCAGGCAAGTAAAAGGTAGCCGAAGATAGAGTAATATCCACCAACTAGTGGGTACACTCAGTATATCCAAAGCCGCAAGGCCAACACACGTAGCCGGGCAACAAGGAGCCCAGAACCTCAAAAAAAGGCTCTCCAGACCTCCACAAACCGAGGAGACACCACTCATCTCAGAACCTAGTCCACACTGGGCCAGCCCAAGCAACAGGACTAAAATACAGGGGAGAAGAAAAGGTCCCAACCACCAGCCCCCACAGAATAAAAAAGGGCAGACAGGATGATCCCAGACACCCCAACAGAGCTTGGAAGCCTTCCAAAAACACCTACAAACAGATACTTCCAAGGAAGATCCCCATAGAGATAGGTAGAAAAGACCAAAGTCTCATGATCTAGCCCAACACTCTATGGCAGACTCCACATAGCACCCACAACGGCACTCCAAAGGAGAACCTATAAAGATAAGCAGAACTATGAGGACCAGTATGAAACTGCAATATCACAGACAGAACAGAACAATCCCAGAAAGAGAATCACCCTTCTTACAGGACAACCTGTTCTACCCTCCTGCACACAGGATAGGGCAACATCTTCCAGAGAAAGAAAACCTCACCTCTAAGGAAGCAAAACAACCCACCTCAAGGGAAGGGCACAGACAGGAGGGCGCACAAGCTCACAAGGCCAAGATGTAAGTAAAGCCGAACAAAAATAATCCAGGAGCCCCTGAGGAATATGAAAGAGGAACTCACCAAAAGGAAAGCACACTCTCAAGAACAAGGCAGGCCGCACGGAGCCCAAGCACACAGAGCTCCTGGCCCAGCTGCTAGTAGCACAACTAGCCAGACCATAAGAATAGTCCACGTTCCCTAGAGAATAAGGGTTTCCGGATCAGACATAGAAATATAAAAATTTCCTAAAAGAAGCCCGAGCCCCAGAATTGTATAGACAAACAATACCCCAGGGAACACCATCTCCCGTCTGAAGAAAAATCAGACTATACCGGGAATTAAGACCAACCCATAGAACAGGTTGAAGACTCACACAAGAAATCCCACCCAAGGGGAAAAGAGCACCCGTTGCGGGAATGTCCAACTCCAAAGAGCAATATGGCAATAAGTCCAACAGGCTACAATACCCACACTTCCATAACCGAGGGGAAAACGTCAAGAACAAAGTCACCCGAAGATCGAATCAGTAAGGTTAGGCCTCAATCTCCTCCGAGTACAAACGCCGTGGACAACATCCAAGGAAGTGTCCCAATAAGGAACACAAACCCCCAGAAAAAGGAGTTTGCAGGGCCCTCTCATATGACGGCTTCAACCACAAAGGAGAAAAAAGGACCCAGACTAGAGATCTCGATCCTAAGGAAGAGTCCCCCCAAAAAAAAGGAACAAGTCCAATAGCCTTGGGAAAGCAAGGCCATCCAAAACGGCGGCAAAGAGGTCCAAAACCTCCAATCCTCAACCCACGTGGGGAAGGAAAACCCTAAAATCTCGAAGACTCGGAACCTACGGAGTGTGACGGAGTGAATCTCCACCGATTTCCAAATGACCAGCTTGGAATCGATGAGGACCAGTCCCCCATGCCCCACGGACCCGCTTAGTTGAAATTTGTAAAAACAAGATAATAAACAAAATCAAACAGTAGTGCCAGCACTCTGCGCCAAAACCGGACCAGCCAGATATATGTATGCCACGTGACCGAATTTTAAACCTCAAGCCATAAGGAGCTGAACCTCAGCCCTTACTTGAAATACACACCCCCAGTAAGGGAGATAAACAACAGAGGACTAACGTGTCCCCAGAACAACTTCCGTTGAAGTAACCAGTGCGATCATGAAATCGCGAGTATCGATTCCAGAGAGTAAATCCCAAAAGTAATATTAAACAAAACAAATTTAATAAAAGACATCATAACCGGAGTAAAAAGAAGAAAAGGCAACCCATAAACTAACGCCCAATGACAACAGGCATACCCGCAGAACCAGCCCAACGGAACCTTGCCGACCAAACTCAGATAGGAAAAGATACTCAAATCAGATTATAAAGAGATTACTTCATCCCCCTATAATTAATTCTGAGAGCTATTTGGAGAGGAAGACCCAGAACCTCTATATCCATTAAGGATGGGATCCTCCAACAACGCCAGAATGTGCTGAAGCAGAACACGAAGGTGCGCCAGTCTGTACCGAAAAGCACAGCACACCTCCACTGGAGCCTCAGGACCAGACGCTCCCCTGGATAAGTGAACCGGCCATCCCATGCCTAGGGAACCCGGGTTGACAGAACACGAACACAATCATAAGCAAACATCTGGAAGCTGCAGATGTGTCAATGCCATAAGAATTTGAACATGAAAACGTGCCGCCACCTCCGGAGGGAACAAAGCGCCGTCCAGGGAAGGATAAGCATAATCTGAGTATCCTGCACTTGTAGCAATAGTAAGTGGTAGGGAACTCGCCACTCGAGAGACGGAACTCCCAGAGGCGGATAGCTCAGCGACCCCTCGATTCCACGGTCCCGAGGGAATTGGGCCCACTAGAACGGCCATCGGAACATAAATGACCATCATGCGTCATCTGGGCCGGTTCATATTCATCACAAGAAAAGTAAATTTATGCTTACCTGATAAATTAATTTCTTCTACGATATGACGAGTCCACGGATTTCATCCTTACTTGTGGGATATATTCCTCCTGCTAACATAAAGTGGCAAAGAGCACCACAGCAGATCTGTATATATAGCTCCTCCCTTCCCTCCACCTCCAGTCATTCGACCGAAGTTAGGAAGAGAAAGGAAAAGCCAAAGGTGCAGAGGTGACTGAAGTTTATAAAAAATATAATATAATTTAAATCTGTCTTAAAAATGACAGGGTGGGCCGTGGACTCGTCATATCGTAGAAGAAATTAATTCATCAGGTAAGCATAAATTTACTTTTCTTCTACAAGATACGACGAGTCCACGGATTTAATCCTTACTTGTGCGATACAATACCAAAGCTACAGGAAATGGATGAAAAGGGAGGGACAAGACAGGGACCTAAACGGAAGGCACCACTGTTTGAAGAACCTTTCTCCCAAAACCAGCCTCAGAATAACCAAAAGTATCAAATTTGGAAAAAGTGTGAAGAGACGACCAAGTCGCAGCCTTGCAAATCTATTCAACAGAAGCATCGTTTTTAAATGCCCATGAGGAAGCCACAGCCCTAGTAGAATGAGCCGTAATTTCCTGATTAATATTCTTATTAGAGACAACCTTAGGAAGAAAACCAGGTTTGGTACGTAAAACCACCTTATCAGAATGGAAGATAAGATAAGGCGAATCACATTGTAATGCCGAAAGCTCAGAAATTCTACAAGCTGAAGAAATAGCAACAAAAAACAAAACTTTCCAAGATAACAACTTAACATCTATGGAATGCATGGGTTCAAACGGAACCCCTTGAAGAACATTAAGAACTAAATTCAAACTCCAGGGTGGAGCAATCAGTCTAAATACAGGCTTAATTCTGGTTAGAGCCTGACAAAAAGACTGAAGTCTGGAACATCTGCCAAACGTTTGTGTAGCAAAATTGACAAAGCAGAAATTTGTCCCTTTAAGGAACTCGCTGATAAACCTTTCTCCAATCCTTGGAGAAAAGACAGAATCCTGGAAATCCGAACTTTACTCCATGAGTAGCACTTGGATTCACACCAAAAAAGATATTTACGCCATATCTTATGATAGATCTTTCTGGTGACAGGCTTATGTGCCTGAATCAAAAGTATCGATGACCGAATCAGATAAACCCCGCTTAGATAAAATCAA
This sequence comes from Bombina bombina, assembly GCF_027579735.1. Classification (NCBI taxonomy): domain Eukaryota; kingdom Metazoa; phylum Chordata; class Amphibia; order Anura; family Bombinatoridae; genus Bombina; species Bombina bombina. The sequence goes on along the minus strand of NC_069502.1, from coordinate 313,883,093 downwards.
GCGTTCAATCTCCAAGCAGTCAGCTGCAGAGAAACTAGATTTGGATGTTGGAAAGGACCTTGAATGAGAAGGTCCTGTCTCACTGAAAGTTTCCATGGAGGCAAAGAGGACATGTCCACTAGATCTGCATACCAGGTCCTGCGTGGCCACCCAGGCGCGATTAAAATTACTGAAGCTCTCTCCTGTTTGATCCGAGCAATCACCCAGGGAAGGAGAGGAAAGGGTGGAAACACATAAGCTAGGTTGAACCACCAAGGCACTGCCAAGGCATCTATCAGTTCGGCCTGAGGATCCCTCGACCTGGATCCGTATCTTGGCATTCTGTCGAGAAGCCATCAGATCCAATTCTGGTCTGCCCCATCTGCAAATACCTCCGGATGGAGTTCCCACTTCCCCGGATGAAAAGTCTGTCGGCTTAAAAAGTCAGCTTCCCAGTTGTCCACTCCTGGGATGTAGATTGCTGATAGATAACAAGAGTGGGCCTCTGCCCATCGAATTATCTTTGATACTTCTATCATCGCTAAGGATCTCCTTGTTCCTCCCTGATGATTGATGTAAGCCACAGTCGTGATGTTGTCCGACTGGAATCTGATGAATTTGGCCGAAGCCAACTGAGGCCACGTCTGAAGCGCATTGAATACTGCTCTCAATTCCAGAATATTGACTGGAAGTAGAGTCCATACACCCTGAGCCTTCAGGGAATTCCAGACTGCACCCCAGCCTAGTAGACTGGCGTGCGTTGTCACTATCACCCACGAGGGTCTGCGGAAACACGTCCCTTGGGACAGATGATCCGGCGACAACCACCAAAGAAGAGAGTTTCTGGTCTCTTGGTCCAGATTTATCGGAGGAGATAAATTTGCATAGTCCCCATTCCACTGTCCGAGCATGCACAGTTGCAGTGGTCTGAGATGAAACCGAGCAAACGGAATGATGCCTATTGCAGCCACCATAAATCCAATTACCTCCATACACTGAGCCACTGATGGCTGAGGATTGGACTGAAGGGCTCGGCATGTATTTAGAATCTTTGACTTTCTGACCTCCGTCTCTGTCTCACCTTCCATCCGTGAGTTCTCAGAAAGGACAACACTGTGTCTGTATGAGACTTTGTTAGATGATAAGTCGATGCCTGAATCAAAATATTGTCCAGATAAGGCGCCACTGCTATGACCCACGGCCTGAGAACCGCCAGAAGGGACCCTAGAACCTTCGTGAAGATCCTGGGTGCTGTGGCCAACCTGAAGAGCCACAAACTGAAAATGTTTGTCCAGGAAGGCAAACCTTAGATACTGATGATGATCCTTGTGGATAGGAATATGAAGGTATGCATCCTTCAAGTCCACGGTAGTCATATATTGACCCTCCTGGATCATTGGTAAAATTGTTCGGATAGTCTCCATCATGAAAGATGGGACTCTGAGAAACTTGTTTAGACTCTTGAGATCTAAAATAGGTCTGAACGTTCCATCTTTTTTGGGAACCATGAAAAGATTTGAGTAAAACCCCTGTCCCTGTTCTAATCTTGGAATGGGACAAATTACTCCCATAGTAGAGAGGTCTTTTACACAACGTAAGAACGCTTCTCTTTTTATCTGGTCTACAGACAATCGTGAAAGAAGAAATCTCCCTCTTGGGAGAAAAACTTTTGAATTCCAGTTGATACCCGTGGGTCACGATTTCTAGTGCCCAGGGATCCTGAAAATCTCTTGCCCAAGCCTGGGCAAAGAGAGAAAGTCTGCCCCCTACTAGATCCGGTCCCGGATCAGGGGCCGCCCCTTCATGCTGTTTTGGTAGCCTGGTTGGGTCTCCAGACGGACTTGGCCTGAGCAAAATTCCCTTCCTGTTTTGTGGAGGAAGAGGAAGAAGAGGGTACTCCTTTAAAGTTCCGAAAGGAACGAAAATTATTTTGTTTACCCCTCATCTTAACAGACTTATCCTGAGGTAGAAGATGACCTTTACCTCCAGTAATGTCAGAAATGTTTTCCTTCAACTCAGGCCCGAATAGGGTCTTACCCTTGAAAGGAATAGCCAAGAGCTTTGAGTTAGATGACAAATCAGCAGACCACGATTTTAACCATAACGCTCTACGCGCTAAAATGGCAAATCCTGCATTTTTAGCCGCCAACTTAGCAATTTGAAAGGCGGCATCTGTGATAAAAGAATTAGCTAGCTTGAGAGCCTTAATTCTATCTAAAATATCCTCTAAAGGGGTCTCAATCTTAAGAGACTCTTCTAAGGCATCAAACCGGAAAGCTGCTGCAGTAGTAACTGGAACAATGCAGGCTGTCGGTTGTAAAAGGAAACCCTGATGAATAAATAATTTCTTTAGAAGACCCTCTAATTTCTTATCCACAGGGTTCTTTGAAAGCACAGCTGTCCTCAATAGGAATAGTTGTACGCTTAGACAGGATAGATATAGCTCCCTCTACCTTAGGGACATTCTGCCAAGAGTCCCGAATGGTGTCTGATATGGGATACATTTTCTTAAAATTAGGAGGAGGAGAGAACGGTATACCCGGTCTGTCCCACTCCTTGATAATCTCCGAGATTGGGAACCGGAAAAACATCAGTGTAAGTGGGAACTTCCAGATATTTGTCCATTTTACACAATTTCTCTGGTGGTACCATAATAGGGTCACAGTCTTCCAGAGTCGCTAAGACCTCCCGAAGTAACAGGCGGAGGTGTTCCAGCTTAAATTTAAAGGACATGACGCCTGAATCTGTCTGAGGTAACACTTCCCGATTCCGAAAGTTCTCCCTCAGACAAAAGTTCCCTGACCCCCAACTCATATCCCTGTGAGGGCACATCGGAAATAGTCAATAAAGCATCAGAGGACTCAGTATTCACATTGATTCCTGTCCTACTGTGTTTACCCTGTAACACTGGTAACTTAGATAAAACCTCTGTAAGGGTAGTTGACATAACTGCAGCCATATCCTGCAGAGTAAAAGAAGAGGTTGAGGAACTCAGCGTCGCTTGGGTGGGCGTTAAAGGTTGTGACACTTGGAGAGAATTTGGCGGCATATCTTGATTCTCCTCAGACTGAGAATCATCTTTAGGCACACTTTCTTTCCATAAAATATGCTTTTTACATTGTAAGGCCCTTTCAGTACAAGAGGTACACAAAGTAAGAGGGGGTTCCACAATGGCCTCTAAACACATAGAACAAGGAGTTTCCTCAAGTTCAGATATGTTAAACAGACTAGCAATAGCCACAATAGTTGTTTTTTAACCTTATTTATTGATTCAAAGACTTTTCAGAAAAAAAGTACTGCACCTTTAAATAATAAAAGCGCAACAATTTTTCTGTACTGCATCAAAAACGATTTTTTAGCACTAAAAATTATACTAAACAGTTCAAATTAGCCAAAAATTATTGCATAATTTGAGAAAAAAGCTAAATCACCTTTTAAAGAGTCTTTTTATTTGTAACTAAACTTTAAAAAACGATAACAGCCCCTGCATATGCCCCCAGGGTACTCAAGTTTGATTCAATAATAATCCGGTGACTGAAATTCAACTTTTAGGCCCCACCAGAGCTAGTGCCTGCTGCCTTCTAGTGAGGATAAAACTGCGCATCTGAGCGCGCGAAATAGGCCCCGCCCACCATGGGCGTCGCATTAACTGTCTCCATAACCGCATGGGAAGCGGTTTTAATAATATATACACATATTATTATGCCAAATATTAACTATAGAAAGTGTCACAGCTGCCTCTCCCAGTGTCAAGCCCCTATTGAGTTACCTAACCGTAGTAATCGATATGTATAAAACAGTAATTTCAGTAACACCATAATCCATATAGGTCTACTGCTTACCCCTTCCCTTGCAGGGAATAATGTCAGCCAGTTCTGATATAACAAGTCTCCTCAGAAATAAAAGACTGAACATACCTCAATGCTGCTTGTAGCATGACACCGTTCCCCACACTGAAGATTTTTCTTGCACTACCTTCAGAAGCTCTGTGGGAACCAGAATGTATCTTAGTAACGTCTGCTAAGATCATCAACCTCAGGGCAGAAAAAAGATCTCTTCATTCCTCTTGGGAATCCAGACTGACGATTTCTCCCTGAGGAAAATAGTATTCACCGGTACCATTTTAAAATAAAAAAAATTCTTGATTGAAGAATCTAAAACACCTCACTTTACCTCTTCCTATTACTAACACAGGCAAAGAGAATGACTGGAGGTGGAGGGAAGGGATGAGCTATATATACAGCTCTGCTGTGGTGCTCTTTGCCACTTCCTGTTAGCAGGAAGATAAATCCCACAAGTAAGGATGAAATCCGTGGACTCGTCATATCTTGTAGAAGAAATAGAATCTGAATCAGAGACTACTTGAATCTCAACACCAGAGTCCCCCATAGCTGGGAATGAATACAAAAAGTTTGGACTAATTAGACAAATCAACCTAAACAGCACCTTACTCCCTCAATGGCTGGGGCACTCACTACCTCCTAGCACCAGACACCAGCGAGCCAGAATCTTTCCGTCGCCACATGGTCAGGAATGCAGAACTGGAGAGGCAAAAACGTGACCACGCCCGATCACAAGGTAGGCCGTACAGTCCAAAAAAAGCACGCCCGACCGTAAAGGACGCGTCCCTACCAAGGCCGTTATGTTCCACAAGGCCTCAAGCCAAAGTAACACTACACATAAGCAGGTCGAATCGCATAACAAGCATGATTAAGCCCCCCCCATTCAATAACCCCCTTAGGAGATATTAACCCTTGATTCCAAGATACAAAAGGAGCCTCACTAAGACCCTGCATTATAGTTAGTCCCACAAGGTGGTAGCCTTTCAGGAAAAACATCAGTAATACAATACAATCATGAGAAAGTAAAATGAAACAATCTTACCGGAATCTACGCCGTAGAACAGGAACACAGCCCTTCAAGTGTGACAGATCATAGCGTCACCTCTGCCATGGACTTAAGAGAAAAAAAGCAGGCAGCGAAACTCGTCAACGCTGATTGCTTGTGGAGCTGTTAATATGAGTCAGGATGGTTTTGCAGAAAGACTCTCCCTGCATCTCTAGACTCTAACTTCATCCATACTCTTACCGAGAGGCTGGTAGGACTACTTAAAACTCTAGTCCCATGCCGAAAAGTACTACCCTCCATAAGAGACTATTGAAAACTTCTGACACTTCTCTGCCAACCTCCTGGGACGAAATGCAAAGAATGACTGGGGGATGAGGGGAGTGGGGGGAGTATTTAAACCTTTGGCTGGGGTGTCTGCCTCTTCCTGGTGGCCAGGTTCTTATTTCCCAAAAGTAATGAATGCAGCTGTGGACTTTTTCCATTTATGAAGAAAAATATCTAATTTCATTGGTTGACCAGATGTCCCAGTAGTGCATAGCTGCTCCTTTTATCTAATTTTATTGATTCTCTTGGTATTATTTTTTGAAGAAGTACATTGGAAAGTTTTTTAAAATGACATGCTCTATTTGAATCATGAAAAATAAGAAAAATAAAAATGTTGGGTTTCATGTCATTTTAATCACTTTAGAATGATGCAGCATAACTGTAAAAAGCTGACAAGAAAAACATAATTTATGTAAGAACTTACCGGATAAATTAATTTCTTTCATATTGGCAAGAGTCCATGAGCTAGTGATTATGGGATATACAATCCTACAAGGAGGGGGCAAAGTTTCCCAAACTTCAAATGCCTATAAATACTCCCCTCACCACACCCACAATTTAGTTTAACGAATAGCCAAGTAGTGGGGTGATAAAATAAGAAGTAGAAAAGCATACAAAAAGAGGAACTGGAAATATAATTGTGCTTTTATACAAAAAACCCATAATCGCCATAAAAAGGGTGGGCCTGATGGACTCTTGCCAATATGAAAGAAATTAATTTATCAGGTAAGTTCTTACATAAATTATGTTTTCTTTCAAGTAATTGGCAAGAGTCCATGAGCTAGTAACGTATGGGATAGAAATACCCAAGATGTGGAAGTCCACAGAAGAGTCACTAGAGAGGGAGGGATAAAATAACAACAGCTATTTCCACTGAGAAATTAAATCCACACCATAATTAAGTATTCCTTGAAAAAACTTAAAACAAAAGCAGTATAATCAAACTGAAACAGCTGCCTGAATAACTTTTTTTTTTTTTAACCAAAGACTGCTTTAGAAAAAGCAAAATACATTAAAATGGTAAAAACAACAAAAGTATGCAAAGAACAACAAAATACTGCTTTGCAAATTTGATCATCTTAAGCTTCACTCTGAAAAAGTCCAAAAAATGGCGACTGAATTTAGCAGAATGAGCTATAAATCTCTGAGGCGGAACCTACCCAGCCTCCAATAAGCCTTCAAAAACAAAAGCTTTAACGAGGATGCCAAAGAAATGGCAGAGGCTTTCTAACCTTTTCTGAAACCAGAAAAACAACAAATAGACTAGAAGTCTTTAGAAATCCTAATAACCTCGATAAAGAATGACGCTCTTACCACATCCAAAGGATGTAAAGAACTCTCAAAGAATTCTTTAGGATTAGAAAACAAGGAAGGAACAACAATTTCTCCACAAATGTTGTTCAAATGCACAACCTTAGGAGAAAAAAAAGAAGTCCACAAAACAACTTATCTAGATGAAAAAAATTGGATAAGGAGACAGAGAGAGAACTGATAAATCAGAAACTCTTCTAGCAGAAGAGATAGCCAAAATAAATAATACTTTCCAAGAAAGTAGATAATCTTTAAAGAAAATATAGGCTCAAAAGAAAGAGCCTACAAAATCCTTGAACCAAAGTAAGACTCCAAAAAAGAGAATTAATAAATTAACAGGCTTGATACAAACCAAAAAGCCTGAACAAAACAGTGAATATCAGGAAGTTTAAACAATCTTTCTAGGAGATAAAACAAAACGATCAGATTTTTATCCCTTCAAAAAAATTTGAAGACAAACTTATCCAAACCAACCTGAAGAAACTGAAAAAGACACCACTCTCCCAGGAGTAAAAACTGACGGCTGAGATAATCCACCTCCCAAATGTCTAAAATCGTAAAAAAATAGACAGGAGATGAATTCCATCTAAGAATGTATTCAAGATACTTCTTAATTTCTAAGGAACTACGAGTCCCTATTTTTGACTGACATATGCCACAGTTGTGATATTGTCTGTATGAAAGCAAAAAATAAAAAAGTTCTCCTAAAAGAGGCCAAGCCTGAAAGAGCTCTGAAAAAATAGCGCAGAGTTCTAAAATATCGTTTGGAGACCTCGCCTCTTGAAGTTTCCAAACCCCTTGTGCTGTCAAAAGCCCCTCAGACAGCTCCCCAACCTGTAAGACTTGCATCTATTAAGAACACAGTCCAGGAAGGACGAACAAAAGGAGGCCCCCTGAATAAAATGATGATAGACCAATCACCAAAACAGAGAGAGTAGAGTGTTAGGATTTAAAAATATCAACTGTGATATCTAAATACAAACCCTGTATTATTAATTCAGTATGCAAAACAAAAAAAGATCTCAGAGAAAAACTAGCAAAGGGAACCAAGCCCGATGCTGCAGTTATGAGACCTAAAACTTACATGCACATAGCCACTGAAAGAAATGTTCTAGACTGTAAGATAGACAAGCTAATGCCACTTATAATTGACTTATGTCCAATAAAGACAAAGACATGAACACAGAATCCATTTAGAAACCCAAAAACAAGTGACCCTTGTTTGAGGAATCCCCGAAACTCTTAGGTAAAAGAGCTTGGCCACAGTGCATTAGCATGCTGAGCTATCTGTTCCGGCTTTAATAAAAGAAAAGTTTAAGCTAATACCAAAATACCATCCAAATAGGGAAGACAATACCCTACTGTCTGAAGACAGAAGAAGGGCACCAAGAACCTTTGAAAAGATTCATAAAGCTGTCACTAAACCATGGCAAAAAAATGGTAAAGCTTAAAAAAGAAAATTTCAGAAACCACAAGTGGTCTGAATGAAATAAAATATGAGGCTAAACATCCTGAAAAATGGAGTGGACATTAAATGACCTTAATAAAAAGGCATAATAGTCCTTAGAATCGTCAACTTTAAAGTTGAGACTCTAACAAAACAATATAAAAGTCTTCAGATCCAAGAATGGACTGAATAAACCTTTCTTCTTAGGGACAAAGAATAGAATTGAATAGAAACTCAAAACCTGTTCCTGTAAAAAGAACTGGCATAATCACTCCTAAAAAAAATTCACAGTGTGTACTAAGAAAGAAAGATTCTTCCCATAGAAGGTCTCATTCTAAAAATCTATTCAAACCCTAAGAATAATATAGAATTTGGACTGAGTTCATCCAAAAACAATTTAATATGCCCCCCACCAGACGGACTGGTTAGAGAATCGCACCTTCATGCAAACTAGTAAATATATAGTGTTTTTCTCCCAGAAGGATACAAAAAAACGCTTTCTCAGTGCTTACACTCGGAGTTAACCAAATTAGCAGCTGATAAAAACAGTAGTTATTATTACCCAAATAAATGGTACACATCAAATTGACCTCTAAGGCCAAAGGGCTGTATTAACCCTGCCGGGAAATGAATCTATGACCCTTAGATCTAGAACAAGCATTTGTAGACAGGACATTCACCAACTGATCTACATCACCAAACTAAAAGTAGGGCAGAAAAACTCTAAACCTCCAGAAATAGTGGAGATTATAGAAATCAAACAAATTATTATCCTAACAAGATAGAGATAATAAAATATATTTGAAATCATAAAAGATATAGTAAACATAATTAAATGAATGCATCTAAAGTAAATAAACAAAGTTAAATACTTAAGAATCTGAAACTGCTTATGCTAACTGTTCAACAAAGGTTGAGAGAACAGTAATGTCAGCCACAGATAAAGCTGAGCTAAAAATATAATCAGTACATGAATATGCTCTACTAAGGTTACATCAGTGGCGTCACTAGGGTTGGTGTCACCCGGTGCCGTAAGTTATGGTGTCACCCCCCTCCCCCCAGAAAGCAGACACACAAAAACACAGGCACACACACATACAAAGACTCAGACACACTATTTGTGGAAATTGCAGTGCTGGCTCAAGGGGCAAAAAAATGAAGTGTCTACAACTTTCCCAGTCCCTCTAATGTTCACAAATGCTGGCCCCTCTAATAAAAAATATATGCATCTCTACATTGTATTTCTTTAAATTTCAATAAAAAATTTAAAAAAAATAAAAAATAAATTTGGTGGTGTCACCGGGTGTCACCTGGAGGGTGTCACCCGGGTGCAGCCCGCACCCCCTAGTGACGCCACTGGGTTATATTCAAATTCTAAAGAATCCTGAAAACAAGTACCAATTTCCATAGAAATAGTAGTAGTCCCAAGAGGGAATCAGAATAACCATTCTCTAGAATATAATACAGATAGTATATTGAATAGGAAAAACCGCAAAGTAAAAATGTTAAAATCCAGATTTGAAAAGGATTATTAACATAGTTAATAGGAGGACTAGACTCATAAAAGCTATAAACAGAAAAAGTTTCCTTAACAAAGAACAAAAAATGTTCAAATGAAAAATAAGGAGAATTTTTAACAAACTGTCTGATACAGGATCCTTTAAACCAAATTTAAGTATGCTGTCGGTCAGAACAAAATTAATTAAAACTTAAATTTTTTGAAAAGACCTGGTAAGTTTACTTAAACGCATAATAGCAGTCATAACCTTTTATGATATAAGCAACATGTGATGTTTGCAGAAGAAATCTAGTACATGAACTGAATATGTAAAAAAACAGTAAATGATATTGTACATGTAGAAACATTGCTAGCATAAAACATAATAAATAAATGACACATAATTGAGCTGAAGAAATAACAGCTGCTTAAAAAAATGAAAAGAACACACTTAGCTTTGTAGAATTGTGTTCCAGGGCATCATAGTTTCTACAGTAACATCAGAGTCAGGATCAGAATAAGACATCTTGTGAAATGTAACAGAAAAAGAAAAATAACATTAGGCAAAACATTCAATTTCCACAATGTAACAGTTTCAGTAGAGAAAAACAAAAGCAGGCATAATAGCTTTCAAAGTTCATGAAAACAGCGAGCAATAGAGGGAGAGGGGTAAAATTACTAAAATTTGGCGCCAAGAAAGAAGAATTATGCAAAAAGAAGTTAAAATGTTTTGGCGCAAAACCAACACCAGGAAATGACACAACTCGCGTCATAACAAACGTGATTTTGCACCAAAATAACTAGCGCCAACAAAGACGCAGGAAATGACGAAATTTGCACCATCTAAGGCGCAAGTTCGTGCCAAAAAAATTTTGCACCAATAATGACGCAATAAAAAAACAGCATTTTGCGCCCTCGCGAGCCTAGATTTGCGCGCAAAAAAATTAAAGTCAAATTAGAAAAAGACTGAACCCCTGGTAAGAAAAAAAGTTTAAATAAACTTCCAAACATTATTCCTATACTCAAATTGTTTAGACAGCAAAAGGGAAATACACATAGACCTGACTCATGGCTAATATAAGTAAAATACATATATTTAAAACTTTATATTAATACATAAAGTGCCAAACCATAGCTGAGAGTGTCTTAAATAAAGATACATACTTACCGAAAGACACCCATCCACATATAGCAGATAGCTAAACCAGTACTGAAAGCTATCAGCAGAGGTAACGGTATATAAGAGTATATTGTCGATCTGAAAAGGGAGGTAGGAGATGAATCCCTACGACCGATAGAGTACCCTTGAAAAGATTTCCCGCGAGGGAAACCATAAAATCAATAGGCGATACTCTCTTCACATCCCTGTGACAAACACTGTACTCTGAGAGGAATTGGGCTTCAGAATGCTTAGAAGCGCTTATTATAGAAGAAATCATCAAGCACAAACTTACTTCACCACCTCCATAGGAGGCAAAGTTTGTAAAAACTGAATTGTGGGTGTGGTGAGGGGTGTATTTATAGGCATTTTAAGTTTGGGAAACTTATGCTCCCTCCTGGTAGGAATGTATATCCCATACGTCACTAGCTCATGGACTCAATTACATGAAAGAAATATCAAATGAACATGTCAAAGAAAAAAATATATGTTTCTTCCAAAAAAATTCCGCTCACCAGAGTAAGTGCTATGTGAGCTGCGCCGTACAGGGTTTTACCAACCCTGCAACAGTCACCAGCCTGTGACTTAGTTTAGGGGGTGCAATTGTTTAACACTCTCGAAAAATGCCCAAACTTTCCTTTAATGCCACCCACACTAAATTATCTCTGCTGCCACCACTATTTGGCAAAAAACATAATTTATGCTTACCTGATAAATGTATTTCTTTCCGGATATAGTGAGTCCACAGATCATCTTAATTACTGTTGGGATATCACTCCTGTCCAGCAGGAGGCGGCAAAGAGCACCACAGCAAAGCTGTTACCACCCCCTTACCTATAACCCCCAGTCATTCGACCAGAAGCAAGGAGAAAGGAAGTGACAAAAAAGGTGCAGAGGTGCCTGAAGTTTACATAAAAAATAAACTGTCTGAAAATAAAGGGCGGGCTGTGGACTCACTATATCCGCAAAAAAATAAATTTATCAGGTAAGCATAAATTATGTTTTCTTTCTTAAGATATAGTGAGTCCACAGATCATCTTAATTACTGTTGGGAACCAATACCCAAGCCATAGGACACGGATGATTAGGGATAGACAAGACAGGTAACCTTAAACAGAAGGCACCACTGCTTGAAGAACCTTTCTCCCAAAAGAAGCCTCAGCTGAAGCAAAAGTATCAAACTTATAAAATTTCGAAAAAGTGTGTAAAGATGACCAAGTGGCAGCCTTGCAAATCTGTTCCACAGAAGCTTAATTTTTGAAGGCCCAAGATGAGGAAATAGCCCTTGTGGAATGAGCCGTGATTTTCTTAGAAGGCTGCTGTCCAGCAGTCTCATATGCCAAATGAATAACACTCCTCAACCAAAAAGAAAGAGAATTAGCCGTAGCTTTCTGACTCATGCGTTTTCCAGAAAACACAACAAAGAAGAAGACTGTCGAAAATCCTTAGTCGCCTGTAAATAATATTTCAACGCACGAACCACATCCAGGTTGTGCAACAAACGCTCCTTCTGAGGAGGAGGATTAGGACACAAAGAAGGAACAACAATTTCTTGATTAATATTCCTATCCGAAACCACTTTTGGAAGGAAACCTAAGGCAGTACGTAATACCACCTTATCAGAATGAAAAATAAGGTAAGGAGATTCACACTGCAGTGCTGAAAGCTCTGAAACTCTTCTAGCCGAAAAGATAGCCACCAAAAACAAAACCTTCTAGGTTAACATTTTAATATCCAAAGTATGCATAGGCTCAAACCGAGCCTGTTGAAAAACTCTAAGAACCAAATTAAGACTCCATGGAGGAGTAGCAAACTTAAACGTAGGCCGGATTCTAACCAGGACCTGAAAAAAAGACTGCACATCTGGCACATCTGCCAGACGCTTGTGCAACAAATAGATAAAGCAGAAATTTGACCCTTCAGGGTATTAGCAGCTAAACCCTTCTCCAGACCCTCCTGGAGAAAAGACAAAATCCTAGGAATTCTAACTCTACTCCAAGAGTATCCCTTGGATTCACACCAATAAAGATATTTACGCCATAAATCTTTCTAGTAACAGGCTTGCAAGCCTGAATCATAGTCTCAATGACCAACTCTAAACACCCACGCTTAGATAAAATCACGCGTTCAATCTCCAAGCAGTCAGCTTCAGAGAAACGAGATTTGGATGAAGGAAGTGCCCCTGAAGTAGAAGGTCCTTCCTTAACGGAAGATTCCAAGGTGAAAGAAATGACATCTCCACCAGATCTGCATACCAGATTCTGCGAGGCCATGCTGGAGCAATGAGAATCACTGATGCCCTCTCCTGTCCGATTCAAGCAATGACTCGTGGAAGGAGAGCAAACATAGGAAACACATACGCTAGGCTGAAATTCCAAGGAACTGCCAGCGCGTCTATTAGCACAGCCCGAGGATCTCTTGACCTCGACCCGTATCTCGGAAGCTTGGCATTCTGACGAGATGCCATGAGATCCAACTCTGGCTGCCCCTACTTGCGAACCAAGTTGGCAAACACCTCCAGGTGAAGTTCCCACTCCCCCAGATGAAACGTCTGCCTGCTCAGAAAATCCGCCTCCCAGTTTTCCACTCCTGGAAAGTGGATCGCAGACAGACAGCAATTGTGGGACTCTGCCCACTGAATAATCCTGGCTACCTCTGTCATGGCTAAGGAACTCCGAGTTCCTCCCTGATGATTGATGTAAGCCACTGAAGTTATATTGTCAGACTGAAACCTGATAAACTGGTTTGAAGCTAACTGAGGCCAGGCCAGAAGAGCATTGAAGATTGCCCTCAGCTCTAAGATGTTTTATGGGAAGAAACGACTCCTTCCGAATCCATAGACCCTGAGCCTTCAATGAGCCCCAGACAGCTCACCATCTCACCAGGCTGGCATCTGTGGTGTCAACCAGGAAGGCCTTCGAAAGCAGGTTCCCTGAATGAGATGTTCCTGAGACAACCATCACAGAAGAGAATCTCGTCACCTGATCCAGAACAATTCGAGGAGACAGATCTGCATAATCCTCAATCCATTGTCTGAGCATGCATAACTGCAGAGACCTGAGATGGAACCGAGCAAACGTAATGATGTTCATAGCTGACACCATCAGACCAATTACTTCCATACACTGAGCCACTGACAGCCGAGGAGAGGACTGAAGGGCAAGACAAGAATTGAAGATCTTTGTTCTTCTGGCTTCTGTCAGAAAAATCTTCATCTCTAGTGAATCGATAAAGGTTCCCAAGAATACCACCCTTGTAGATGGAACCAAGAAACTTTTTCCTAAATTCACCTAACCGTGGGAGCGCAGGAAAGACAACAACAACTCTGTGTGGGAGTTTGCTTGCTGAAAAGATGACACCTGGACCAGAAAATCGTCCAGATACGGAGCTACTGCAACACCCCGCAATCGGAGAACTGCTAACAACGCTCCCAGAACCTTCAAGAAGATTCTGGGAGCCGTTGTGGATGGGAATATGTAGATACGCATCCTTTAAATCCACCGTAATCATGAACTGACCTTCCTGAACCAAAGAAAGGATGGAGCGAATAGTCTCCATCTTGAAAGACGGAACTCTGAGGAATTTGTTTACACTCTTGAGATCTAGAATTGGTCGGAAAGTTCCCTCTTTTTTTGGAACCACATAAAGATTGGAATAAAAACTATTATTCCTAGGTCGGACAGAGTCTGAACACATTTTAAAAATGCCTCTCTTTTTATCCGGTTTACAGATAACCTTGAAAGATGGAACCTGCCCCTGGGAGGAAAACTTTTGAACTCCAATTTGAACCCATGGGACACTACGCCCAGGGATCCAAAACATCCCGAACCAAAGCCTAAGGGAACAGGGAAAGTCTGCCCCCACAGGATCCGCTCCCGGACCGGGGGCAGACTCCTTATGCTGACTTTGAATCAGAGACAGGCTTCTTAGACTGCTTCCACTTACCCCAGGCCTGATTGGACTTCCAGGAGGACTTGGACTGTTTCTGCTTAGCAGAGGAAGGGGAAGGTTTACCTGAAAAGTTTAGAAAGGAACGAAAATTACTCTGGCGACCCTTAGTATTATTTTCCTTATCTTGAGGGAGAGAATGACCCTTACCTCCCGTAATATCAGAAACAATTTCAGCCAATCCTGGTCCAAACAAAGTTTTACCCTTGTAAGGAATAGACAAAAGCTAAGATTTTGACGAAACATCCGCAAACCAGGACTTCAACCATAAGGCCCTGCGAGCCAAAACAGCAAAACCAGAAATTTTTGCTCCCAACCTGATGACCTGCAAAGAGGCATCCGTGATGAATGAATTAGCTAACCTAAGAGCCTTAATCCTATCTTGGATCTCCTCCATAGGCGCATACGTCTGAATAGAATCAGACAAAGCATCAAACCAATATGCTGCTGCACTGGTAAAAGTAGCAATACACACCGCAGGCTGCCTTTCCTTACCCTGGTGAACATAAACCCTTTAAAGCAACGCTTCCAAATTTTTATCCATAGGATCTTTAAAAGAGCAGCTATCCTCAATGGGAATAGTAGTCCTCTTGGCCAAGGTGGAAATCACTCCCTCCACCTTGGGAACTGTCTGCCAAGACTCCCTAACAGAATCAGCAAATAAGAAACATTTTCTTAAAAATAGGAAAAGGGGAAAAAGGAACCCCTGGCTTCTCCCACTCCGTGCAATAATCTCAGAAGCACGGTCAGGAACAGGAAAAACCTCCACCTCTGAGGGAACATCAAAATACTTGTTAAGTTTATTAGATTTCTTTGGAATAACTACCAACATAGTATCAGAATCCTCCAAAGTAGCCAAAACCTCTTTAAGAAGCATGCAGAGGTGTTCAAGCTTAAATCTAAAAATCACAGCTTCAGAATCAGAAGAAACAACCATACTCTCTGAATCTGAAATTTCCCCCTCAGACGCTATGTAAGAATCCTCCCCCTCAGACCTATGGGAAGAAACATTCAGCATAGCCATACTTGATTCAGATACCTTGACAACTAAATCCTTATATCTCCTTTTACGCTTTCCCTGAAATGCAGGAAAAGCCGCCAGGGCATTAGTTACCGCAGAGGATATTTGGGTAGAAATGTCCTGCAAGAAAACTCCAACTGGCGTAGAAACACTGGGCACTGCATGAGATGACACTGAATGATGGTACACATGAGGAGAAAACTGCGGCATATTCTGAACAGGAGACCCCTGAACAGCATCCACCTCAGCTAATAATGGCTCAGGAAAAATCTTTTCCCTACACTGTAAGGTCCTCTCAATACATGAGGCACAAAAAGGCATTGGAGGTTCCACATTAGAATCAAAACACAAGCTGCATGTAACATCTTGCAAAGCTTCTTCCATCTTTACCAAAAACAAATCAAATTGGCTTCAAAAAAATGAAAAAACAAACAAAAACGTTACTGTCACTTTAAACTGCAACTTTTTTACTGCAAAAATAAATAAATTGCTTTTTAAACTAAAAAAAAACACATTCAGGCAGCCTCCTTACCTCAACAGACCCTGCTGAAGTGCCTGCCTGACCCCCTGAAGCCGGGAAATATCTCTGAGCCTTTGAAAGCAATGAAAACTGCCAAACAGAGTAAGCCCCACCCCTTCATGTGCGTGGCTAAAAGACTGGCTTCCATTACAGGGAAAAAAAAAAAGTTTTTAAAAAACCACACAGAGCCTCTCCTGAGTGTCATACAGTGTCCAAATACTGCCCAAATATAAACCAACACTGGTTTAACAGTCCCTGTACCCATCAAAGTGCCAAACTTACCTGAGTCAAATCTGCCCGGCAGCAGGGCAGCTCACAGATGTGGAAAGGCTTCTTCCCTCCATAGACCCGTGGAACAAGTGAAGGACTGACTAAAGTTAATCAGGCATTCAGGGTAGGGCAGCACCAAACATGAAAGGCACGGTGAAATGAAAAATACCGCCAATTTTAAAGTGCTCAAAAGCCACTACAGCTCTACTGAAGAGACTGATGTGGAACACAGCTAGACCCCAGTAAAAAACAGAACAAACAGCTCTGCTTTAAAAATAATAAATTCTTGATTGAAGAATCTACAGACACACTAAAAACATTACCACCTCCTTGCATAGGCAAAGAGAATGACTGGGGGTTATGGGTAAGGGGGTGGTATTTAACAGCTTTGCTGTGGTGCTCTTTGCCGCCTCCTGCTGGACAGGAGTGATATCCCAACAGTAATTAAGATGATCTGTGGACTCACTATATCTTAGGAAAGAAATCAATCTAAAAAACAGAATTTATGCTTACCTGATAAATTACTTTCTCTTCTGGTGTATCCAGTCCACGGATTCATCCTTTACTTGTGGGATATTCTCCTTCCCAACAGGAAGTGGCAAAGAGAGCACACAGCAGAGCTGTCCATATAGCTCCCCCTCGAGCTCCACCCCCCAGTCATTCGACCGAAGGTTAGGAAGAAAAAGGAGAAACCATAGGGTGCAGTGGTGACTAGTTTAAAAATAAAAACCACCTGTCTTAAAATGACAGGGCGGGCCGTGGACTGGATACACCACAAGAGAAAGTAATTTATCAGGTAAGCATAAATTCTGTTTTCTCTTGTAAGGTGTATCCAGTCCACTGATTCATCCTTTACTTGTGGGATACCAATACCAAAGCTTTAGGACACGGATGAAGGGAGGGACACAAGAAAGGTACCTTAAACGGAAGGCACCACTGCTTGTAAAACCTTTCTCCCAAAAATAGCCTCTGAAGAAGCAAAAGTATAGAATTTGTAAAATTTGGAAAAAGTATGCAGCGAAGACCAAGTCGCTGCCTTACAAATCTGTTCAACAGAAGCCTCATTTTTAAAAGCCCATGTGGAAGCCACTGCTCTGGTAGAATGAGCAGTAATTGTTTCAGGAGGCTGTTGGCCAGCAGTCTCATAGGCCAAACGGATGATGCTTTTCAGCCAAAAGGAAAGAGAGGTAGCGGTCGCCTTCTGACCTCTCCTCTTACCAGAATAGATAACAAACAAGGAAGATGTTTGTCTGAAATCCTTAGTTGCTTGTAAATAGAACTTTAAAGCACAAACCACATCAAGATTGTGTAACAGACGTTCCTTCTTCGACGAAGGATTAGGACACAGAGAAGGAACAACAATTTCCTGGTTAATATTCTTATTAGACACAACCTTAGGAAGAAAACCAGATTTGGTACGCAAAACTACCTTATCTGCATGGAACACCAGGTAAGGTGAATCACACTGTAAAGCAGATAACTCCGAAACTCTTCGAGCAGAAGAGATAGCTACCAAAAACAAAACTTTCCAAGATAACAGTTTAATATCTATGGAATGTAAAGGATCAAACGGAACCCCTTGCAGAACGGAAAGAACTAAATTCAGACTCCATGGCGGAGCCACAGGTCTATAAACAGGCTTGATTCTGACTAAAGCCTGACTAAACGCTTGAACGTCTGGTACCTCTGCCAGACGTTTGTGTAAAAGAATAGACAAAGCAGATATCTGTCCCTTTAAGGAACTAGCTGATAATCCTTTCTCCAATCCTTCTTGGAGAAAGGACACAATCCTGGGAATCCTAACCTTACTCCATGAGTAACCCTTGGATTTGCACCAAAAAAGATATTTTCGCCAAATCTTATGGTAGATTCTCCTGGTGACAGGCTTTCTAGCCTGAATCAGGGTATCAATAACCGACTCAGAGAAACCACGCTTTGATAGAATTAGGCGTTCAATCTCCAAGCAGTCAGACGCAGAGAAATTAGATTTGGATGTTTGAAAGGACCCTGTATTAGAAGGTTCTGCCTCATTGGCAGTGTCCATGGTGGCACAGATGACATGTCCACTAGGTCTGCATACCAAGTCCTGTGTGGCCACGCAGGCGCTATTAGAATCACCGAAGCCCTCTCCTGCTTGATTCTGGCAACCAGACGAGGGAGGAGAGGAAACGGTGGAAAAACATAGGCCAGATTGAAGGACCAGGGCGCTGCTAGAGCATCTATCAGCACCGCCTGGGGATCCTGGACCCGTAAAGAGGAAGCTTGGTGTTCTGACAGGACGCCATCAGATCCAATTTTGGAGTGAGTCAGCTGGGCAAATACCACCGGGTGGAGTTCCCACTCCCCCGGGTGAAAAGTCTGACGACTTAGAAAATCCGCCTCCCAGTTGTCTACTCCTGGGATGTGAATTGCTGAGAGGTGGCAAGAGTGATCCTCCGCCCACCTGATTATTTTGGTTACTTCCATCATTGCTAAGGAACTCCTTGTTCCCCCTTGATGATTGACATAAGCTACAGTCGTTATGTTGTCCGACTGAAATCTGATGAATTTGGCCGCAGCTAGCTGAGGCCATGCCTGAAGCACGTTGAATATCGCCCTCAGTTCCAGAATGTTTATCGGGAGAAGAGCTTCTTAACCATAAGCCCTGAGCTTTCAGGAAGTCCCAGACTGCACCCCAGCCCAACAGATTGGCGCTGGTCGTTACGATGATCCACACTGGTCTGCGGAAACACATTCCCTGAGACAGGTGATCCAGAGACAACCACCAGAGAAGAGAATCTCTGGTCCCCTGGTCCAACTGTATTTGAGGAGACAAATCTGCATAATCCCCATTCCACTGTTTGAGCATGCATAGTTGCAGTGGTCTGAGGTGTATCCGTGCAAAAGGGACTATGTCCATTGCCGCTACCATTAGTCCGATTGTCTCCATGCAATGAGCTACAGATGGCCGAGGAATGGAAAGAAGAGCTCGGCAAGTAGTTAAGAGCTTTAAATTTCTGACTTCTGTCAGAAATATTTTCATTTCTACCAAGTCTATTAGTGTTCCTAGGAAGGGAACTCTTGTGAGGGGGGAGAGAGAACTCTTTTTGATGTTCACCTTCCACCCGTGAGACCTCAGAAAGGCCACTACAATTTCCGTGTGAGACTTGGCTCTTTGGAAAGTCGGCGCCTGAATTAAGATGTCGTCTAGATAAGGCGCCACTGCTATGCCCCGCAATCTTAGAACCGCTAGGAGGGACCCTAGCACCTTTGTGAAAATTCTGGGAGCAGTGGCCAACCCGATAGGAAGAGCCACAAACTGATAATGCTTGTCCAGAAAGGCGAACCTGAGAAACTGGTGATGATCTTTGTGGATAGGAATGTGCAGATACGCATCCTTTAGATCCACGGTAGTCATAAATTGACCCTCCTGGATCATTGGTAAGATTGTCCGAATGGTCTCCATCTTGAATGATTCTTCTTTCTTGGGAACCACAAACAGGTTTGAGTAAAAACCCAGCCCTTGTTCCGCAATTGGAACTTGGTGAATCACTGCCATTGTATGAAGGTCTTCTACACAGCGTAAGAACGCCTCTTTCTTTGTCTGGTCTTTAGACAAACGAGAAATGTGGAACCTTCCCCTTGGAGGGGAGTCCTTGAATTCTAGAAGATATCCCTGGGATACAATCTCTAAGGCCCAGGGATCGTGTACGTCTCTTGCCCAGGCCTGAGCGAAGAGAGAGAGTCTGCCCCCTAATAGATCTGGTCCCGGATCTGGGGCTACCCCATCATGCTGTCTTGGAGGCAGCTGCAGGCTTCTTGGCCTGTTTACGCTTGTTCCAGCCCTGGTAAGGTTTCCAGGCTGGCCTGGGTTGTGAAGCGTCACCCTCTTGCTTTGTAGCAGGGGAGGATGAAGCGAGGCCGCTCCTGAAATTCCGAAAGGAACGAAAATTATTTTGTTTGTTCTTTATCTTAAAGGACTTGTCCTGAGGGAGAGCATGGCCTTTTCCCCCAGTTATTTCTGAAATAATCTCTTTCAATTCAGGCCCAAAGAGGGTCTTTCCTTTGAAAGGGATGTTCAAGAGTTTGGATTTTGCCGACACATCGGCCGACCAGGACTTTAGCCATAGCGCCCTGCGCGCAAAAATGGCGAAACCTGAATTCTTGCCGCTAACTTAGCTAGTTGGAAAGCGGCATCTGTGATAAAAGAATTAGCCAGCTTAAGAGCTTTAATTCTGTCCATAATGTCCTCATATGAGGTCTCCGTCTGGAGCGCATCTTCCAGCTCCTCGAACCAGAAAGCAGCTGCAGTAGTTACAGGAACAATGCACGCAATAGGTTGGAGAAGAAAACCTTGTTGAACAAAAATTTTCTATTTTTTTATCTATAGGGTCTTTAAAAGCACAACTGTCTTCAATTGGTATAGTTGTGCGTTTAGCAAGTGAAGAAACAGCCCCCTCCACCTTAGGGACCGTCTGCCACAAGTCCCGCATGGGGTCAGATATAGGGAACATTTTCTTAAAAACAGGAGGGGGAACAAACTGAATACCTGGTCTATCCCACTCCCTAGTAACGATATCCGCAATCCTCTTAGGGACCGGGAACACATCAGTGTAAACAGGAACTTCTAGGTACTTTTCCATTTTACACAATTTCTCTGGAACCACCAAAGGGTCGCAGTCATCCAGAGTAACTAATACCTCCCTGAGCAATAAGCGGAGGTGTTCTAGTTTAAATTTAAACGCCAACGTATCTGAATCTGTCTGAGGAGCAACCTTTCCCGAATCGGAAATTTCTCCCTCAGACAGCCCATCCCTCACCCCTATTTCAGAGCGTTGTGAGTGTATATCGGATACGGCTACTAAAGCGTCAGAATGCTCAGAATCTGTTCTTAAAACAGAGCTATCACGCTTTGCAGGTAACACGGGCAGTTTAGATAAAAACACTGAGAGGGTATTATTCATAACTGCCGCTAAGTCTTGTAAGGTAAAAGAGTTAGACGCACTAGAGGTGCTAGGCGTCGCTTGAGAGGGCGTAACTGGTTGTGACACTTGGGGAGAGGTTAACGGGCTAACCTCATTACCTTCTGCCTGAGAATCATCTTGGGCCACATTTTTAAGTGCAACAATATATCTTGTAAGGTAAAAGAGTAAGACGCACTAGAGGTGCTAGGCGTCGCTTGAGAGGGCGTAACTGGTTGTGACACTTGGGGAGAGGTTAACGGGCTAACCTCATTACCTTCTGCCTGAGAATCATCTTGGGCCACATTTTTAAGTGCAACAATATGCTCTTTAAAGTGTATAGACATATCAGTACAAGTGGGACACATTCTGAGAGGGGGTTCCACCATGGCTTCTAAACACATTGAACAAGGATTTTCCTTGGTGTCAGACATGTTTAACAGACTAGTAGCAAGACAAACAGGCTTGGAAATCACTTTAATCAAGTATAAACACACTTTGAAAAAAAAACGTTACTGTACCTTTAAGAAATAAAAAAGGCACACAATTTTACCAAACAGTGAAAAATGCAGCAAACTTTTCAAATTTTTACAGTTTGTACCTAAAGCATTAGTAAGATTGCACCACTAGCAATAAAAATGATTAACCCCTTAATGCCCAAACCGGATTGACAGTAAGCCAACAACCGGTTAAAAAAGCTTCAGCACCTTGCCACAGCTCTGCTGAGGCCCTACCTGCCATTAGGAACCAGATTTGTGGGGAAAAAGCTTCTTATAGGCCCTCAAACTGCAGCAGGACCCTCCATGTGAAACAGCCTGAACTTCTAGTCAAATAAACTGCACATCTGAGGCGCAAAATTAGGCCCCTCCCACCTTACTCCGGTGCTGTGAGGCCTAAAGAAACACTCCTAAGTGTTTTAATAATAGCCATGTGGGTAACAACCCCTGAAAGAAACCCAAAGGAGTCTTCAAAGTGTCTCAAAAAAACAGAATTTATGTTTACCTGATAAATTACTTTCTCCAACGGTGTGTCCGGTCCACGGCGTCATCCTTACTTGTGGGATATTCTCTTCCCCAACAGGAAATGGCAAAGAGCCCAGCAAAGCTGGTCACATGATCCCTCCTAGGCTCCGCCTACCCCAGTCATTCGACCGACGTTAAGGAGGAATATTTGCATAGGAGAAACCATATGATACCGTGGTGACTGTAGTTAAAGAAAATAAATCATCAGACCTGATTAAAAAACCAGGGCGGGCCGTGGACCGGACACACCGTTGGAGAAAGTAATTTATCAGGTAAACATAAATTCTGTTTTCTCCAACATAGGTGTGTCCGGTCCACGGCGTCATCCTTACTTGTGGGAACCAATACCAAAGCTTTAGGACACGGATGAAGGGAGGGAGCAAATCAGGTCACCTAAATGGAAGGCACCACGGCTTGCAAAACCTTTCTCCCAAAAAATAGCCTCAGAAGAAGCAAAAGTATCAAACTTGTAAAATTTGGTAAAAGTGTGCAGTGAAGACCAAGTCGCTGCCCTACATATCTGATCAACAGAAGCCTCGTTCTTGAAGGCCCATGTGGAAGCCACAGCCCTAGTGGAATGAGCTGTGATTCTTTCGGGAGGCTGCCGTCCGGCAGTCTCGTAAGCCAATCTGATGATGCTTTTAATCCAAAAAGAGAGAGAGGTAGAAGTTGCTTTTTGACCTCTCCTGTTACCAGAATAAACAACAAACAAGGAAGATGTTTGTCTAAAATCCTTTGTAGCATCTAAATAGAATTTTAGAGCGCGAACAACATCCAAATTGTGCAACAAACGTTCCTTCTTCGAAACTGGTTTCGGACCCAAAGAAGGCACGACTATCTCCTGGTTAATGTTTTTGTTAGAAACAACTTTTGGAAGAAAACCAGGTTTAGTACGTAAAACCACCTTATCTGCATGGAACACCAGATAAGGAGGAGAACACTGCAGAGCAAATAATTCTGAAACTCTTCTAGCGGAAGAAATTGCAGCCAAAAACAAAACTTTCCAAGATAATAACTTAATATCAACGGAATGTAAGGGTTCAAACGGAACCCCCTGAAGAACTGAAAGAACTAAGTTGAGACTCCAAGGAGGAGTCAAAGGTTTGTAAACAGGCTTGATTCTAACCAGAGCCTGAACAAAGGCTTGAACATCTGGCACAGCTGCCAGCTCTTTGTGAAGTAACACAGACAAGGCAGAAATCTGTCCCTTCAAGGAACTTGCAGATAATCCTTTCTCCAATCCTTCTTGAAGAAAGGATAGAATCCTAGGAATCTTTACCTTGTCCCAAGGGAATCCTTTAGATTCACACCAACAGATATATTTTTTTCCATATTTTGTGGTAAATTTTTCTAGTTACAGGCTTTCTGGCCTGAACAAGAGTATCAATAACAGAATCTGAGAACCCTCGCTTTGATAAGATCAAGCGTTCAATCTCCAAGCAGTCAGCTGGAGTAGGACCAGATTCGGATGTTCGAACGGACCTTGAACAAGAAGGTCTCGTCTCAAAGGTAGCTTCCATGGTGAAGCCGATGACATATTCACCAGATCTGCCTACCAAGTCCTGCGTGGTTACGCAGGAGCTATCAAGATCACCTACGCCCTCTCCTGATTGATCCTGGCTACCAGCCTGGGGATGAGAGGAAACGGCGGGAATACATAAGCTAGGTTGAAGGTCCAAGGTGCTACTAGTGCATCTACTAGAGTCGCCTTGGGATCCCTGGATCTGGACCCGTAGCAAGGAACCTTGAAGTTCTGACGAGAGGCCATCAGATCCATGTCTGGAATGCCCAACAGTTGAGTGATTTGGGCAAAGATTTCCGGATGGAGTTCCCACACCCCCGGATGCAATGTCTGACGAATCAGAAAATCCGCTTCCCAAGTTTCCACTCCTGGGATGTGGATTGCAGACAGGTGGCAGGAGCGAGTCTCCGCCCATTGAATGATTTTGGTCACTTCTTCCATCGCCAGGGAACTCCTTGTTCCCCCCTGATGGTTGATGTACGCAACAGTCGTCATGTTGTCTGATTGAAACCGTATGAACTTGGCCCTCGCTAGCTGAGGCCAAGCCTTGAGAGCATTGAATATCGCTCTCAGTTCCAGAATATTTATCGGTAGAAGAGATTCTTCCCGAGACCAAAGACCCTGAGCTTTCAGGGATCCCCAGACCGCGCCCCAGCCCATCAGACTGGCGTCGGTCGTGACAATGACCCACTCTGGTCTGCGGGAGGTCACCCCTAGCGACAGGTTGTCCAGGGACAGCCACCAACGGAGTGAGTCTCTGGTCCTCTGATTTACTTGTATCTTCGGAGACAAGTCTGTATAGTCCCCATTCCACTGACTGAGCATACACAATTAAAATGGTCTTAGATGAATGCGCGCAAAAGGAACTATGTCCATTGCCGCTACCATCAAACCTATCACTTCCATGCACTGTGCTATGGAAGGAAGAGGAACGGAAGGAAGTATCCGACAAGAGTTTAGAAGTTTTGTTTTTCTGGTCTCTGTCAGAAAAATCCTCATTTCTAAGGAGTCTATTATTGTTCCCAAGAAGGGAACTCTTGTCGACGGAGATAGAGAACTCTTTTCCACGTTCACTTACCATCCGTGAGATCTGAGAAAGGCCAGGACTATGTCCGTGTGAGCCTTTGCTTGAGGAAGGGACGACGCTTGAATCAGAATGTCGTCCAAGTAAGGTACTACAGCAATGCCCCTTGGTCTTAGCACCGCCAGAAGGGACCCTAGTACCTTTGTGAAAATCCTTGGAACAGTGGCTAATCCGAAAGGAAGCGCCACGAACTGGTAATGCTTGTCCAGGAATGCGAACCTTAGGAACCGATGATGTTCCTTGTGGACAGGAATATGTAGATACGCATCCTTTAAATCCACCGTGGTCAAGAATTGACCTTTCTGGATGGAAGGATTGTTCGAATGGTTTCCATTTTGGACGATGGAACCTTGAGAAACTTGTTTAGGATCTTGAGATCTAAGATTGGTCTGAACGTTCCCTCTTTTTTTGGGAACTACGAACAGATTGGAGTAGAACCCCATCCCTCGTTCTTTTAATGGAACAGGATGAATCACTTCCAGAAGATAACCTTGGAAGACTATTTCTAGCGCCCAAGGATCCAGAACATCTCTTGCCCAAGCCTGAGTGAAGAGAGAGAGTCTGCCCCCCACCAAATCCGGTCCCGGATCGGGGGCCCGCATCTCATGCTGTCTTGGGAGCAGTGGCAGGTTTCTTGGCCTGCTTTCCTTTGTTCCAGCCTTGCCTTGGTCTCCAGGCTGGATTGGCTTGAGAAGTATTACCCTCCTGCTTAGAGGACGTAGCACTTGGGGCTGGTCCGCTTCTGCGAAAGGGACGAAAATTAGGTTTATTTTTGGCCTTGAAAGACCTATTCTGAGGAAGGGCGTGGCCCTTGCCCCCAGTGATATCAGAGATAAACTCTTTCAAGTCAGGGCCAAACAGTGTTTTCCCCTTGAAAGGAATGTCAAACAATTTGTTCTTGGAAGACGCATCCGCTGACCAAGATTTTAACCAAAGCGCTCTGCGCGCCACAATAGCAAACCCAGAATTTTTCGCCGCTAACCTAGCCAATTGCAAGGTGGCGTCTAGGGTGAAAGAATTAGCCAATTTAAGAGCACGAATTCTGTCCATAATCTCCTCATAAGAAGAAGAATTACTAATAATCGCCTTTTCTAGCTCATCGCACCAGAAACACGCGGCTGTAGTGACAGGGACAATGCATGCAATTGGTTGTAGAAGGTAACCTTGCTGAACAAACATCTTTTTTAGCAAACCTTCTAATTTTTTATCCATAGGATCTTGGAAAGCACAACTATCTTCTATGGGTATAGTGGTGCGCTTGTTTAGAGTAGAAACCGCCCCCTCGACCTTGGGGACTGTCTGCCATAAGTCCTTTCTGGGGTCGACTATAGGAAACAATTTTTTAAATATGGGGGGAGGTACGAAAGGTACACCGGGCCTGTCCCATTCTTTATTAACAATGTACGCCACCCGCTTGAGTATAGGAAAAGCTTCGGGGGGCCCCGGGGCCTCTAGGAACTTGTCCATTTTACATAGTGTTTCTGGAATGACCAGATAATCACAATCATCCAAATTGGATAACACCTCCTTAAGCAGAGCGCGGAGATGTTCCAACTTAAATTTAAAAGTAATCACATCAGGTTCAGCTTGTTGAGAAATTTTTCCTGAATCTGAAATTTCTCCCTCAGACAAAACCTCCCTGGCCCCCTCAGACTGGTGTAGGGGCCCTTCAGAAACAATATCATCAGCGGCCTCATGCTCTTCAGTATTTTCTAAAACAGAGCAGTCGCGCTTTCGCTGATAAGTGGGCATATTGGCTAAAATGTTTTTGATAGAATTATCCATTACAGCCGTTAATTGTTGCATAGTAAGGAGTATTGGCGCGCTAGATGTACTAGGGGCCTCCTGTATGGGCAAAACTGGTGTAGACGAAGGAGGGGATGATGCAGTACCATGCTTACTCCCCTCACTTGAGGAATCATCTTGGGCATCATTTTTACTAAATTTATTATGACATAAATCACATCTATTTAAATGAGAAGGAACCTTGGCTTCCCCACAGTCAGAACACAATCTATCTGGTAGTTCAGACATGTTAAACAGGCATAAACTTGATAACAAAGCACAAAAAACGTTTTAAAATAAAACCGTTACTGTCACTTTAAATTTTAAACTGAACACACTTTATTACTGCAATTGCGAAAAAGTATGAAGGAATTGTTCAAAATTCACCAAAATTTCACCACAGTGTCTTAAAGCCTTAAAAGTATTGCACACCAAATTTGGAAGCTTTAACCCTTAAAATAACGGAACCGGAGCCGTTTTTATATTTAACCCCTTTACAGTCCCTGGAATCTGCTTTGCTGAGACCCAACCAAGCCCAAAGGGGAATACGATACCAAATAATGCCTTCAGAAAGACTTTTCTATGTATCAGAGCTCCACACACATGCAGCTGCATGTCATGCTGTTCTCAAAAACAAGTGCGCCATACCGGCGCGAAAATGAGGCTCTGACTATGATTAGGGAAAGCCCCAATAGAATAAAGTGTCTAAAACAGTGCCTGCCGATATTATTTTACAAAAAATACCCAGATTAAATGATTCCTCAAGGCTAAATATGTGTAAATATGATCGATTTAGCCCAGAAAATGTCTACAGTCTTAATAAGCCCTTGTGAAGCCCTTATTTACTGTGTGAATAAAAATGGCTTACCGGATCCCATAGGGAAAATGACAGCTTCCAGCATTACATCGTCTTGTTAGAATGTGTCATACCTCAAGCAGCAAAAGACTGCTCACTGTTCCCCCAACTGAAGTTAATTCCTCTCAACAGTCCTGTGTGGAACAGCCATGGATTTTAGTAACGGTTGCTAAAATCATTTTCCTCATACAAACAGAAATCTTCATCTCTTTTCTGTTTCAGAGTAAATAGTACATACCAGCACTATTTTAAAATAACAAACTCTTGATTGAATAATAAAAACTACAGTTAAACACTAAAAAACTCTAAGCCATCTCCGTGGAGATGTTGCCTGTACAACGGCAAAGAGAATGACTGGGGTAGGCGGAGCCTAGGAGGGATCATGTGACCAGCTTTGCTGGGCTCTTTGCCATTTCCTGTTGGGGAAGAGAATATCCCACAAGTAAGGATGACGCCGTGGACCGGACACACCTATGTTGGAGAAACGATATGTTTCAATAAAAACCGTTTGCCATTAAGTAGTGTCAACCAGCATAAACTAGCCCTGTTATGTAAGCTTGCAATTCCATACTTAGTCTCTGAATACAGCTTACCCTTCCCTCATGGGGATATTAACAGTCTTTTCTAGCATTATCACAGTCTTGTCTAGAAATAAATGACTGAACATACCTCATTGCAGCCTAATCTGCAAACCGTTCCCCCAAGTGAAGTTTTCTTGTACTCCTCAGTCCTTTGTGGGAACAGCAGTGGATTTTAGTTACAACATGCTAAAATAATCTTCCTCCCTGCAGAACTCTTCATCTCCTTTCTGCTAGAGAGTAAATAGTACACACCGGTACCATTTAAAATAACAAACTTTTGCTTGTAGAGAATAAAAAACAGAATTTATGCTTACCTGATAAATTACTTTCTCCAACGGTGTGTCCGGTCCACGGCGTCATCCATTACTTGTGGGAAATGTTCTCCCCCACAGGGAAAGGCAAGGAGAGCACACAGCAAGAGCTGTCCATATAGTTCCCCCTCTGGCTCCGCCCCCCAGTCATTCGACCGACGGTTAGGAGAAAAAGGAGAAACTATAGGGTGCCGTGGTGACTGTAGTGTATAAAGAAAACATTTTTCAACCTGATTAAAAAAAACCAGGGCAGGCCGTGGACCGGACACACCGTTGGAGAAAGTAATTTATCAGGTAAGCATAAATTCTGTTTTCTCCAACATTGGTGTGTCCTGTCCATGGCGTCATCCATTACTTGTGGGAACCAATACCAAAGCTTTAGGACACGGATGAAGGGAGGGAGCAAATCAGGTTACCTAAACAGAAGGCACCACGGCTTGCAAAACCTCTCCCACAAAAACAGCCTCCGAAGAAGCAAAAATATCAAATTTGTAGAATTTGGCAAAAGTGTGCAGAGAAGACCAAGTCGCTGCCTTACATATCTGGTCAACAGAAGCCTCGTTCTTATAGGCCCATGTGGAAGCCACAGCCCTAGTAGAGTGAGCTGTGATACGGTCAGGAGGCTGCCGTCCGGCAGTCTCATAAGCCAAGCGGATAATGCTTTTCAGCCAGAAAGAGAGAGAGGTAGCAGTAGCTTTTTGACCTCTCCTCTTACCAGAGTAAACGACAAACAAGGATGAGGTTTGTCTAAAATCTTTTGTTGCTTCTAAATAGAACTTTAAAGCACGAACAACATCTAAATTGTGTAATAAACGTTCCTTCTTTGAAACTGGATTCGGACACAAAGAAGGAACAACTATTTCCTGGTTGATGTTCTCGTTGGAAACAACTTTTGGAAGAAAACCAGGCTTAGTTCGCAAAACAACCTTATCTGAATGGAACACCAGATAGGGTGGATCACACTGCAAAGCAGATAATTCAGAAACTCTTCTAGCAGAAGAAATAGCAACCAAAAACAGAACTTTCCAAGATAATAACTTAATATCTATGGAATGTAAAGGTTCAAACGGAACCCCTTGAAGAACTGAAAGAACTAAATTTAGACTCCAAGGAGGAGTCATGGGTCTGTAAACAGGCTTGATTCTAACCAAAGCCTGAACAAAAGCTTGTACATCTGGCAAAGCTGCCAGTCGTTTGTGCAACAAGACGGATAATGCAGAAATCTGTCCTTTTAGAGAACTAGCTGACAATCCTTTATCCAAACCTTCTTGGAGAAAGGAGAGAATCTTTGGAATTTTAATCTTACTCCAGGAGAATCCTTTGGATTCACACCAACAGATATATTTTTTCCATATTTTATGGTAAATCCTTCTAGTCACAGGTTTTCTGGCTTGGACCAGAGTATCAATCACAGAATTTGAAAACCCACGCTTGGATAAAATCAAGCGTTCAATTTCCAAGCAGTCAGCTGCAGAGAAACTAGATTGGGATGTTCGAATGGACCTTGTACTAGAAGGGCCTTCTCCTGTTTGATCCTGGCTATGAGCCTGGGGAGGAGAGGAAACGGTGGAAACACATATGCTATGCTACTTGTTCAGAGCGGCAAGGAGAATGACTGGGGGGGGGGGAGCTATATGGACAGCTCTTGCTGTGTGCTCTCCTTGCCTTTCCCTGTGGGGGAGAACATTTCCCACAAGTAATGGATGACGCCGTGGACCGGACACACCAATGTTGGAGAAACTACATTTCTAACACCACATTCACTTTACCCTTCCGATTGCTTAGAGCTGGCAAAGAGAATGACTGGGGGGTGGAGCTAGAGGGGGAGCTATATGGACAGCTCTGCTGTGTGCTCTTTTTGCCACTTCCTGTTGGGAAGAATATCCCACAAGTAAAGGATGAATTCGTGGACTGGATACACCTTACAAGAGAAATATAGCTGCAAGCAGCAATAGAGGTGGCTACACGCATCGCATTTGCAATGGCATACAAGCTGCTAAGTCCCAATATATAGCTATACAGCAAATTTCACAGCTTTAACATAAGCGGTTGCAAAGAAATCACATTTTCAAAATTTTTGCATAAACCAATATGGCTGCCATAGCTTGTGACCAATTCCTTCAACATGAACAAATGTGACTGTCACAATATAAGGTTATACAGCTAGTTTCACAGTTCTAACATAAGAAGATTTTCAAGCGGTTGTCGAAATTTGTCACAAAAAGCAATATGGCTGCTAGATCACATGACTTATAAGATTTATGTTGCACAGGATTATGCACAGCATAGATCTCTAGCATTGTGCCAAGTTTCATTCGTTTTTGAGTTATATTGTTGTTTTTATAAGCACTTGAATAAGTGGCGGAATAATAATAATAATCCTGACAATAACAATAGGTTGTCCTGCAACTTTGTTGCTGGCCATCTAATAATAATCCTGACAATAACAATAGGTTGTCCTGCAACTTCGTTGCATGGCCACCCAAAAACTGTTATTACAAGTCTCTTCGGTAACATGGTTCAAATATTAGACTTGGACACAAACTTAATAAAGGAACACATTATGAATAAAAAGAAATCACGGTGCAATTACACACAAAAGCAAAACAGAACCTAATACTGTACTAGCTTACATATCTGCTCCAAGAGAGCTTGGCAAGCAAAGACGATCACTTACACCGTTTTATGCAGCCTCCCTTGTAGAATGACAAAGTTTTTAGTTCTCCTAAATATTATGTCCCTTCTGGGAAGTCACACAGAGGAGTCAGGGATGGGCTTTCACACGGGGCCATAAACTTATGCCAAAACTAGCTAAACATATACATTACAATATATATTTTTTTCAGGTGCTGCTAAACCAGAAACTCTATAATGGACCACACAGGTAATATTGTCCAAAATAATTTGGTATCAAATATAAGTCTAGTGTAAAGGATGTCTTAAATGCAAAATATTTATAAAAAAACAACCTTATTCTGATTTGATTCAGCTCTAGCCCTCAATTTACCTCAGGGTTATGTGGTGAAGAGGGGCTCTGTCTCTTATTACTGACTTGACGCACCAGGTCTCATGTATGTTCACTCAAGTCAAACTTAAAAGTCTTAAGAAAAAAACACACATTTTTTCTCTGTTTTATTTTGTTTTTTTACAGATAACCGTCACAACCTAAAATGATGAGGCCTTCATTACATAAGCAGTTACTCACTTAACTGTCATCTGCATGGTAAAACTAAACAGCCAATCAGCATCATCAGTGCTGAGTTCATACTTTGCTTAAAAAGGGACAGTCTACTCCAGAATTTTTATTGTTTAAAAAGATAGATAATCCCCTTATTATCCACTTGCCAAATTTTGCATAACCAACACTGTTATATAAATACACTTTTTACCTCTGATTACCTTGTTTCTAAGTCTCTGCAGACTGCCTCATCTCAGTTCTTTTGACAGACTTGCATTTTAGCCAATCAGTGCAGACTCATAGATAACTCAACAGGAGTGAGCTTTGTTATCTATATGGCACACATGAACTAGCAGTGTCTAACTATGAAAAAACATAGGAGGCAGCTCAACGGCTTAGAAATTAGCATATGAGTCTTTTTAGGTTTAGCTTTCCACAAAGAAAACCAAGAGAAAACAGCAAATTTGATGATAAAAGTAAATTAAAGTTGTTTACAATTGCATGCCCTATCTGAATCATGAAAGTTTAATTTTGACTAGACTGTCCCTTTAAAGAGAGACACAAAACCCAAATTTGTTCTTTAATGATTCAGATAGAACATGACATTTTAAGCAACTTTATAATTTACTCCTATTATAAATGTTTATTCGTTTTTTGTTATATTTATTTGAAAAAGCAGGCATGTAAGCTTAGGAGCCAGCCCATTTTTGGTTCAGCACTTGGGTAACGCTTGCTGATTGGTGGCTACATTTAAATAGGAAGAGAACAAGGAAAAATGTATAAATAGGAGTAAATCAGAAAATTGCTTAAAATTGCATGCTCTATCTGAAGCATGAAAGAAAAAAACCCATAATTTATTCCTACCTGATAAATTTATTTATTTCTTGACACGGTGAGTCCACGGATCATCTTAATTACTGTTGGGAATATCACTCCTGACCAGCAGGAGAAGGCAAAAAGCACCACAGCAAAAGCTGTTAAATACCTCTCCCCCTACCCACAATCCCCAGTCATTCGACCAAAGGGAAAGGAGAAAGGGAGTAATCTAAGGTGCAGAGGTGCCTGAAGTGTATAGAAAAGCAAACTGTCTGAAAAACAGGGCATGCCGTGGATTCACCGTGTCACAAAAATAAATTTATCAGGTAAGAATAAATTATGTTTTCTTTCTAATGACACGGTGAGTCCACGGATCATCTTAATTACTGTTGGGAACCAATACCCAAGCTAGAGGACACGGATGATAAGGGAGGGACAAGACAATTAACCTAAACAGAAGGCACCACTGCTTGAAGAACCTTTCTCCCAAAAGAAGCCTCTGCTGAAGCAAAAGTATCAAATTTGTAAAATTTAGAAAAAGTATGCAAAGATGAGCAAGTCACAGCCTTGCAAAGCTGATCTACAGAAGCTCCATTTTTGAATGCCCAAGAAGATGAAACAGCCCTCGTGGAATGAGCCGTGATTCTCTCAGGAGGCTGCTGACCAGCAGTCTCATATGCCAAACGAAAAACACTCCTCAAACAACAAGAAAGAGAAGGAGCCGTAGCTTTCTTACCCTTACGCTTCCCAGAAAAAACAACAAATAAAGAAGAAGACTGGAGAAAATCCTTAGTCGTCTGCAAACAATATTTCAATGCACGAACCACATCCAGGTTGTGCAACAAACACTCCTTATGAGAAGGATTAGGACACAAAGAAGGAACAACAATCTCTTGATTAATATTCTTATCAGAAACTACCTTGGGAAGAAAACCCAAGGCAGTACGCAGAACTACCTTATCAGAGTGAAAAAGAAGAAAAGGCAATTCATACTGTAAGGCTGAAAGCTCCGAAACTCTTCGAGCCGAAGAAATAGCCACCAGAAACAAAACCTTCCAAGACAACATCTTAATATCCAAAGAATGCATAGGTTCAAACGGAGCCTGTTGAAGGACTCTAAGAACCAAATTAAGACTCCAAGGTGGAGTAGTAGACAAACACAGGCCGAATTCTAACCAGGGCCTGAGAAAAAGAATGAACATCTGGCACATCGCCAGGCGCTTGTGCAATAAAATAGATAAAGCAGAAATTTGACCCTTCAGGGTACTAGCAGATAAACCTTTCTCCAAACCCTCCTGGAGAAAAGACAAAATCCTAGGAATCCTAACTCTACTCCACAAGTAGCCTTTGGATTCACACCAATACAAATATTTACGCAAAATCTTATAATAAATCTTCCTAGTCACAGGCTTACGAGCCTGAATCAGAGTCTCAATGGCTGACTCAGAAAAACCACGCTTAGAAAGAATCAAGCGTTCAATCTCCAAGCAGTCAGCTTCAGAGAAACGAGATTTGGATGAAGGAAGGGACCCTGCAGAACAAGGTCCTTCCTTAAAGGAAGATACCAAGGTGGAAGAGAAGACATCTCCACCAGATATGCAAACCAGATTCTGTGAGGCCACGCCGGAGCAATGAGAATCACTGATGCCTCTTGTTTGATCTGAGGAAGAAAGTCCAAGGAACTGCCAGAGCACCTATCAGAACAGCCTGAGGATCCTTTGACCTGGACCCGTACCTCGGGAGCTTGGCATTCTGACAAGATGCCATGAGATCCAACTTCGGGTGCCCCCAACTGAGAATCAAGCTGGAAAATACCTCTGGATGAAGTTCCCACTCCCCCGGATGAAAAGTCTGTCTGCTCAGAAAATCTGCTTCCCAATTGTTTAGCCCTGGAATGTGGATAGCAGACAGACAACAGTTGTGAATCTCCGCCCACTGAATAATCTTGGCTACCTCTATCATGGCCAAGGAACTCCTAGTTCCTCCCTGATGATTGATGTAAGCCACTGACGTTATGTTGTCCGACTGAAACCTGATAAACTGGGTTGAAGCTAGCTGAGGCCAGGCTAGAAAAGCATTGAAAATTGCTCTCAATTCCAAAACATTTATTGGAAGAACCGACTCCTCTCGAGTCCATAGACCCTGAGCCTTTAATGAACCCCAGACATCACCCAAGCCCAGCAAACTGGTATACATGGTTACAATCACCCAGACAGGTCTGTGAAAACAAGTTCCCTAAGAGAGAGGATCCTGAGACATCCACCATGGAAGAGAATCTCTTGACATCTGAACTAGAACAATCTATGGAGAATCTGCATCTGCATAATCCCCGTTCCACTGCCTGAGCAAGCATAACTGCAGAGGTCTGAGATGGAACCGAGCAAATGGAATGATGTCCATGACTGAAACCATCAGACCAATAACCTCCATGCACTGAGCCACTGACAGCCGAGGAAGGGACTGAAGAGCAAGACACGTATTGAAAATCTTTGACTTTCTTGCTTCTGTCAGAAAAATCTTCATCTCTAGAGAATCTATAATGGTCCCCAAAAATACCACTCTTGTAGCCGGAAATTAATTAATTTTTTCCTAAATTCACCTTCCAACTGTGAGATCGCAGAAAATACAACAACAACTCTGTGTGGGAGTTTGCTAGTTGAAAAGATGGAGCCTGAACTAGAATGTCGTCCAGATAAAGAGCCACTGCAACACCCTTCAATCGAAGCACTGCCAACAATGCTCCCAGGACCTTTGAAAAAATTCTGGGAGCTTTTGCCAGACCAAAAGGAAGAGCTACAAACTGAAAATGTTTGGCTAGAAATGCAAATCTTAGGAACCTGTGATGATCCCTGTGAATGGGAATATGCAGATACACATCCTTTAGATCCACTGTGGTCATGAACTGACCTTCCTGAACCAAAGGAAGAATGGAACGAATAGTTTCCATTTTGAAAGATGGAACCTTGAGAAACTTGTTTACACTCTTGAGATCTAAAATAGGTCTGAAAATTCCCTCATTTTTGGGAACGACAAAGAGATTGGAATAAAAACCCAGACCCTGTTCCTGAACCGGAACAGGAACTATCAGTCCCATGTTGGAAAGATTCTGAACACAACGTAAGAATGCCTCTCCTTTTATCTGGTTTAAACCTGGTGAGAAGAAACCTGCCTCTGGGAGGAAAATTCTTGAACTCTAGTTTGTAACCCTGGGACACGATATCTACCACCCAGGGATCCTGAACATCTCAAACTGAAGCTTGAGCGAAGAAAGAGAGTCTACCCACTACAAGATCCATTCCCAGATTAGGGGCAGATCCTTCATGCTGATTTTGAGTCAGCAACAGGCTTCCTGGACTGCTTCCCCTTATTCCAAGACTGATTTGACTTCCAAGATGGCTTGGGCTGTTCCTGCTTGGAGGAAGAAGAGGAAGATTTACCAGAGAAGTTCCGAAAGAAATGAAAATTACTCTGCCGACCCTTCTGTTTATTTCTTTTATCCTGAGGAAGAGAATGCCCCTTCCCTCCCGTAATATCAGAAATAATCTCGGCCAAACCTGGCCCAAACAAGGTCTTACCCTTGTAAGGAATAGACAAAAGCTTAGACTCAGAGGACACATCCGCAGACCAGGATTTTAACCATAAAGCTCTGCGAGCTAAAATAGCAAAACCAGAAATTTTAGCTCCCAACTTGATGACCTGTAGATAAGCATCTGCAATAAAGGAATTAGCCAACTTCAAGCCTTGATTCTATCTTGAATTTCTTCAAGAGGAGTATCTCGCTGAATAGAATCAGACAATGCATCAAACCAATATGCCGCAGCCCTAGTAACTGTAGCAATACATGCAGCCGGTTGCCATTGATACCCCTGGTGAACTTATCCATAGGATCTTTAAAGGAACAGCTGTCCTCAATAGGAATAGTGGTCCTCTTGGTCAGAGTAGAAACTGCTCCCTCTACCTTAGGAACCATCTGCCAAGATTCCTTAATAGAATCAGCAATAGGAAACATCTTCCAAAATATTGGAGAAGGGGAAAAAAGAATCTCAGGCTTCTCCCATTCTCGTGCAATAATATCTGAAACACGATCTGGTATAGGAAAAACTTCCACCGAGGAAGGGAAGTCAAAAAACGTATTAAGTTTACTAGATTTCTTAGGAATAACCATGACTGACGCCTCAGAGTCATTCAAGTTAGCCAAAACCTCCTTAAGTAACCAACTGAGGTGCTCTAGCTTAAACCTAAAGGAAACAACCTCAGGTTCAGAAGAAGGATTTACACTATCAGAATCCGAGATCTCACCCTCAGATGCTACTGAAGTACCTTCCTCCTCAGACTTATGAAAAGAAACACTAGACACAATTGCAACACACTCAGAAACCTTACACTTCCTCTTGCACTTCCCTTGCAACATAGGAAAAGCAGACAAAGCCTCAGATACTGCTGAGGATATATGGGTAGCCATATCCTGCAAGGAAAAACCAACCTGAGACGAAACACAGGACACTGCAGAAGAATGGGACGTTTTAAGAGAAAGCTGTGGATTAGCCTGAACAGGAGACTCCTGAACAACATCCGCCCTAGACAATGAAGGCTCAGAATCAAAAAGTCTATCCTTGTAATGTAATGTTCTCTCAATACAAGAGGAACAAAAAGGGAAAGGAGGCTCAACATTAGTATTTAAACATAGAGAACAAACAACAGCTTGCAGGGCCTCTTGGTCCATCTTATTCCAAAGGAAAAAACCCTATTCAACAAAAAATTCGAAGTTCAAATCAGAATTTTAATGAAACAAAAAAACGTTACTGTCCCTTTAAATTTTAAACAGACTTTTTTTTTCTTTTCTTTTTTTTTTTAACTAGAAAATCCTTAAACTGCACAATAAATCTTGCAGCAACAATTTTTCACAAAATGAATGCAAAAAGAGACACAAACGTTATAGTCCCTGAAATTCAGACAGAAACAAATATAAACAGAGCAGCAGCCCCACAAAAAAACAACAGGCAACCTCCACATTTCAGTAAGCTCTGCTGAGGTGCCTACCTGACCTCCTTGCTGCCGGAAACAAAGTCAGAAAATGATCCGGACCCCCACACAGCCACACCGGAGAGAACGCTGAACCACCTCTGAGGAGCTATGCAACAGAGCTGCAACATCCAGGAACAACAGGAAACAGCTAAAAGGGCGCCAAAAACGTCCTTGCTATCTCAGATAAGCCTGCCTATTGTTGGCGTGGCCTAATGAACCTACCGGTAGCCATTAATACACAAACAAAAAACATGCACACCAAAGTGAAAATATAATAAACTGAGCCTCCAAACATTCCCAGTACCTGCAAAACTGCCATACAATAAACTGTTAACCTAGAAGGCTAATTGTATGTTTAGACAGAATTAACTGTCAAAGCGCCAAATTCTCCTATATCAAAACAGGGAAAGAAATAGGCACTTACCTCAAAAATCTGTCCGGCAGCAGGACAGCTCACTTGGTATGAGAGGGGCTTCCTACCTCACATGGACCTGTGTAAAAAAAGAAAAGGCTGAGTAAACTTACTCAAACTTTCAACGAAGGGCAGCATGAAATTACTCGGGAGGCCCAGTGGGAATTATACCCCACAAGTTCCCAAATGCTTAAAAGCCACCACTTGCTCTACTGAAGAGACTGGCATCGACTACGGCTAAACCCCAAAGAAAACCAGAGCAAACTTGCTCTTTTTAAAAAAATAAACTCTTGATTGAAGAATCAGACACCTAACTTTACCCCTCCTTGCAACTGATACAAGCAAAGAGAATGACTAGGGATTGTGGGTAGGGGGAGTGCTATTTAACAGCTTTCGCTGTGGTGCTCTTTGCCTCCTCCTGCTGGTCAGGAGTGATATTCCCAACAGTAATTAAGATGATCCGTGGACTCACTGTGTAATTAGAAAGAAACATAATTTATGTAAGAACTTACCTGATAAACTAATTTCTTTCATATTGGCAAGAGTCCATGAGCTAGTGACTTATGGGATATACAATCCTACCAGGAGGGGCAAAGTTTCCCAAACCTCAAAATGCCTATAAATACACCCCTCACAACATCCACAATTCAGTTTAACGAATAGCCAAGTGGTGGGGTGATAAAAGGAGGAGTAAAAAAGCATACAAAACAGGAACTGGAAATATAATTGTGCTTTTATACAAAAATCATAACCACCATAAAAAGGGTGGACCTCATGGACTCTTGCCAATATGAAAGAAATTAATTTATCAGGTAAGTTCTTACATAAATTATGTTTTCTTTCATGTAATTGGCAAGAGTCCATGAGCTAGTGACGTATGGGATAGAAATACCCAAGATGTGGGTACCACAGAAGAGTCACTTGAAAGGGAGAAATTAAATCCACAAAAAATAAGTTTTTCTCATAAAAAAAACTTAAAACATAAACAGAAGAATCAAACTGAAACAGCTGCCTGAAGAACCTTTCTACCAAAGACTGCTTCAGAAGAAGCAAATGCATCAAAATGGTAAAATTTAGTAAATGTATGCAAAGAAGACCAAGTTGCTGCTTTGCAAATCTGATCAACTGAAGCTCCAATCTTAAAAGCCCAAGAAGTGGCGAATGATCTAGTAGAATGAGCTGTAATTCTCTGAGGGGGAGATTGTCCCGCCTCCAAATAAGCCTTGTGAATCAAAAGCTTTAACCAAGATGCCAAAGAAATGGCAGAAGCTTTCTGACCTTTCCTAAAACCAGAGAAGACAACAAATAGACTAGAAGTCTTCCTGAAAGCCTTAGCTTCAACATAATATTTAAGCTCTTACAACATCCAAAGAATGCAAAGATCTTTCAATAGTATTCTTGGGATTAGGATACAAGGAAGGAACAACAAATTTCCCTAATAATGTTGTTAGAATTCACAACTTAAGAAAGAAATTTAAGCGAAGTCCGCAAAACAGCCTTATCCTGATGAAAAATCAGAAAAGGAGACTCACAAGAGAGAGCAGACAATTCGAAAACTCTTCTAGCTGAAGAGATGGCCAAGGGAAACAACACTTTCCAAGAAAGTAGTTTGATATCCAGAGAATGCATAGGCTCAAAAGGAGGAACCTGCAAAGCCTTCAAAACCAAATTAAGACTCAAAGGAGGAGAGATTGATTTAATAACAGGCTTGATACGAACCACAGCCTGCACAAAACAGTGAATATCAGGAAGCTTAGCAATCTTTCTATGAAATAAAACAGAAAGAGCAGAGATTGGTCCCTTAAAAGTACTTGCAGACAAACCTTTATCCAAACCATCCTGAAGAAACTGTAAAATTCTAGAAATTCTAAAAGAATTTATGAGAACACAATGAAATATAAGTCTTCAAAACCCGATAATAAATCTTTCTTGAAACAGAGGTATGAGCCTGTAGCATAGTATTAATCACCGAGTCAGAGAAACCTCTATGACTAAGCGTTCAATTTCCATACCTTCAAATTCAATGATTTGAGATTCTGCTGGAAAAAACGGCCCTTGAGACAGAATGTCTGGTCTTAGAGGAAGTGTCCAAGGTTGGCAACTGGAAATCCGGACAAGATCCGTGTACCAAAACCTGTGAGGCCCGCTGGTGCTATCAGAAACACATACAATTGTTCCATAATGATCTTGGAGATTACTCTTGGAAGAAGAAATAGAGGCGGAAAGATATAAGCAGGATGGTAACACCAAGGAACTGCTAAAGTATCCACCATCTCCGTCTGAGGATCCCTGGCCCTGGATAGGTACCTGGGAAGTTTCTTGTTTAGATGAGAAGCCAT
This sequence comes from Bombina bombina, assembly GCF_027579735.1. NCBI lineage: Eukaryota > Metazoa > Chordata > Amphibia > Anura > Bombinatoridae > Bombina > Bombina bombina. The sequence continues at coordinate 313,842,897 of NC_069502.1, read as the reverse complement.
CAGATCTATTTCTGGAAGACCCCACATCTGTACAATCTGGCAAAATACATCTGGATGGAGAGACCACTCCCCCGGATGTAAAGTCTGATGGCTGAGATAGTCCGCTTCCCAATTGTCTACACCTGGGATATGCACCACAGAAATTAGACAAGAGCTGGATTCCGCCCAAGAAAATATACAAGATACTTCTTTCATAGCTAGGGGACTGCGAGTCCCACCCTGATGATTGACATATGCCACAGTTGTGACAATGTCCGTCTGAAAACAAATAAACGGTTCTCTCTTTAGCAGAGGTCAAATCTGAAGAGCCCTGAAAATAGCACGGAGTTCTAAAATATTAATTGGTAACCTCGCCGCTTAAGGTTTCCAGACCCCTTGTGCTGTCAGAGATCCCCAGACAGCTCCCCAACCTGAACAACTTGCATCTGTTGTGATCACAGTCCAGGTAGGACGAACAAAAGAGGCCCCCTGAATTAAACGATGATGGTCTAACCACCAAGTTAGAGAGAGTTGAATGTTGGGATTGAAGTATATCAATTGTGATATCCGAGTATAATCCCTGCACCATTGTGAAAACGAGCAAAGGGGATCGCGTCCGATGCTGCACTCAAGAGACCTAAAACTTCCATGCACATAGCCATTGAAGGGAATGATTGAGACTGAAGGTTTCGACAAGCTGAAACCAATTTAATTTGTCCCTTGTCTGTTAAGGACAGAGTCATGGACACTAAATCTATCTGGAAACCTAAAAAGGTGACCCTTGTCTGAAGAACCAATAAACTCTTTGGAAAATTGATCCTCCAACCATGTCTTTGAAGAAACAACACTAGTTGATTCTTGTGAGATTCGGCTAAATGTAAAGACTGAGCTAGTACCAAGATATCGTCCAAATACAGATAAAAAATACAGATTATAGATAAAAGGGCACTGAGAACCTTCAAAAAGATTCTTGGAGCTGTTGCTAGGCCAAATGGAAGAGCAACAAATTGGTAATGCTCATCTAGAAGAGAGAATCTCAGAAACCGATAGTGGTCATAATGAATCGGAATGTGAAGATATGCATCCTGTAACTCTATCGTGGACATATAATGACCTTGCTGAACAAAAGGCAGAATAGTCCTTATAGTCACGATCTTGAAAGCTGGTACACTTACAAAAAAATTTAAAAACTTCAGATCCAGAACTCGCCTGAATGAATTTTCTTTCTTTGGGACAATGAATATATTTGAATAAAACCCCAAACCCTGTTCCTGAAACTGAACTGGTATGATTGACCCTGAAAGCTCTAGATCTGAAACACACTTCAGAAAAGTCTGAGCCTTCACCGGATTTACTGGAACGTGAGAGAGAAAAAATCTTCTCACAGGAGGTCTTACTCTGAAGCCTATTCGATACCTTTGAGAGACAATACTCTGAATCCACTGATTTTCAACAGAATCTGCCCAAATGTCTTGGAATAACTTCAATCTGCCCCCCACCAGCTGAACTGGAATGAGGGCCACACCTTCATGCAGACTTGGGGGCTGGCTTTGGTTTCTTAAAAGGCTTGGATTTGAAGAAGTTTTCCAATTGGAACCAGAGTCTTTAGGGGAAGGATTGGTTTTCTGTTCCTTATTCTGTCGAAAAGAACGAAAACTATAATAAGCTTTAGATTTATCCTTAGATCTTTTATCCTAAGGCAAAAAACGCCCTTCCATCCAGTGATAGTTGAAATAAATGAATCCAACTGAGAACTAAATAAATTGTTACCTTGGAAAGAAAGAGATAGTAATCTAGACTTAGATACCATGTCAGCATTCCAAGATTTGAGCCATAAAGCTCTTCTAGCTAAATTAGCTAAAGACATAGATTTTACATCAATTTTGATGACATCAAAAATGGCATCACAGATAAAATGATTAGCATGTTGAAGCAAACGAACAATGCTAGACAAATCAAAAGGTTGATGCAGCCGCAACATCAACCATAGAAATGGCAGGCTTGAGAAGATAGCCAGAATATAAATAAGTTCTCCTTAGATAAGATTTAAGTTTCCTATCTAAAGGATCTTTAAAAGAAGTGCTGTCTTCCATAGGAATAGTAGTACGTTTGGCAAGAGTGGAAATGGCCCCATCAACTTTGTGGACTTTTTCCCAAAACTCTAGGCGTTGGTAAAGGGTACAATCTTTAAACCTAGAAGAAGGAATGCAAGAAGTACCAGGCTTAATCCATTCCTTAGCAATCATATCAGAAATAGCATCAGGAACTGGAAAAACCTCAGGAGTAACGACAGGAGGTTTATAAACAGAATTTAAACTTTTACTAGTTTTGGTATCAAGAGGACTAGACTCCTCAATATCCAAAGTAACCAACACTTCTTTTAACAAGGAATGAATATACTCAATCTTGAAAAGATAGGTAGATTTGTCAGTGTCAATGTCTGAGGTAGGAGCTTTTGAATCAGAGAGATCCTCATCAGAGGAGGATATTTCAGTATTTTGTAGGTCATTAGAAATGTCATCAATTTTATGAGACGTTTTAAAAAACTTTTTACGTTTATTAGAAGGCGGAATAGCAGACAAAGCCTTCTGTATCGCATCAGCAATATAATTTTTCATATCAACAGGGATATCATGTACTTTTAGATGTTGAAGGAACAATAGAAACTGTACTAGTACTGATGGAAACATTTTCTGCGTGCAAAAGCTTATCATGGCAACTGTTACATACTACAGCTGGAGATATAATCTCAGCTAATTTACAACAGATACACTTAGCTTTGGTAGAACTGTGATCAGGCAGCAGGGTTTCAACAATTGCTTTTGAGACAGGATCAGATTGAGACATCTTGCAAAATGTAAAAGAAAAAACAACATTAAAGCAAAATTACAATTTCCTTATATGGAAGTTTCAGGAATGGGAGAAAATGCAAACAGCATAGCCCTCTGAGCAAATAAAAGGCAAGAGGCATATAAGAAGTGGGGTGAAAAAAAAAAACTAAACATTTTTTGGCGCCAAGAACGTCACACAACGCAAAAGGAAGTTAAATTTTTTTTTGCGCCAACAACATCCGGAAATGACGCAACTCGCGTCATAACAGATGCAACCTTGTGCAAGGAAACTTGGCGTCAATTAAGACGCCGGAAATGACGAACTTGCGTCACCAAAGACGTTACTAAGCTCCAAAAATGACGCAATAAATAACAGCAATTTGCGACTTCGCAAGCCTAGTTTAGCCCTCGAAATTAAAAAGAAAAACAGTCAATTTGAAAAAAGGACTATACCCCAGGTAAGACAAATAATTTCCTAAACATGCTTCCCGAACTGAAACTGACAGTCTGCAAAAGGAAATATACCTAGACCTGACTCATGGCAAATATAAGTAAAAACAAAATTTATGCTTACCTGATAAATTTCTCTTTCTTTCTTTTCTTGACACGATGAGTCCACGGATCATCTAATTACTAATGGGAATCAATACCCAAGCTAGAGTACACAGATGATAAGGGAGGGATAAGACAGGAAACCTAAACGGAAGGCACCACTGCTTGAAGAACCTTTTTCCTAAAAGTGGCCTCAGCCGAGGCAAAAGTGTCAAATTTGCAGAATTTTGAAAATGTTTGAAGAGAGGACCAAGTTGCAGCCTTGCAAATCTATTCCACCGAAGCTTCATTTTTGAATGCCCATGAGGAAGAAACAGCCCTCGTGGAATGTGCCGTAACTCTCTCTAGAGGTTGCTGTCCTGCAGTTTCATAGGCCAAACGTATGATACTCTTCAGCCAAAAAGAAAGAAGCAGCCGTAGCTTTCTGTCCCCTACGTTTTGCCGGGAAAACCACAAACAAAGCAGAAGACTGACGAAAATCCTTAGTCGCCTATAAGTAGAATTTTAGAGCACGTACCACGTCTAAATTGTGCAGAAGCCGTTCCTTCTGAGAAGAATGATTAGGACACAAAGGAGGAACAACAATCTCCTGATTAATGTTCCGGTCAGAAACTACTTTAGGGAGAAACCCTAACTTTGTACGTAAAACTACCTTATCCGAATGAAAAATAAGACAAGGTGACTCATACCGTAATGCTGAGAGCTCTGACACTCTACGAGCAGATAAAATAGCCTTTAGGGATCCCCAGACTGCTCCCCATCCTAGAAGGCTGGCGTCTGTTGTCACAATCACCCAGGAGGGTCTGCGAAAGCAGGTTTCCTGAGAGAGATGATCCTGAGACAACTACCATTGAAGAGAATCCCTCGTCTCCTGCTCCAGTAGAATTCGTGGAGACAAATCCGCATAATCTTTGTTCCGTTGACTGAGCATGTTTAACTGCAGAGGTCTGAGGTGGAAACGAGCGAACGGGATGATGTCCATTGCAGCCACCATCAGCCCGATTACCTCCATGCACTAAGCCACTGATGGCCGAGGAGCGGACTAAAGTGCTAGGCAAGAATCGAAAATCTTTGATTTCCTGACTTCTGTCAGAAAAATCTTCATTGATAGGGAATCTATGATGGTTCCCAAGAAAGTTACCTTTGTATTTGGAACTAAGTAGCTCTTTTCCAAATTTACCTTTCAACTGTGAGATCGAAGGAAGGATAACATTTCCGTGTGGGACCTTGCTTGTTGAAAGGATGGCGCCTGGACCAGGATGTTGTCCAGATAGGGTGCCACTGCAATGCCCCGTAATTGGAGCACCGCCAACAGAGATCCCAGAACCTTTGAGAAAATTCTGGGAGCTGTGGTAAGACCGAAAGGAAAAGCCACAAATTGGAAGAGTTTGTCTAGAAAAGCAGACCTTAGAAACTTGTGATGATCCCTGTGAATGGGAACATGCAGGTACGCGTCCTTTAAATCCACCGTTGTCATAAATTGACCCTCTTGGACAAAAGGAAGAATGGAATGAATCGTTTCCATCTTGAAGGACGGTACTCTGAGGAATTTGTTTAGACTCTTGAGATCTAAAATTGGCCTGAAGGTTCCCTCCTTTTTGGGAACCACTAACAGATTTGAATAAAATCCCAGAACAGGAACTATTACTGCCAGGTCGGAGAGGTCCCGTACACAGCGTAAGAACGCCTCTCTTTTTGTCTGGTCTACAGATAATCTTGAAAGAAGAAACCTGCCTCTGGGAGGAAAACCTTTGAACTCTAGTTTGTATCCCTGGGACACTATGCCCACTGCCCAGGGATCCTGAACATCTCAAACCCAAGCCTGAGCGAAGAAAGAAAGCCTGCCCCCTACAAGATCCGGTCCTGGATCGGGGGCAGGCCCTTCATGCTGTCTTTGATTCAACAGCAGGCTTCTTGGATTGTTTTCCCTTGTTCCAAGACTGATTGGGTCTCCAGAAAGGTTTAGACTGTTCTTGCTTGGAAGAGGAAGCAGAAGAATTTCCCTTGAAATTTCGAAAGGAATGAAAATTACTCTGACGTCCCTTTCGTTTGTTTCTCTTATCCTGAGGGAGAAGATGACCCTTACCTCCCGTAATATCAGAGATTATTCCTGTACAGCCAGGTTCAAACAAGGTCTTCCCTTTGTAAGGAATCGCCAAAAGTTTAGACTTAGATGACACATCCACAGACCAAAGCTTTAACCATAAGGCTCTGCGGGCTAGTACAGCAAAACCTGAAATCTTTGCCCCCAGTTTGATAACCTGTAGGGATACATCAGTAATAAAGGAATTAGCCAACTTAAGGGCTTTTATCCTGTCCTGGATTTTATCAAGGGGAGTGTCTGTCCTAATGGCATCAGACAACGCATCAAACCAATATGCCACCGCATTAGTGATGGTAGCAATGCACACAGCAGGTTGTCATTGTAAACCCTGGTGTACATAAATCTTCTTGAGTAACCCCTCTAGTTTTTTGTCCATAGGATCTTTAAAGGCACAACTATCCTATATGGGTATAGTAGTTCTTTTGGCCAGAGTGGAAATAGCTCCTTCCACCTTGGGTACTGTTTGCCAAGCCTCCTTGATAGAGTCTGCTATAGGAAACATCTTTTTAAATATAGGAGAAAGAGAAAAACAGAATTTATGCTTACCTGATAAATTACTTTCTCCAACGGTGTGTCCGGTCCACGGCGTCATCCATACTTGTGGGAATATCTCTTCCCCAACAGGAAATGGCAAAGAGTCCCAGCAAAGCTGGCCATATAGTCCCTCCTAGGCTCCGCCCACCCCAGTCATTCGACCGACGGACAGGAGGAAAAATATAGGAGAAACCATATGGTACCATGGTGACTGTAGTTAGAGAAAATAATTCATCAGACCTGATTAAAAAACCAGGGCGGGCCATGGACCGGACACACCGTTGGAGAAAGTAATTTATCAGGTAAGCATAACTTCTGTTTTCTCCAACATTGGTGTGTCCGGTCCACGGCGTCATCCTTACTTGTGGGAACCAATACCAAAGCTTTAGGACACGGATGAAGGGAGGGAGCAAATCAGGTTACCTAAACGGAAGGCACCACGGCTTGCAAAACCTTTCTCCCAAAAATAGCCTCCGAAGAAGCAAAAGTATCAAATTTGTAAAATTTGGCAAAAGTGTGCAGTGAAGACCAAGTCGCTGCCTTACATATCTGGTCAACAGAAGCCTCGTTCTTGAAGGCCCATGTGGAAGCCACAGCCCTAGTTGAGTGAGCTGTGATTCTTTCAGGAGGCTGCCGTCCGGCAGTCTCATAAGCCAATCGGATGATGCTTTTAAGCCAAAAGGAAAGAGAGGTAGAAGTCGCTTTTTGACCTCTCCTTTACCAGAATAGACAACAAACAAAGAAGATGTTTGTCTGAAATCTTTTGTAGCCTCTAAATAGAATTTTAGAGCACGGACTACGTCCAAATTGTATAACAGACGTTCCTTCTTTGAAACTGGATTCGGACATAAAGAAGGTACAACTATCTCCTGGTTAATATTCTTGTTAGAAACAACCTTTGGAAGAAAACCAGGCTTAGTACGCAAAACCACCTTATCTGCATGGAACACCAGGGCGGAGAACACTGCAGAGCAGATAACTCTGAAACTCTTCTAGCAGAAGAAATAGCAACCAAAAACAAAACTTTCCAAGATAGTAACTTAATATCTATGGAATGTAAAGGTTCAAACGGAACCCCTTGAAGAACTGAAAGAACTAGATTTAGACTCCAGGGAGGAGTCAAAGGTCTGTAAACAGGCTTGATCCTAACCAGAGCCTGAACAAATGCTTGAACATCTGGCACAGCTGCCAGTCTTTTGACAGATAAAGCAGAGATCTGTCCCTTTAGAGAACTTGCAGATAATCCTTTCTCCAAACCTTCTTGTAGAAAGGAGAGAATCTTAGGAATTTTTATCTTATTCCATGGGAATCCTTTGGATTCACACCAACAGATATATCTTTTCCATATTTTATGGTAAATCTTTCTAGTTACCGGTTTTCTGGCCTGAACCAGAGTATCTATCACAGAATCTGAAAACCCACGCTTTGATAGAATCAAGCGTTCAATCTCCAAGCCGTCAGCTGGAGGGAGACCAGATTTGGATGTTCGAATGGACCCTGAACAAGAAGGTCCTGTCTCAAAGGTAGCTTCCATGGTGGAACCGATGACATATTCACCAGGTCTGCATACCAAGTCCTGCGTGACCACGCAGGAGCTATCAAGATCACCGAGGCCCTCTCCTGTTTGATCCTGGCTACCAGCCTGGGAATGAGAGGAAACGGTGGAAATACATAAGCTAAGTTGAAGGTCCAAGGTGCTACTAGTGCATCTACTAGAGTCGCCTTGGGATCCCTGGATCTGGACCCGTAGCAAGGAACCTTGAAGTTCTGACGAGACGCCATCAGATCCATGTCTGGAATGCCCCATAATTGAGTTAGTTGGGCAAAGATCTCCGGGTGGAGTTCCCACTCCCCCGGATGGAATGTCTGACGACTCAGATAATCCGCTTCCCAGTTTTCCACACCTGGGATGTGGATCGCAGATAGGTGGCAGGAGTGATCCTCCGCCCATTGAATTATTTTGGTCACTTCTTTCATCGCCAGGGAACTCCTTGTTCCCCCCTGATGATTGATATACGCAACTGTCGTCATGTTGTCTGATTGGAATCTTATGAATCTGGCCTTTGCTAGCTGAGGCCAAGCCCTGAGAGCATTGAAGATCGCTCTTAGTTCCAGAATGTTTATCGGGAGAAGAGACTCTTCCCGAGACCATAGTCCCTGAGCTTTCAGGGATTCCCAGACCGCACCCCAGCCCACTAGACTGGCGTCGGTCGTGACAATGACCCACTCTGGTCTGCGGAAGCTCATTCCCTGGGATAAATGGTCCAGGGTCAGCCACCAACGGAGTGAATCTCTGGTCTTCTGATCTACTTGAATCATTGGAGACAAGTCTGTATAGTCCCCATTCCACTGTTTGAGCATGCACAGTTGTAATGGTCTTAGATGAATTCGTGCAAAAGGAACTATGTCCATTGCTGCAACCATCAACCCTACTACTTGCATGCACTGCGCTATGGAAGGACGTGGAACAGAATGAAGAACTTGACAAGCGCTTAGAAGTTTTGACTTTCTGACCTCTGTCAGAAAAATCCTCATTTCTAAGGAATCTATTATTGTTCCCAAGAAGGGAACTCTTGTTGACGGAGACAGAGAACTTTTTTCTATGTTCACCTTCCATCCGTGTGATCTGAGAAAGGCCAGAACAATGTCTGTATGAGCCTTTGCTTTTGACAGGGACGACGCTTGTATTAGAATGTCGTCCAAGTAAGGTACTACTGCAATGCCCCTCGGTCTTAGAACCGCTAGAAGGGACCCTAGTACCTTTGTGAAAATCCTTGGAGCAGTGGCTAACCCGAATGGGAGGGCCACAAACTGGTAATGTTTGTCCAGAAAGGCGAACCTTAGGAAATGATGATGTTCTTTGTGAATAGGAATATGTAGGTACGCATCCTTTAGATCCATGGTAGTCATAAATTGACCTTCCTGGATAGTGGGTAGAATCGTTCGAATGGTTTCCATCTTGAACGATGGTACCCTGAGAAATTTGTTTAGGATCTTCAAATCCAAAATTGGTCTGAAAGTTCCCTCTTTTTTGGGAACTAGGAACAGATTTGAATAAAATCCCATTCCTTGTTCCTTTAGTGGAACTGGGTGTATCACTCCCATCTTTAACAGGTCTTCTACACAATGTAAGAACGCCTGTCTCTTTATTTGGTTTAAGGATAAGTGAGACATGTGGAACCTTCCCCTTGGGGGTAGTTCCCTGAATTCCAGAAGATAACCCTGAGAAACTATTTCTAGTGCCCAGGGATCCTGAACATCTCTTGCCCAAGCCTGAGCAAAGAGAGAGAGTCTGCCCCCTACTAGATCCGGTCCCGGATCGGGGGCTACTCCTTCATGCTGTTTTGTTAGCAGCAGCAGGCTTCTTGGCCTGCTTACCCTTGTTCCAGCCTTGCATCGGTTTCCAGGCTGATTTGGGTTGTGAGGCATTACCCTCTTGCTTAGAGGATGCAGAATTAGAGGCCGGTCCGTTCCTGAAATTGCGAAAGGAACGAAAATTAGACTTATTCTTGGCCTTGAAAGGCCTATCTTGTGGAAGGGCGTGGCCCTTTCCCCCAGTGATGTCTGAGATAATCTCTTTCAATTCTGGTCCAAATAGAGTTTTACCTTTGAAAGGGATGTTAAGCAATTTTGTCTTGGATGACACATCTGCTGACCAAGACTTTAGCCAAAGCGCTCTGCGCGCCACGATTGCAAACCCTGAATTTTTCGCCTCTAATCTAGCTAATTGCAAAGCGGCATCTAAAATAAAAGAGTTAGCCAACTTAAGTGCGTGAACTCTGTCCATAACCTCCTCATATGGAGTCTCCCTACTGAGCGACTTTTCTAGTTCCTCGAACCAGAACCACGCTGCTGTAGTGACAGGAACAATGCACGAAATGGGTTGTAGAAGGTAACCTTGCTGTACAAAAATCTTTTTAAGCAAACCCTCCAATTTTTTATCCATAGGATCTTTGAAAGCACAACTATCCTCGATAGGAATAGTAGTGCGCTTGTTTAGAGTAGAAACTGCCCCCTCGACCTTAGGGACTGTCTGCCATAAGTCCTTTCTGGGGTCGACCATAGGAAATCATTTCTTAAATATAGGGGGGGGGGGGGAACAAAAGGTATGCCGGGCTTTTCCCACTCCTTATTCACTATGTCCGCCACCCGCTTGGGTATAGGAAAAGCGTCGGGGTGCACCGGAACCTCTAGGAACTTGTCCATCTTGCATAATTTCTCTGGAATGACCAAGTTGTCACAATCATCCAGAGTAGATAACACCTCCTTAAGCAGTGCGCGGAGATGTTCTAATTTAAATTTAAATGTCACAACATCAGGTTCAGCTTGTTGAGAAATTTTTCCTGAATCTGAAATTTCCCCATCTGACAAAACCTCCCTCATGGCCACTTCAGATTGGTGTGAGGGTATGACAGAAAAATTATCATCAGCGCCCTCCTGCTCTTCAGTGTTTAAAACAGAGCAATCGCACTTTCTCTGATATGTAGGCATTTTGGATAAAATATTTGCTATGGAGTTATCCATTACAGCCGTCAATTGTTGCATGGTAATAAGCATTGGCGCGCTAGATGTACTAGGGGCCTCCTGCGTGGGCAAAACTGGTGTAGACACAGTAGGAGATGATGTAGTATCATGTTTACTCCCCTCATCTGAGGAATCATCTTGGGCAATTTCATTATCTGTGGCAGTACTGTCCTTACTTTGTTTGGACGCTATGGCACAATTATCACACAAATTTAAATGGGGAGACACATTGGCTTTCATACATATGGAACATAGCTTATCCGAAGGCACAGACATGTTAAACAGGCTTAAACTTGTCAATAAAGCACAAAAAACGTTTTAAAACAAAACCGTTACTGTCTCTTTAAATTTTAAACAGAAAACACTTTATTACTGAATATGTGAAAAAGTATGAAGGAATTTCACCACAGTGTCTTAAAGCATTAAAAGTATTGCACACCAATTTTCAGAGCTTTAACCCTTAAAATAACGGAAACGGAGCCGTTTACAAATTTAACCCCTATACAGTCCCAGCTATAGCCTTTGCTGTGACCTAACCAAGCCCAGAGGGGAATACGATACCAAATGACGCCTTCTAGAAACTTTTCCAGCTACTTTCAGATCCTCACACATGCATCTGCATGTCTTGCTCTCAAAAAACAACTGCGCAGTAATGGCGCGAAAATGAGGCTCAGCCTATAACTGGGAAGGCCCTCCCTGACTGGAAAAGGTGTCTAACATAGTGCCTGCCGTTAAAAAACGTTCCCCAAGTTTATAAATGAGAATTATCAGCATAAACATGTATAAAATGCCCAAATAAAGCAATCGATTTAGCCCATAAAAGTGTCTACCAGTTTAATTCTGTTTGCTTGACTAAGAAAATGGTTTACCGGTCCCCATGAGGGGAAATGACAGCCTTCCAGCATTACATGGTCTTGTTAGAAATATGGCTAGTCATACCTTAAGCAGAAAAGTCTGCTAACTGTTTCCCCCAACTGAAGTTACTTCATCTCAACAGTCCTATGTGGAAACAGCAATCGATTTTAGTTACTGTCTGCTAAAATCATCTTCCTCTCACAAACAGAAATCTTCATCCTTTTCTGTTTCAGAGTAAATAGTACATACCAGCACTATTTTAAAATAACAAACACTTGATAGTAGAATAAAAAACTACAACTAAACACCACAAACTCTTAACCATCTCCGTGGAGATGTTGCCTGTGCAACGGCAAAGAGAATGACTGGGGTGGGCGGAGCCTAGGAGGGACTATATGGCCAGCTTTGCTGGGACTCTTTGCCATTTCCTGTTGGGGAAGAGATATTCCCACAAGTAAGGATGACGCCGTGGACCGGACACACCAATGTTGGAGAAAAGGGATGCCCGGTCTATCCCATTCCTCAGCAATTATCTCAGTAGCTCTATCTGGTACAGGAAACAACTCGATTGAGGAAGGTACATCAAAGTATTTGTTTAGCTTACTGGATTTTTTAGGATTAACTACGACCATGGTGTCGCTGTCGTCCAATGTAGTTAAAACCTCCTTAAGTAACAGACAGAAGTGTTCTAGCTTAAACCTGGTGTTCTATCTTAAATTAGCAGGAGGAATTACACTGTCAGAATCTGAGATTTCACCCTCAGATGCTACCGAAGTATCCTCCTCCTCAGGCTTTTGAGAGGGGGCATTCGAAAGAGCAACGACTGCATCAGTAACCTCGCTTGCTGAACGTTTATTATTCCTCTTGTGCTTTCCCTGCAACATGGGAAAAGCAGACAACGCATCAGAGCCTGCAGAAGACATGAGGGAAGCAATGTCTTGCAACGTAACCCCAGGAGAAGTTATAGAGGAAGCGCAGGGCACTGCATGTGTGGGCTGTAAAATTTGGGACGCTTGAGGAGAAAGCTGTGGCATATATTCAACATTATCAATAGACTCCTGAACAGCATCCGCCTTAGAAAATGTTAGCTCAGAAAAAATTCTATCCCTGTAATTTAACGTTCTTTCAAAACATGAACAGAAAGGGATTGGTGGTTCCACATTGGCATCAAAACATAAAGAACAATTGACATTTTGCAGGGCCTTTTGGTCCATTCTGACTCACAATGGATCCAAAATTTAAGAAAAAAATCCAAATCTTTTATTAAAGTTTAACCATAAAAAAACGTTACTGTCACTTTATATTTTAAAAGTAACTTTTTTACTCTTTTTAGTTTTCTATGCAACAAGTTAAACTAACAGTAGTACAAAACACCTCTACACCCCAGCTTGTCTGCTGAGATGCCTACCTGCCCTGCTGAGACCGAAACTTTGAAAGTCCCCTTAGTAGAAGATCCGGAACTCGGCTGTAATGACCTCCTATCCGGTTCTAGAGACGCAAGTCTCAATAGCTAAACTTGCGATTCCAGCGGAGACCTTAAACTCTTTCCCCCGACACAGGAAGAAAGAAAAAAGTGGTGCGCAACACCAATTGCCGCCTCTCAATGCTCCGCCCATCGTGGGCGTGTTAAAGGAATCTCCCGGTCGGCATCTTGTTTTGTAATTAAACCGCCGGGAGCAGTGAAAAAAGCCACCAGAAAAATGAGCCCATTTTCTCTCCGCCCCAGTGCCTGCATAATAACTATCAACATAAGGCCCCTCCAACTGAGAAGAGTTTATGTGTCCCAAATAAATAAATAAAGTGTCTTAATTTTTTCTGAGTGTTCCTGCTTCGCCAGAATATTAAATAGCACTTACCTCATAAATCTGCCTGACAGCAAGGCAGCTAACCAGGTTTGAGAGATCCTCTCCCTCACATTGGACCTGTGGAAAAGAAATAAAGCCTGAGTAATTTTACTCAGGCTTTAGGAGTAAGGACAGCATAAACTATATGGGAGGCACAGTGAAAATTATGTCCCACAAGTTCCCATTGCTCTAAAGCCCCCACTGCTCTACTGAAGAGACTGATATGGACTACGGCTACACCCTAGAGCAAAGCAGCACAATCCTGCACTACTTAGAAATTAATAAACTCTTGATTGAAGAATCTTTTACCAACACCTAACTTTACCACTTCCTTGCTCTAACGTAGGCAAAGAGAATTACTGGGGTGGGAGGGAAGGAAGGTGATATTTAACAGCTTTTGCTGAGGTGCTCTTTGCCGCCTCCTGCTGGGCAGGAGTGATATTCCCATTAGTAATTAGATTATCCGTGGACTCATCGTGTCATTAGAAAGAAATACATATATTTAAAACTTTATATCAATACATAAAGCGCCAAACCATAGAAGAGAGTGTCTTTAATAATGAAAGCATACTTACCGAAAGACACTCATCAACATATAGCAGATAGCCAAACCAGCACTGAAAAAACATAATTTATGCTTACCTGATAAATTTATGTCTTGTGGTGTATCCAGTCCACGGATCATCCATTACTTGTGGGATATTCTCCTTCCCAACAGGAAGTTGCAAGAGGATCACCCACAGCAGAGCTGCTATATAGCTCCTCCCCTAACTGCCATATCCAGTCATTCAACCGAAAACAAGCAGAGAAAGGAGAAACCATAGGGTGCAGTGGTGACTGTAGTTTAAAATTTAAAAATACCTGCCTTAAAATGACAGGGCGGGCCATGGACTGGATACACCACAAGAGAAATAAATTGATCAGGTAAGCATAAATTATGTTTTCTCTTGTAAGGTGTATCCAGTCCACGGATCATCCATTACTTGTGGGATACCAATACCAAAGCTAAAGTACACGGATGAAGGGAGGGACAAGGCAGGTACTTAAACGGAAGGTACCACTGCCTGTAAAACCTTTCTCCCAAAAATAGCCTCCGAAGAAGCAAAAGTATCAAATTTGTAGAATTTTGAAAAAGTATGAAGCGAAGACCAAGTCGCCGCCTTGCAAATCTGTTCAACAGAAGCCTCATTTTTAAAGGCCCATGTGGAAGCCACAGCTCTAGTAGAATGAGCTGTAATCCTTTCTGGAGGCTGCTGGCCAGCAGTCTCATAGGCTAAGCGGATTATGCTTCTTAGCCAAAAAGAAAGAGAGGTTGTCGAAGCCTTTTGACCTCTCCTCTGTCCAGAATAGACAACAAACAAAGCAGATGTTTGACGAAAATCTTTAGTAGCTTGTAAGTAAAACTTTAAAGCACGAACCACGTCCAGATTGTGTAATAGACGTTCCTTCTTCGAAGAAGGATTAGGACACAAAGATGGAACAACAATCTCTTGATTGATATTCTTATTAGATACCACCTTAGGTAAAAACCCAGGTTTGGTATGCAGAACTACCTTATCTGCATGGAAGATCAGATAAGGAGAATCACATTGTAAGGCAGATAACTCGGAAACTCTACGAGCCGAGGAAATAGCTACCAAAAAAAGAACTTTCCAAGATAAAAGTTTGATATCTATGGAATGAAGAGGTTCAAACGGAACCCCCTGAAGAACTTTAAGAACCAAATTTAAGCTCCAAGGTGGAGCAACAGGTTTAAACACAGGCTTGATTCTAACTAAAGCCTGACAAAATGCCTGAACGTCTGGGACATCCGCCAGACGCTTGTGCAAAAGAATAGATAGTGCAGAAATCTGTCCCTTTAAGGAACTAGCTGACAATCCTTTCTCCAATCCTTCTTGGAGAAAAGATAATATCCTGGGAATCCTGACCTTACTCCATGAGTAGCCCTTGGATTCACACCAATAAAGATATTTACGCCATATCTTATGATAGATCTTCCTGGTGACAGGCTTTCGTGCCTGAATTAAGGTATCAATGACTGACTCGGAGAAACCACGATTTGATAAAATCAAGCGTTCAATCTCCAGGCAGTCAGCCTCAGAGAAATTAGATTTGGATGGTTGAAAGGACCTTGAAGTAGAAGGTCCTGTCTCAGCGGCAGAGTCCATGGTGGAAAGGATGACATGTCCACCAGATCTGCATACCAAGTCCTGCGTGGCCACGCAGGCGCTATCAAGATCACCGATTGTCATACTCTGCAAGGGAGCAGGTTCAGGAGTAAGGAGCTGTTGTGCAGAGGTGTCAGGTTTTGGGGTTGATGTTGAGTTTTGTCTGCGTGAGTCTTTCCTTTTAGGCATAATTAAACAGGTACAAGGTTTTAGGAAATAAAGGAGATGGTTTTATTCATAGGATAAAGCAATGTAGAGAAATGCAATTTAGATAAGACAATGTCTATAGGCTGTAGTATCAGGCAGGAATACAGTTCTTTGTAGTGACAGACAGGATACTTGCATATGCTGTAGACTGGAACAGTGAAATAACAGGCAGGAAAACAGTTCTTTGTAATAACAGGCAGGAATGCAAACCTTTGTAATAACAAACAGGATATTTGCATATGCTGTAGACTGGAACTGTGTAGTATCAGGCAGGAAAACAGTTCTTTGTAATAACAGGCAGAAATGCAAAGCTTTGTAATAACAAACAGAATATTTGCATATGCTGTAGACTGGAACTGTGTAGTATCAGGCAGGAATGCAAAGCTTTGTAATAACAAACAGGATAATTGCATATGCTGTAGACTGGTACTTTAAGGAAACTTGCATAAACTGCAAACTGGTACTTTGTAGAAACAATCAGGATATTTGCATAGACTGCAATTTGAACTTTGTAGTATCAGGAAACAAGCAAGCAAAAGTACCTGAATCAGTCCTGAATCAGTCCTTAGGGAAGAAAGTTTTAGGCAAGTTCAATTGCCAGGAATTCAGTCCAAAAATGAAACACAGTGCCAAGGAATTATCCAGAAGAGAAGTCAGAAATTGCAACAGAAGTCAGGAACCAGGAAATCCAACATAACTGTATTTCTCACAGGAAACAGGAGCAGAGAGTCTTTCAGAGTATCACTCTTAATGTGAAAGCCCAGAATTGCAAACAAACCACCAAGATAAAGCAGGCTGCTGATTAAATGATTTCTTTCAGCTGGCAAGCAGGTGGAGCCAGAGAGCCAAAGTTGCAGCAAACAGAAAAACAATATTCCTTTCCTGTGATTAAGCCATCTGGTGGCTTAGTGGTAAAACAACAGGCTGGGAAATAACAGCTGCAGAAATAGAGACAGGTCCCAGGTTCAATTCCAGGCTGAACCCTTACACTGATGCTCTCTCCTGCTTGATTTTGGCAATCAGACGAGGGAGCAGAGGAAACGGTGGAAACACATAAGCCAGGCTGAAGTACCAAGGCGCTGCTAGAGCATCTATGAGCGTTGCCTTGGGGTCCCTGGACCTGGATCCGTAACAAGGAAGCTTGGCGTTCTGGCGAGACGCCATGAGATCCAGTTCTGGTTTGCCCCAACGATGAATCAATTGTGCAAACACCTCGGGATGGAGTTCCCACTCCCCTGAATGAAAAGGCTGACGACTTAGAAAATCCGCCTCCCAGTTCTCTACACCTGGGATATGGATAGCTGATAGGTGGCAAGAGTGAATCTCTGCCCAGCGAATTATCTTTGAGACTTCTAACATCGCTAGGGAACTCCTTGTTCCCCCTTGATGGTTGATGTAAGCCACAGTCGTGATGTTGTCCGACTGAAATCTGATGAACCTCAGAGTAGCTAACTGAGGCCAAGCCTAAGGAGCATTGAATATCGCTCTCAGTTCCAGAATATTTATTGGAAAGAGTGACTCCTCCTGAGCCTTCAGGGAGTTCCAGACTGCACCCCAACCTAGAAGGCTGGCATCTGTCGTTACAATTGTCCAATCTGGCCTGCGAAAGGTCACACCTTTGGACAGATGGACCCGAGATAGCCACCAGAGAAGAGAATCCCTGGTCTCTTGATCCAGATTTAGTAGAGGGGACAAATCTGTGTAATCCCCATTCCACTGACTGAGCATGCAGAGTTGCAGCGGTCCATTGCCGCTACCATTAAGCCGATTACTTCCATGCACTGAGCCACCGAAGGGCTTTGATAACCTGAACTCTTTTCCTCGTTCACCTTCCACCCATGCGAACTCAGAAATGCCAACACTATGTCCGTATGAGACTTGGCAATTTGGAAGTTTGACACCTGAATCAGGATGTCATCTAAATAAGGGGCCACTGCTATGCCCCTCGGCCTTAGGACCGCCAGAAGCGACCCCAGAACCTTCGTAAAAATTCTTGGGACTGTAGCTAACCCAAAGGGAAGAGCTACAAACTGGTAATGCCTGTCTAGGAAGGCAAACCTGAGAAACCGATGATGATCTTTGTGTATCGGAATGTGAAGATAAGCATCCTTTAAATCCACTGTAGTCATGTATTGACCCTCCTGGATCATAGGTAGGATGGTACGAATAGTCTCCATCTTAAATGATGGAACTCTGAGGACTTTGTTTAAGATCTTTAGATCCAAAATTGGTCTGAAGGTTCCCTCTTTTTTGGGAACCACAAACAGATTTGAGTAAAATCCCTGTCCCTGGTCCTCCTTTGGAACTGGATGGATCACTCCCATAACTAGGAGGTCTTGTACACAGTGTAAGAATGCCTCTCTCTTTATCTGGTTTGCAGATAATTGTAGAAGGTGAAATCTCCCTTTTCGGGGGGAAGCCTTGAAGTCCAGAAGATATCCCTGGGATATAATTTCCAACGCCCAGGGATCCTGGACATCTCTTGCCCACACCTGGGCGAAGAGCGAAAGTCTGCCCCCTACTAGATCCGTTACCGGATAGGGGGCCGTTCCTTCATGCTGTCTTAGAGGCAGCACCAGGCTTTTTGGCCTGCTTACCTTTGTTCCAGGCCTGGTTAGGTCTCCAGACCGTCTTGGACTGAGCAAAAGTTCCCTCTTGTTTTGCATTAGAGGAAGTTGATGCCGCACTTGCCTTGAAGTTTCAAAAGGCACGAAAATTAGACTGTTTGGCCCTTGATTTGGACCTATCCTGAGGAAGGGCATGACCTTTTCCTCCAGTGATATCAGCAATAATCTCCTTCAAACCAGTCCCGAATAGGGTCTGCCCCTTGAAGGAAATGTTAAGCAGCTTAGACTTTGAAGTAACGTCAGCTGACCATGATTTAAGCCATAGCGCTCTGCGCGCCTGGATAGCAAAACCAGAATTCTTAGCCGTTAGTTTAGTCAAATGAACAATGGCATCAGAAACAAAAGAATTGGCTAGCTTAAGTGCTCTAAGCTTGTCAAGTATGTCATCCAATGGAGTCGCTACCTGTAAAGCCTCTTCCAGAGACTCAAACCAGAACGCCGCAGCAGCAGTGACAGGAGCAATGCATGCAAGGGGCTGTAGGATAAAACCTTGTTGAATAAACATTTTCTTAAGGTAACCCTCTAACTTTTTATCCATTGGATCTAAGAAAGCACAACTGTCCTCGACAGGGATAGTAGTACGCTTTGCTAGAGTAGAAACTGCTCCCTCCACCTTAGGAACTGTCTGCCATAAGTCCGTGTGGTGGCGTCTATTGGAAACATTTTTCTAAAAATAGGAGGGAGAGAGAACGGCACACCTGATCTATCCCATTCCTTAGTAATAATATCTGTAAACCTTTTAGGTATTGGAAAAACATCAGTGCACACCGGCACTGCATAGTATTTATCCAGTCTACACAATTTCTCTAGAACGGCAATTGTATCACAGTCATTCAGAGCAGCTAAAACCTCCCTGAGTAACACGCGGAATTGTTCAAGCTTAAATTTAAATGTAGAAATATCAGAATCAGGTTGCATCATCTTCCCTGAGTCAGAAACATCACCCACAGAAAGAAGCTCTCCTTCTTCAGCTTCTGCATATTGTGAGGCAGTATCAGACATAGCTCTTAAAGCGTCAGTATGCTCTGTATTTCGTCTAACTCCAGAGCTATCTCGCTTTCCTCTAAATTCAGGTAGTCTGGCTAATCCCGCTGACAGTGTATTATCCATGACTGCCGCCATGTCTTGTAAAGTAAACGCTATGGGCGCCCTGGATGTACTTGGCGCCATTTGAGCGTGAGTCTCTTGAGCGGGAGTCAAAGGATCTGACACATGGGGAGAGTTAGTCGGCATAACTTCCCCCTCGTTAGATTCCTCTGGTGATAAATTTTTTAAAGACAGAATATGATCTTTATTGCTTAAAGTGAAATCAGTACATTTGGTACACATTCTAAGAGGGGGTTCCACCATGGCTTTTAAACATAATGAACAAGGAGTTTCCTCTATGTCAGACATGTTTGTACAGACTAGCAATGAGACTAACAAGCTTGGAAACACTTTAAATCAAGTTAACAAGCAAATATAAGAAACGGTACTGTGCCTTTAAGAGAAACAAATTTTGTCAGAATTTGAAAAACAGTGAAAAAAGGCAGTAAATCAAACAAAATTTTTACAGTGTGTATAATAAGCTAACAGAGCATTGCACCCACTTGCAAATGGATGATTAATCCCTAAGTTCAAAAAAACAATCCTCAACAATGTATAGAACAGCTGCCAGGCAAATACTGTGCTCGTGACGACTGTGGAAATCTGCCCAATTCCACTATGACAATATGAAACATGGAAATGTCCACAGCACAACTTGCTTAAAAAGTGTCTTTATTGACAAAAGAAAGAGCAACGTTTCGTGACTGCTGTCACTTAATCATGCTATACATACAATACTCAGAGGTGATCCTTTTAAACTAGTTAGCTTGGCGCCAATACATTTTACACTTGAGCGCCACCTGCTGCACAAAACATATTACTCTTTAAACATCCAAAATTTATACAATTTGCAACAAGACACTTTTTGTTAAAGATACATAGTTTAAACATTTTTACAGCAAGGAAATAATATCTCTACAATATCTAAAGCAGTTATAACCTACCCTGATACCAGCACTACATATCTATACATTATTGTAAATAAAATTTAATTAGACCTATTCTTTACCAAAAAACTGACCAATCGAAATCCCTATTCATGCCATAAGGTACTAATGATCCCAATTTATGAATCCAATGCATTTCTTTTTGTTTTAATATTTTCTCACGGTCACCACCCATTCTCTGCGGGCCCACATAATCAATAACCTGCCACCGGAGCTGGCTGATACTGTGGCCTTTCTCCAAAAAATGATTGGAGACAGGTGCCTCCCTGTTCCCACATCTAATATTGGAGCGGTGCTGGCTAAGCCTATCTTTCACTTTTCTTACCGTCTCTCCAATATAGATGAGGGAACACGGACACTTAATTAAATAAATTGCATGTGTAGTGTCGCAAGTAAAAAAATTCCTAATAGTATACCGTTTACCACTTCTAGGGTGGACAAACTCTTTGCCCCTTATTACTGAATTGCAACTAATACATCCTAAACAAGGATAACATCCTATATTCTTCTTTGTTAAATGGCTCTGCTGTAGCTGCTTAGCTGGTCCTATATCAGACTTCACAAAGTAGTCCCTCAAATTCTTTACCCTTTTGTAGGCCATGATTGGTCTCTCTTTGAATTCAATAATATCATTGTTGCACCTATGTAATATAGGCCAATGTTTGTTAATGATTTTAGCTATTTGTCTCCCATGGGCACTAAACTGTGATGTAAAGATCATTCTCCTGTTCTTATCTTTATGATCTTTATTAGTGGTGAGGTTATTACTACATTTATCTAATACATGTTGGGGGTAACCTCTATTACGGAATATTTCCTGCATTTCATTAATCCTTTTGTTAAGATTATCTGACTCTGACACAATACGGTGGACTCTCATCAATTGACTCTTGGGTAAGGATTCTACCAAATGACGTGGATGGAAACTATTAAACTCTAACAATGTATTCCTATCCGTTTCTTTTGAATATAAATCAAATTCCAATCTAAGACCTTTCTTATACACTCTAGTGTCCAAAAACATGATACTCTCCTCACTGAAATTCAGTGTAAATTCTAAATTTCTCACAGAAGAATTGAGGTCAGTTACAGACTGGACCAGGGAGTCCACGGGGCCCCACCATACGCCAAATATATCGTCTATGAAGCGCCACCAGGCTCCTCCATAGTCTTTAAACAATTTATTTTCATAAACTATATTCTCTTCAATCATGCTCATAAACAAATTGGCGTATGATGGGGCCACGTTGGACCCCATGGCAGTTCCTCTTATCTGTATGAACCAATCATCCTGAAACATAAAGTAATTCCAGTGTAGAATCAAGCCTAATAATTCTTCTATGAAAGCATTTTGTTGTGGGGTATATCCCCCATTCACATGCAAAAAAATTTTAATCACCCCCATACCTGTTTCATGCTTTATACAGGTATAGAGGCTTTTAACATCTAATGTATACAGTACAAAACGGTCACTGGGTAGATGCAATTCTCTCACTTTTTGCAAAAAATCACCTGTGTCTTTGATGTATGAACTACATTTTACGACCTCAGGCTGCAACAATTTGTCAATAAAAATAGATACATTAGAAAAGGCAGAATCTATGCTGGAAATAATTGGCCTACCTGGAGGGGCAGCAAGGTTTTTGTGAATCTTTGGTATAGTATAAAAAACTGGTGTTCTTGGTGACTTATTGTACAAAAAATCTTTCAATTTTAAGTCAATTACCCCAACCTTTACTGCCCTCTCCAGGCAGGCCAATAATTCTTTTTGTATCCTATAAACAGGATTTTGAGACAATTTCTTATATGTTTCAGGGTCATCTAGTTGTTGTCTAATTTCCTCAATGTAGTACTGTTTATCAATAACCACAGATGCGCCTCCTTTATCGGCTCCCTTCAGAACAACCTTATTCAATTTACTCTGAAAGGACTGTATTGCTTTCTTTTCAACATTACTCACATTACTCTTTACCTTCTTACCATCTCTGAGAACCTGCTGTTGTAATTTATTCACGTCTAAATTTACAAGTTGTATAAACGTATTGACACTATCGTTATGGATTAATGGTGTATAATTGCTCTTTTTCCATAGACCCAACTTTTTTAGAGTCCAATTCCCAGAGTCTTTACCGGGGGTATTATGCTTGGCACTCACATCACCAAATTGTACTCTCAATTTAATGTTCCTATAGAACCTGTTCAGATCTTTGTTTATTTCAAAAAAGTCAGTCTGCTTACTTGGGCAAAACGATAGTCCTCTATTAAGGAGTACAAGCTCACCATCATCCAACATAACACCGGATATATTCACTACTGTCGATTCCTCTGATGTCCTCCGCCCCTCCGGTTGGATTTTCTGACTGGTGCCTTTCTTGCGGTGCTTTCTCCCTGTTCTCCGCTTGTATCGCTTTCGCTCAGACTCGTGGAACTTGACGTCACATCCGTCGAGTCGCCTTCCGTGTCACGTGCGACTTTCTTGTGCTGCTGATTGGTCATACGTCTGCCTCTGGTCTGTTTACCCCGGTTGCCATGGGGACCCTGTCGCCATCTGTAGACCCAGCCTTGTGAGTAGTCTTGTTCATCCCGAACAAATTTTGTCCGCTTTCTTTCTTTTAGCTCTTTTTGCAGGCGATCCATTCTTTCATCTGTCTGTGTTATCAGATTTTTCAAATCTTCCTCAGAGATTTGACCGGAAAGCTCCTCTTTGACGGTGGCCAATTCCACTTCTTGTTTGGCCATTTCCTTAGTAAGGGATTCCACTGTATGCACAATTAAATCGAATGAGCACTTATTGATTACTGCCTCAAACTTGTCGCAGTACTCTTTGTTGTTTTTCAACAAGGTAGGGCAAGTGCTCATTCGTAACCCCCTCGGGATCCTCTTGACACAATAGTATTCTGCAAGAGTTGTTATATGCAGGTCCCTGGCTGTATTTCTATACCGCAACTTTTCATATTGCTTGGTAAGTTCATCAACTGGGTTAACTCTTAGGAAGTCTCTAGACCCCCTAGTCAGGGTCGTTATCCGAACGGTGTTACGTTGGCTGATGGTGAGCTTGCACTCCTTAATAGAGGACTATCGTTTTGCCCAAGTAAACAGACTGACTTTTTTGAAATAAACAAAGATCTGAACAGGTTCTATAGGAACATTAAATTGAGAGTACAATTTGGTGATGTGAGTGCCAAGCATAATACCCCCGGTAAAGACTCTGGGAATTGGACTCTAAAAAAGTTGGGTCTATGGAAAAAGAGCAATTATACACCATTAATCCATAACGATAGTGTCAATAAGTTTATACAACTTGTAAATTTAGACGTGAATAAATTACAACAGCAGGTTCTCAGAGATTGTAAGAAGGTAAAAAGTAATGTGAGTAATGTCGAAAATAAAGCAATACAGTCCTTTCAGAGTAAATTGAATAAGGTTATTCTGATGGGAGCCGATAAAGGAGGCGCATCTGTGGTTATTGATAAACAGTACTACATTGAGGAAATTAGACAACAACTAGATGACCCTGAAACATATAAGAAATTGTCTCAAAATCCTGTTTATAGGATACAAAAAGAATTATTGGCCTGCCTGGAGAGGGCAGTAAAGGTTGGGGTAATTGACTTAAAATTGAAAGATTTTTTGTACAATAAGTCACCAAGAACACCAGTTTTTTATACTATACCAAAGATTGTTGCAGCCTGAGGTCGTAAAATGTAGTTCATACATCAAAGACACAGGTGATTTTTTGCAAAAAGTGAGAGAATTGCATCTACCCAGTGACCGTTTTGTACTGTATACATTAGATGTTAAAAGCCTCTATACCTGTATAAAGCATGAAACAGGTATGGGGGTGATTAAAATTTTTTTGCATGTGAATGGGGGATATACCCCACAACAAAATGCTTTCATAGAAGAATTATTAGGCTTGATTCTACACTGGAATTACTTTATGTTTCAGGATGATTGGTTCATACAGATAAGAGGAACTGCCATGGGGTCCAACGTGGCCCCATCATACGCCAATTTGTTTATGAGCATGATTGAAGAGAATATAGTTTATGAAAATAAATTGTTTAAAGACTATGGAGGAGCCTGGTGGCGCTTCATAGACGATATATTTGGCGTATGGTGGGGCCCCGTGGACTCCCTGGTCCAGTCTGTAACTGACCTCAATTCTTCTGTGAGAAATTTAGAATTTACACTGAATTTCAGTGAGGAGAGTATCATGTTTTTGGACACTAGAGTGTATAAGAAAGGTCTTAGATTGGAATTTGATTTATATTCAAAAGAAACGGATAGGAATACATTGTTAGAGTTTAATAGTTTCCATCCACGTCATTTGGTAGAATCCTTACCCAAGAGTCAATTGATGAGAGTCCACCGTATTGTGTCAGAGTCAGATAATCTTAACAAAAGGATTAATGAAATGCAGGAAATATTCCGTAATAGAGGTTACCCCCAACATGTATTAGATAAATGTAGTAATAACCTCACCACTAATAAAGATCATAAAGATAAGAACAGGAGAATGATCTTTACATCACAGTTTAGTGCCCATGGGAGACAAATAGCTAAAATCATTAACAAACATTGGCCTATATTACATAGGTGCAACAATGATATTATTGAATTCAAAGAGAGACCAATCATGGCCTACAAAAGGGTAAAGAATTTGAGGGACTACTTTGTGAAGTCTGATATAGGACCAGCTAAGCAGCTACAGCAGAGCCATTTAACAAAGAAGAATATAGGATGTTATCCTTGTTTAGGATGTATTAGTTGCAATTCAGTAATAAGGGGCAAAGAGTTTGTCCACCCTAGAAGTGGTAAACGGTATACTATTAGGAATTTTTTTACTTGCGACACTACACATGCAATTTATTTAATTAAGTGTCCGTGTTCCCTCATCTATATTGGAGAGACGGTAAGAAAAGTGAAAGATAGGCTTAGCCAGCACCGCTCCAATATTAGATGTGGGAACAGGGAGGCACCTGTCTCCAATCATTTTTTGGAGAAAGGCCACAGTATCAGCCAGCTCCGGTGGCAGGTTATTGATTATGTGGGCCCGCAGAGAATGGGTGGTGACCGTGAGAAAATATTAAAACAAAAAGAAATGCATTGGATTCATAAATTGGGATCATTAGTACCTTATGGCATGAATAGGGATTTCGATTGGTCAGTTTTTTGGTAAAGAATAGGTCTAATTACATTTTATTTACAATAATGTATAGATATGTAGTGCTGGTATCAGGGTAGGTTATAACTGCTTTAGATATTGTAGAGATATTATTTCCTTGCTGTAAAAATGTTTAAACTATGTATCTTTAACAAAAAGTGTCTTGTTGCAAATTGTATAAATTTTGGATGTTTAAAGAGTAATATGTTTTGTGCAGCAGGTGGCGCTCAAGTGTAAAATGTATTGGCGCCAAGCTAACTAGTTTAAAAGGATCACCTCTGAGTATTGTATGTATAGCATGATTAAGTGACAGCAGTCACGAAACGTTGCTCTTTCTTTTGTCAATAAAGACACTTTTTAAGCAAGTTGTGCTGTGGACATTTCCATGTTTCATAAGTTAAAAAAAACAGATAAAAAAAACGATAAACGTTTTTTTTAACAGTCACACCAACTGCCAAAGCCTTGCTGTGGGCCTACCTTCCCCAACAAACGATTTTAGAAAGCCTAAGAGCCCTTTAAAGATGTCCTATAGCATTCAGGGGACTCCTGGAGGAAGCTGGATGTCTCAGTCTGTAAAAGTTACTGCGCAAAAAAGCGCTAAATTAGGCCCCTCCAACTCATAGTAAAACAGTGGAAAGCCTCAGGAAACTGTTTCTAGGCAAATTTAAGCCAGCCATGTGGAGAAAACTAGGCCCCAATAAAGTTTTATCACCAAAGTATATATAAAAACGTTTAAACATGTCAGCAATTGTTTTATATTGTAAATATAAAAGAGTATTACCTCAGAAAGTTAGCATGATACCAGTCGCTATTAAATCACTGTATTCAGGCTTACCTTACATAAATTTGGTATCAGCAGCATTTTCTAGCATTCACATCTTCTAGAAAAAATCTTAACTGCACATACCTCATAGCAAGATAACCTGCACGCCATTCCCCCACTGAAGTTACCTCTCTCTTCAGTCATGTGTGAGAACAGCAATGGATCTTAGTTACAACCTGCTAAGATCATAGAAATCACAGGCAGATTCTTCTATTTTTCTGCCTGGGACCATTTAAAAATAAACTTTTGATTGAAGCAAGATAACAGCTACATTTCACCACTTTCCTCTTACTACCTCCATGCTTGTTGAGAGTTGCAACAGAATGACTGGATATGGCAGTTAGGGGAGGAGCTATATAGCAGCTCTGCTGTGGGTGATCCTCTTGCAACTTCCTGTTGGGAAGGAGAATATCCCACAAGTAATGGATGATCCATGGACTGGATACACCTTACAAGAGAAAGTATCAGCAGAGGTAATGGTATATAAGAGTATATCGTTGATCTGAAAAGGGAGGTAGGAGATGAATCCCTACGACCGATAACAGAGAACCCTTGAAAAGATTTCCCACAAGGAAAACCATAAAAATCAATAGGCAATACTCTCTTCACGTCCCTCTAACAAACACTGTACTATGAGTGGAATTGGGCTTCAGAATGCTTAGAAGCGCTTATCACAGAAGAAATCGTAAAAATCAAGCACAAACTTACTTCACCACCTCCATAGGAGGCAAAGTTTGTAAAACTGAATTGTGGGTGTGGTGAGGGGTGTATTTAAAGGCATTTTGAAGTTTGGGAAACTTTGCCCCTCCTGGTAGGATTGTATATCCCATACGTCACTAGCTCATGGACTCTTGCCAATTACATGAAAGAAATGTGGGTTTTTGTGTACCTTTATTGTTCTGCCTTGATCTTGAAGTAAATGTCAATTTTCCCTGTTTCTATGCCTCATAATAATTTGTGTATATCTATTAGTTAAACCGCTACATTTAAAAAAAAAATTAAAAAAAATATTTTTTATATATTTATATAACAAACTTGATGCTGTTTTCAACCCCAACTCCTCCCAGCCTCCACTTCCTACTTCTCCACAAAGTGACAAATAGAGCGGTCCCACCCGCTCTATACATATCCTTCAAGCGTGCTCCTGTCAAGATGTTCAACTGCGCATGCGTTAAAAGCCTCTATCGTAGATTAGCTACATAGTATACTTACCTGGCTGTAGACGATTGATGTAGATTTCTCTTTTTCCGAAAATAGGGCTAGAGAGCTTGTGCGACGCGTGAGTTGAGTTGAAAATATCGGCTTTACCGCATGCGCATAAGAAGAGTGTGACGTGTGTTAAAAGGGGTTGAACGCCCCGGGGGGAAACAATGATTGGAAAAATAAGGGAACAGAATATGTCACTCAAAAAACAAAGATGGCGGGCAGAGGAATTATAATGTGATCGAGCTGATTAAAAGCTAATTTTTGGAGAAATTATAGTCTTTTTAAAAAAATTATGAATTAATGTGCAGCTATTTTTTTATTGATGATTAATGTGGTGTTACCGGATGTCAATGACTTTACATTAACTTTAAGGGATTTTGTCATGCTTGACAATTTTTATAGTTAACTACCTTAACCCAAAAAGACGTGTGTGTGTGTGTGTATATATATATATATATATATATATATATATACACACACACACGTCATGTGGTACTTTGCCCATTGTACTGCCTAAAATATAAATATATAGCCAAGCTGCATGAAGCTCCAGAAGTCTTGGCTGTAAAGTTACAGATCGGTGCACCGGTTCCATATATAGCAGATGTCTGATCAATACAGTGACACTGTGTGTGTCACAGTCTGTAACGATTAACTTCTTGTGCCAGCGAGAGGTGGCACAGAGGCGGAGGGGGCGGGAGGGGCCCCATGCTACAGAAAAAAATGTTGAAGGGAGAGGGGAGGGGATAGGAAGCTACACTATGGAAAAAAGGGGAATTGGAAGGGGTGCATAATTAATGATTACGTGGAGGTATGGGGCACCAGTAAACTACAGAAAAATATATAAAATTAATAAAAACATACAAACTGGGTACTAGCAGACAGCTACCAGTACCTAAGATGGCCACCACTATTAGTAGGGGGAGGGTTAAAGAGCTGTTTGGGGGAATCAGGAGCGATCACTACACTATAAAAAATAAAAAGTAAAAAAATAAAAAGTAAAAAAAATAATATAAACTATATACTGGCAGACGTTTTGAAATGTTGCATTGCAGTGTTTTTTTAAAAATAAAAACATAAAAATTAAAAAGGGAAATATTTGTTCTTTGCTTTAATGCTTGAGCTCATATGATGCCAGCATCAGTTTAACGGAACGCTATTTATTATGTAAAGTAGTATGTGCTAAACATATCCTGTGCGTGTGTAGGGGAGAGTGTTATAGCAGGGACAAATTTGCAGATACAAAGAAGTCAGAATTCACAGCTTGTGGCTCTAACAAATGTATTTTAAAAGGCTGTGCTCAGCATTTAGAACTTCTTACCTTTCTTATATTTATGTATTGGAAGTTTCTTTAGTTGGTCCTTACGTAGCCTGTACCTTCTTTCCCTGTGCCTGTCTTGCACACACTTTGTAATCTAATTAAAAACAAGAATAATTATTAAAATAATAAGGAATCAAATGATAATATATTATTAGGATTAAAGTATGATCTTGGTGGGAAACGGAAAAAAACACACTGTGTGCTGACTGCGCTGCCACTAACTGTCAAAAGTTTGTCTGTGTGGCTGGCTGCTGCGCAGAATGAGCAACTAGGCAAGCATTGATGGATCATCACTGTATTACTTACAGACAGAATACTGCATGTAATACTGCACTTTGGAGTACTGAGCAGTCCCGTACACAGAATTGCTATACTGTATAGTATTAATATATAACACAGAACTTTTCAATCCTTTATCTGCTTTATACAAGATAAATGATAGAGACAGATAGACCGACATAGAGAACAATCAATAAGACAGACCAGATAGATGAATATATATATATATATATATAATATAGAGGTTTAGGGTGCTTAAGTAATAAATGGGTAAGATAGCAATCATATTTTACAAAGCAGATAATTTGTTTTTGGGTGAGGGGGCCCAAAAAAACCTTGCACTAGGGACCTCTGTTCATTAGGTCTGTCACTTCTTACAATAATAAAATGGACTATAAAGTGCCGTTTATACCAAAATAAGATACCTGCATAAACACGTATGTAGTATATATTCTTCATCCATAAATTTTTTGATATTTGTATTCGCTTTAGTTATTGTTGCTAAAACTTAAGACAGAATACATTTATATTTCACTAGTGAAATATTGTAATTTTATGTACATTATCTGTATAGCTATCAGTTAATGACCTCTAGGTGTTACAAACCACAAACTACTTTTTATTATATTAAGCTGAGTAACCCTGGCTCTCTCATCTAAGCCTAAGCTACCACTTTGCTCTCCCTGACTCCCACCTATTTGTAACCCTGCCATGAGAGTATACACACTACAAAGTATAGTCTAATAATGTTCCTATGATCGGCTTTACAGTGCACAGAAATAACCCATTCTACTGTTCCCCTGACCCTCTTGCGACCTTTTATCTCTCAATCTTTATTTTATTACCTGCAATGGTGGGTCTAGGACTTGAGTGCTTAACTCTTGCAAAAATTATTTGGCTCATGTCCCTAGTAGAACTCACTAACAAAGATCTTCTCTAAAACTCTTCCATGCAATTCAGCCTACATGAACCACAGGAAAAAGATTCCAGCTTCGTACGTATGAATCGTACGTAGGGATACAAGCTAACATATCAGGGTGGATAAAATCAATAATAAAAATAATAAAATAATTTAAAATCATATATATATATATATATATATTTTTAATTATGATCAGATTTTTTTTTTTAATATGATTTTATAAAATAAAATGTTTTTTTGAAGAAAAAATTATCTAAAGATAGCTTTCTATTTAAGATATATTATAATCCAAGGGTTATTCATCTTGAAATAAGAATTGTTTTTTAAGTATGTACCATGATACTGTATAATCGTAGCTGTAATGATTTATTATTTTCTATTAGATTATTTTTGGCATTTTGCTCTATCTAGAAAATATCACATATTCTTGGTTTTGTAGTTTTCATAATTGTGGACTTGTGTCTGCAGAAATAACATCTCTTCTTCACAGTAAAAATGTTCCAAAGTAAACATGCAAAATAAACAGAATCAATCCGTTACTAAGTTTCTAGAAGCTCAATGAATAGAAGTTTGAGTGGAATAGATTTGCGCATGGACGTACGTGTGTGTGTGTGTGAGGGGGAGATGGGGCAAGCAATAAAAGTGAAACCTGTAATAGCATTGTTCTGGTTTAAAGAAAAAATGTAATTGTTATTAAGGTAATGATTATTTCTTTCCTATGACATGGAGAGTCCACGACTGCATTCCAATTACTAGTGGGATATTCAACTCCTGGCCAGCAGAAGGCTGAGAGCAGCCCAGCAAAGCTGTTAAGTGTAACTGCCTTACCCATAACCCCCAGACATTCTCTTTGCCTCTGTCAATGGAGGTTGTGCAAAGTTGGTGTCTGAAGATTTTAATCCTTTTATGGGTACTTTTCCCTGCAAGCAAGGATTGGGGTCTAGCTGTGTCCATGTCAATCTATTGAGTAAGAGTAGTGGTGGCTTTTAGCAGTTAAAAGGCAATTAGGAAGTCTTTGCTTAACTTTTTTAATTTTATTTTTATTGAGGTTATATAATGTACAGGCACAACAAGGTTATATTGCTTACAAATCCAATGTTGGCAATATTATACAGATCTCCGATATATTAAAGTTGCAACATATATTAAAAGACCTTAATTGGAAAATTAGTTTAAAATCTCAGCAAGACATAACAGTTAATAACACTTGTAAGTAAATAATATATAATATTAAAAGCAAACCTCTTATTTATCCATTTTTCAAATATGATCATATTTCCCCTTTAACACATAATAAAGCTGGTCATAAACCTTTACCCTCTTATGATAAGCTAGGGTCACCTGTGGGCCCTCAAAATAGTACGTTTGTCATGGGAGGGATTTAAGGGGGATATAGAGACAATAAAATAAGAGTTTCTATAAGATGCATTTTCTTATGCTTAACTAATAAGCCGATGGGAGTATGGGGGGTAGGGAGCAGAAGGAAGGGGAAAGGTGAGGTAAGGTGAAGGAGCCAGCACACACCCAGGAGGCTAAGGTTAGGGGTACTAAGAAAAGGATAATATTTTAATGCTGGGTTGACAAAGAAATGATACAGGGCTAACTGTTATATCTCCCCTCAGGGGTTACTGTCACCACTGGACGGAGCCGGAAAAGGGATATGGGCTATGACCCACTCTCTCTCAAGAGTGGGAAAGGATGAGGGGAGATATCTTTAACCAGGAAGACAACTAGAATGGAGTGTATATATGAACAGGGGCTATGGAATCATATAGAGAAATGTATAACGTTTATCTTATCCTCAGTAATAGGGTCGTTTGTTGAGGGCTATCTGTGGACACGTTAATGTAACTACTGTATAACCCATCTATGCGGCCTCATGTCGAACAATCTACAAGGAATAGTATTCTTCCTATGAATTAAGGACTATGAGCCAGAGGGCATCTTAAATAAATTCTTTTGGATATAGTTTAAACAAACACAAGGTAAGTTTTTAATATCATAAAAAACATATATATGACATACAAGAAGTGCACCTTTTGTTATTCTCGAATATACTCCTAAGGGAGGCTAGTGATGGAAATTCTTAGGCGCTGAGTATACAAAGCTGAGTTTGGGTTTACTTAAACAATTATCTGTCCCTGCTAGGACTAAGATTGGTCACTTGTGTTTGGGGATAAGCTTGTCCCAATAATAAAAACCATCTTATCTATATACATTCTCAAATATAAGAAATTCCTTGTAAACTCATCTTATTGAGATTGACTATTTTAGTAGGACAGGCTTATCAGGTTCAGCTTAAACGTGTATCATTTAATAGCGAGAATATACAAACATCTTCTCAACCTTTCATGACTTAGTCTTCTAAACTCGGGTAATGTTTGATGCAGACATATATCTAAATCATAAAGTGAGATTAGAGTCCTGTGCAAATATAATAGTAATAATAGTGCTCTTTGTCTTTCGGAGATCCAACTAATAATTTTTAGCTCACATACATCCTGCTGTCTCGGCCGCTGACAACACGACAGTATACTGCTCAATTATTGCACATAAAGGTAGAGGCACATATTTATAAAAATATTATAGGAGAACTCTGTTCCAGCTCACACCAAACAGCCACCGTATCCAGTATGTGACATTATCCATCTAACAGGTTTTGTCTTTCTGATAGCCTAACCCTGTAATTATATACTGCCTAGAAGGTGAACCCACAACCTTACCATTGGCTTTGCACAGTCTATAGACATGTAATGATTTAGGAGTGGGTCAAGGTTATATATGATTTCTAACCGGACTAATGAAAAAATCTATAAGGGTTATATCTTACATGCTGGACATATAAAAATCAGTAATTCAAGTGCCCCTCTAATAGAACATACATGTCCAGATGTTACAGCCCAGGCATACCCACTTAGAAGTATGTAATAATAAAGCTGAAGCGTGCATAAGCTGGGAGAAATCATATAGGACAAATTTGGGAGATCATTACATCATTAAACCCTAGGTAACAATGTCAATCTGTCAAAAACACATCCCAAAGTAAAAAAACACAAACACATTAAACAAGCTGTATTAACTAACCTAAAAGGTTCAACTAGCAATTATCAGAGGCTATACATTCCCCCTCATAAAGGAGCTCAAATTGTCAAGTCCATGAGTTCTCTTGGAAGTCACTATCAACCCAAAAAAATAAAATAAACATACGCACTTACAAACGAGTGTAACACATCTATCACCATCAAAAAGTCTTGTGTCTGCAATACAATGTACAGATTGTCCCAAAGAAAGAGAAACATGTGCTATGGGTATCTAAGATAGATCATCTCAAAACTGTAGTTAGGGCTCATCAAAAGATCGTCCGGTTAAGCCCATATATCTATCCTATAATGTTATAAACCTCAACCGATGCCTTCTCTAAGGACCTGTACTGTGGGGCTATCAGCTTCCTGAATGCCATGTTCAAGTAGCGGATCTATAAAGTTAATGGGGGTTATTGTCTTGACTCCAATCTTTAACGACTCATCCTCCTGAATGCCATGCTCTAACAGCAGAGCCGACAACACCCTCCGCTGTGCCAGACAAATGATTGGGGATCTCCAACATGGCTGACCTCAAGGCTAGCAGGTATTGAACAAGAATCGGGCAGTCAGGGCCCTTGACTTCCGGTCGCATCAATTTAGCCAAGCCTGTTGGGGTATCCCACATACCATCCTGTAGCTCCTCCGGCAGCACAGTCTCATGGGGTATGTGTGCCCAAGTCTGTTCCCCGGAATTGTCCGCTTGCCACGAGGTAAAGCCCTCAGCCTGCCTAGATACATGCCTCTGTGGTCCTAGGTATATCAGTATGTCTGAGGATGGTGCCGAATGATCAAAGTGTCGCGTCACCTCCCGTCTGCCATTCTGAGCCGCATGATCCAAGCTTCGGGTTATTGCCGCTGCAAAATTTACAAAAATAGCCTCCAGCCTCTGCATTATATCCTCCATGGTAAGAACCTGGGGATGTGTATGCAATCTTCTCAGATCTGTCAAGGTCTTGTAGAGAGTTGGCCAGAAATAGCTCCATGAGAGTTGAACTGCATCGCTGTTTAGCTACCCTGATGGTCTAGCCGAGAGACATTTGTCAAGGGTATCGTTTAGCTCCAGCTCAAAATCACTATAGTATTGTAGTAAGGTCAATATAGATGGTGACAAGAGAGGTAGAAGTCACAAATAATATAAAATTCTACATTTTAACCTCAAAAAGCAAACATATAGCCAGGATAGCTCCTAATATGCACGTCTTGTCTTCCCGGCGGTTAGCTCCTCCCCCCTCTTTGCTTTACTTTTAACACTTTGCTACCCCTTTGCAGAAAGCCAGACGGCTAGATTTAGAGTTTGGCGTTAGCCGTCAAAACCAGCGTTAGAGGCTCCTAACGCTGGTTTTGGGCTACCGCTGGTATTTAGAGTCAGTCAGGAAAGGGTCTAACGCTCACTTTGCAGCCGCGACTTTTCCATACCGCAGATCCCCCTACGCCAATTGCGTATCCTATCTTTTCAAAGGGATCTTTCTAACGCCGGTATTTAGAGTCGTGGCTGAAGTGAGCGTTAGAAATCTAACAACAAAACTCCAGCCGCAGAAAAAAAAACAGGAGTTAAGAGCTTTCTGGGCTAACGCTGGTTTATAAAGCTCTTAACTGCTGTGCTCTAAAGTACACTAACACCCATAAACTACCTATGTACCCCTAAACCAAGCCCCCCCCCACATCGCCGCCACTCTATTAAAATTTTTTAACCCCTAATCTGCCGACCGCACACCGCCGCCAGCTACGTTATACTTATGTACCCCTAATCTGTTGCCACTAATACCGCCGACACCTACATAATATTTATTAACCCCTAATCTGCCGCCCCCAACATCGCCTCCACCTACCTACACTTATTAACCCCTAATCTGCCGAACGGACCTCACCGCTACTATAATAAATGTATTAACCCCTAATCCGCCTCACTCCCGCCTCAATAACCCTATAATAAATAGTATTAACCCCTAATCTGCCCTCCCTAACATCACCGACACCTAACTTCAAGCATTAACCCCTAATCTGCCGACCGTACCTCACCGCTACTCTAATAAATGTATTAACCCCTAAAGCTAAGTCTAACCCTAACACCAACACCCCCCTAAGTTAAATATAATTTAAATCCAACGAAATAAATTAACTCTTATTAAATAAATTATTCCTATTTAAAGCTAAATACTTACCTGTAAAATAAACCCTAATATAGCTACAATATAAAACACAATTTATGCTTACCTGATAAATTTATTTCTCTTGTGGTGTATCCAGTCCACGGATCATCCATTACTTGTGGGATATTCTCATTCCCAACAGGAAGTTGCAAGAGGACACCCACAGCATAGCTGTAATATAGCTCCTCCCCTAACTGTCATAGCCAGTCATTCGACCGAAAACAAGCCGAGAAAGGAGGAACCATAGGGTGTAGTGGTTACTGTAGTTTAAATTTAAAAATGACCTGCCTTAAAATGACAGGGCGGGCCGTGGACTGGATACACCACAAGAGAAATAAATTTATCAGGTAAGCATAAA
The DNA here is from genome assembly GCF_027579735.1 of Bombina bombina. Classification (NCBI taxonomy): domain Eukaryota; kingdom Metazoa; phylum Chordata; class Amphibia; order Anura; family Bombinatoridae; genus Bombina; species Bombina bombina. The sequence goes on along the minus strand of NC_069502.1, from coordinate 313,807,330 downwards.
TTGTGTTTTCTCTTGTAAGGTGTATCCAGTCCACGGATCATCCATTACTTGTGGGATACCAATACCAAAGCTAAAGTACACGGATGAAGGGAGGGACAAGGCAGAAACTTAAATGGAAGGAACCACTGCCTGTAAAACCTCTCTCCCAAATATAGCCTCCGAAGAAGCAAAAGTATCAAATTTGTAAAATTTTGAAAAAGTATGAAGCGAAGACCAAGTCGCCGCCTTGCAAATCTGTTCAACAGAAGCCTCATTTTTAAAGGCCCAAGTGGAAGCCACAGCTCTAGTGGAATGAGCTGTAATCCTTTCAGGAGGCTGCTGTCCAGCAGTCTCATAGGCTGAGCGGATTAAGCTTCTTAGCCAAAAAGAAAAAGAGGTTGCCAAAGTCTTTTCACCTCTCCTCTGTCCAGAGTAGACAACAAACAAAGCAGATGTTTGACGAAAATCTTTAGTAGCTTGTAAGTAAAACTTTAAAGCACAGACCACGTCCAGATTGTGTAACACAAGGATGGAACCACAATCTCTTGATTGATATTCTTGTTAGATACCACCTTAGGTAAGAACCCAGGTTTGGTACGCAGGACTACCTTATCCGTAAGAAAAATCAGATAAGGAGAATCACATTGTAAGGCAGATAGCTCAGAGACTCTACGAGCCGAGGAAATAGCTACCAAAAAAAAAAAAAAAAAAAAAGAACTTTCCAAGATAAAAGTTTGATATCTATGGAATGAAGAAGTTCAAACGGAACTCCTTGAAGAACCTTAAGAACCAAGTTTAAGCTCCATGGTGGAGCAACAGGTTTAAACACAGGCTTGATTCAAACTAAAGCCTGACAAAATGCCTGAACGTCTGGAACATCTGCCAGACGCTAGTGCAAAAGAATAGACAGAGCAAAAATCTGTCCCTTTAAGAAACTAGCTGACAATCCTTTTTCCAAACCTTCTTGGAGAAAAGATAAAATCCTAGGAATCCTGACCTTACTCCATGAGTAACCCTTGGATTCACACCAATAAAGATATCTACCCATACCTTATGGTAAATTTTCCTGGTGACAGGCTTTCGTGCCTGTATTAAGGTATCAATAACTGACTCTGAGAAGCCACGCTTTGATAAAATCAAGCATTCAATCTCCAGGCAGTCAGCCTCAGAGAAATTAGATTTGGATGGTTGAAAGGACCCTGAAGTAGAAGGTCCTGTCTCAGAGGCAGAGACCATGGTGGAAAGGATGACATGTCCACTAGATCTGCATACCAGGTCCTGCGTGGCCACGCAGGTGCTATCAGAATCACCGATGCTCTCTCCTGCTTGATCTTGGCAATCAGTCGAGGGAGCAGAGGAAACGGTGGAAACACATAAGCCAGGTTGAAAGACCAGGGCGCTGCTAGAGTATCTATCAGTGTCGCCTTGGGATCCCTGGACCTGGATCCGTAACACGGAAGCTTGGCGTTCTGGCGAGACGCCATGAGATCCAGTTCTGGTTTGCCCCACGGAGAATCAGTTGTGCAAATACCTCCGGATGGAGTTCCCACTCTCCCGGATGAAAAGTCTGACAACTTAGAAAATCCGCCTCCCAGTGCTCTACACCTGGGATATGGATAGCTGATAGGTGGCAAGAGTGAATCTCTGCCTAGTGAATTATTTTTGAAACTTCTAACATCTCTAGGAAATTCTTGTTCCCCCTCGATGGTTGATGTAAGCTACAGTCGTGATGTTGACCGACTGAAATCTGATGTACCTCAGAGTTGCTAACTGAGGCCAAACCTGAAGAGCCTTGAATATCGCTCTTAGTTCCAGAATATTTATTGGAAGGAGAGACTCCTCCTGAGTCCACGATCCCTGAGCCTTCAGGGAGTTCCAGACTGCACCCCAACCTAGAAGGCTGGCATTTGTTGTTACAATAGTCCAATCTGGCCTGCGAAGGTCATACCTTTGGACAGATGGACGCGAGATAGCCACCAGGGAAGAGGATCCCTGGTCTCTTGGTCCAGATTCAGTTGAGGGGCCAAATCTGTGTAATCCCCGCTCCACTGACTGAGCCTGCATAGTTGCAGCGGTCTGAGATGTAAGCGTGCAAACGGCACTATGTCCATTGCCGCTACCATTAAGCCGATTACTTCCATACACTGAGCCACCAAAGGGCGCGGAATGGAATGAAGAACCCAACAGGAATTTAGAAGCTTTGATAACCTGGACTCCGTCAAGGTAAATTTTCATTTCTACAGAATCTATCAGAGTCCCTAGAAAGGAAACTCTTGTGAGTGGGGATAGAGAACACTTTTCCTCGTTCACTTTCCACCCATGCGACCTCAGAAATGCCAGTACTACGTCCGTATGAGACTTGGCAATTTGGAAGTTTGACGCCTGTATCAGGATGTCGTCTAAATAAGGGGCTACTGCTATGCCCCGCGGCCTTAGGACCGCCAAAAGCGACCCTAGAACCTTTGTAAAGATTCTTGGGGCTGTAGCTAATCCAAAGGGAAGAGCTACAACTGGTAATGCCTGTCTTGAAAGGCAAACCTGAGAAACCGATGATGATCTTTGTGTATCGGAATGTGAAGATAAGCATCCTTTAGATCCACTGTAGTCATATATTGACCCTCCTGGATCATAGGTAGGATGGTACGAATAGTTTCCATCTTGAACGACGGAACTTTGAGGAATTTGTTTAAGATCTTTAGATCCAAAATCGGTCTGAAGGTTCCCTCTTTTTTGGGAACCACAAACAGATTTGAGTAAAAACCCTGTTCCTGTTCCTCCTTTGGAACTGGATGGATCACTCCCATAACTAGGAGGTCTCGTACACAGTGTAAGAATGCCTCACTCTTTATCTGGTTTGCAGATAATTGTGAAAGGTGAAATCTCCCTTTTGGGGGGGAAGCTTTGAAGTCCAGAAGATATCCCTGGGATATAATTTCCAACGCCCAGGGATCCTGAACATCTCTTGCCCACGCCTGGGCGAAGAGTGAAAGTCTGCCCCCTACTAGATCCGTTACCGCATAGGGGGTCGTTCCTTCATGCTGTCTTAGAGGCAGCAGCAGGCTTTTTGACCTGCTTACCTTTTTTCCAGGTCTGGTTTGGTCTCCAGACCGTCTTGGATTGAGCAAAAGTTCCCTCTTGTTTATTATTAGAGGAAGTTGATGCCGCACCTGCCTTGAAGTTTCGAAAGGCACGAAAATTAGACTGTTTGGCCCTAGATTTGGACCTGTCCTGAGGAAGTGCACAACCTTTTCCTCCCGTGATATCAGCAATAATCTCCTTCAAACCAGGCCCGAATAGGGTCTCCCCCTTGAAGGGAATGTTAAGTAGCTTAGATTTTAAAGTCACGTCAGCTGACCATGATTTAAGCCATAGCGCTCTGCGCGCCTGTATAGCAAAACCAGAATTCTTAGCCGTTAGTTTATTCAAATGAACAATGGCATCAGAAATAAAATAATTGGCTAGCTTAAGTGCTCTAAGTTGGCCAAGTATGTCATCCAATGGAGTCTCTACCTGTAAAGCCTCTTCCAGAGACTCAAACCAGTACGCCGCAGCAGCAGTGACAGGGGCAATGCATGCAATGGGCTGTAGGATAAAACCTTGTTGAATAAATATTTTCTTAAGGTAACCTTCTAATTTTTTATCCATTGGCTCTAAAAAAGCACAACTGTCCTCGACAGGGATAGTAGTACGCTTTGCTAGAGTAGAAACTGCTCCCTCCACCTTAGGGACTGTCTGCCATAAGTCCTGTATGGTGGCGTCTATTGGAAAACATTTTTCTAAAAATAGGAGGGGAAGAGAATGGCACACCTGGTCTATCCCATTCCTTATTAATAATTTCTGTAAACCTTTTAGGTATTGGAAAAACATCAGTACACACCGGCACTGCAAAGTATTTATCCAGTCTACACAATTTCTCTGGCACTGCAATGGTATCACAGTCATTCAGAGCAGCTAAAACCTCCCTAAGTAACACGCGGAGGTGTTCAAGCTTAAATTTAAATGTAGAAATATTAGAATCGGGTATCTTTCCCGAGTCATTAACATCACCCACTGACTGAAGCTCTCCTTCCTCAGCTTCTGCATATTGTGAGGCAGTATCAGACATGGTTCTTAAAGCGTCAGTATGCTCTGCATTTTGTCTCACGCCAGAGCTATCTCGCTAACCTCTAAGTTCAGGTAGTCTGGCTAATACCGCTGACAGTGTATTATCCATGACTGCCGCCATGTCTTGTAAAGTAAACGCTATGGGCACCCTAGATGTACTTGGCGCCATTTGAGCGTGAATCCCTTGGGCGGGAGTCAAAGGGTCTGACACGTGGGGAGAGTTAGTCGGCATAACTTTCCCCTCGTCAGATTCCTCTGGTGATAATTTTTTTAAAAACAGAATATGATCTTTATTGCATAAAATGAAATCAGTACATTTGGTACACATTCTAAGAGGGGATTCCACCATGGCTTTTAAACATAATGAACAAGGAGTTTCTTCTATGTCAGACATGTTTATACAGACTAGCAATGAGACTAGCAAGCTTGGAAAAACACTTTAAATCAAGTTAACAAGCAAATATAAAAAACGGTACTGTGCCTTTAAGAGAAACAAATTTTGTCAGAATTTGAAAAACACTGAAAAAAATGCAGTAAATCAAACGAAATTTTTACAGTGTATGTAATAGGCTAGCAGAGCATTGCATCCACTTGCAAATGGATGATTAACCCCTTAGTTCAAAAAACGGATCAAAAAAACTAAATAGACTTTTTTTTTTTTTACAGTCACAACCAACTGCCACAGCAAGCTGTGGTCCTACCTTCCCCAATAAACGACTTTGGAAAGCCTTTGAGCCCTTTAGAGATGTCCTATAGCATACAGGGGACTCCTGAGGGAAGCTGGATGTCACAGTTTGTAATTTTAACTGCACCAACTGTAACTTTTATACTATAACAGTGGAAAGCCTCAGTAAAACTGTTTCTAGTCAAAATTTAAGCCAGCCATGTGGAAAAAACGATTAAACATGCCAGCAAACGTTTATATTGCAATATCATAAGGGTATTACCCCTGGGAGTAAGCATGATACCAGTCGTTATTAAATCACTGTATTCAGGCTTAACTTACATTAATCCGGTATCAGCAGCATTTTCTAGTGTTTTCCATCTCTAGAAAAAATTATAACTGCACATACCTGATAGCAGAATAAACTGCACGCCATTCTCTCGCTGAAGTTACCTCATCTGTGTAATCCCCTCAGACATATGTGAGAATAGCAATGGATCTTAGTTACAACCTGCTAAGATCATAGAAACCTCAGGCAGATTCTTCTTCTATTTACTGCCTGAGATAAAATAGCACAACTCCGGTACTATTTAAAAATAACAAACTTTTGATTGAAGAAAATAAACTAACTATATTTAACCACTCTCTCCTACAACATCCTAGCTTGTTGAGAGTTGCAAGAGAATGACTGGCTATGACAGTTAGGGGAGGAGCTATATTACAGCTATGCTGTGGGTGTCCTCTTGCAACTTCCTGTTGGGAATGAGAATATCCCACAAGTAATGGATGATCCGTGGACTGGATACACCTTACAAGAGAAATTATAATTATATTGTAGCTATTTTAGGATTAATATTTATTTTACATGCAACTTTGTAATTATTTTAACCAGGTACAATATCTATTAAATAGTTAATAACTATTTAATAGCTACCTAGTTAAAATAATTACAAAATTACCTGTAAAATAAATCCTAACCTAAGTTACAATTAAACCTAACACTACACTATCAATAAATTAATTAAATATAATACCTACAAATAAATAAAATTAAATAAACTAACTAAAGTACAAAAAATAAAAAAGAACTAAGTTACAAAAAATAAAAAAATATTTACAAACATTAGAAAAATATTACAACAATTTTAAACTAATTACACCTACTCTAAGCCCCCTAATAAAATAAAGCCCCCCCAAAATAAAAAAAATGCCCTACCCTATTCTAAAATTAAAATAGAAAAGCTCTTTTACCTTACCAGCCCTGAAAAGGGCCCTTTGCGGGGCATGCCCCAAAGAATTCAGCTCTTTTGCCTGCAAAAAAAAACATACAATACCCCCCCCCCAACATTACAACCCACCACCCACATACCCCTAATCTAACCCAAACCCCCCTTAAATAAACCTAACACTAAGCCCCTGAAGATCTTCCTACCTTGTCTTCACCATGCCAGGTATCACCGATCGCTCCAGGATCCGAAATCTTCATCCAAGCCCAAGCGGGGGCTGGCGATCCATCATCTGGCTGAAGTCTTCTATCAAGCGACGGCTGAAGAGGTCCAAAAGAGGCTCCAAAGTCTTCATCCTATCCGGGCAGAAGAGTAGATCCGGACCGGCAACCATCTTCTTCAAAGCGGTCACAAGCGGCTCCATGTTGAAGACCTCCGGCGCGGATCCATCCTCTTCTTGCGACGTCCTAAGTCCGAATGAAGGTTCCTTTAAATGACGTCATCCAAGATGGTGTCCCTCGAATTCCGATTGGCTGATAGGATTCTATCAGCCAATCGGAATTAAGGTAGGGAAAATCTTATTGGCTGATTGAATCAGCCAATCAGATTGAGCTCGTATCCTATTGGCTGTTCCGATCAGCCAATAGAATGTGAGCTCAATCTGATTGGATCAGCCAATCGGATTTAACTTGAATCTGATTGGCTGATTCCATCAGCCAATCAGATTTTTCCTACCTTAATTCCGATTGGCTGATAGAATCCTATCAGCCAATCGGAATTCGAGGGACGCCATCTTGGATGACGTCATTTAAAGGAACCTTCATTCGGACTTAGGACGTTGCAAGAAGAGGATGGATCCGCGCCGGAGGTCTTCAACATGGAGCCGCTTGTCACCGCTTTGAAGAAGATGGTTGCCGGTCCGGATCTACTCTTCTGCCTGGATAGGAGGAAGACTTTGGAGCCTCTTCTGGACCTCTTCAGCCGTCGCTTGATAGAAGACTTCACCCGGATGATGGATCGCCAGCCCCGCTTGGGCTTGGATGAAGACTTCGGAGCCTGGAGCGTTCGGTGATACCTGGCATGGTGAAGACAAGGTAGGAAGATCTTCAGGGGCTTAGTGTTAGGTTTATTTAAGGGGGATTTGGGTTAGATTAGGGGTATGTGGGTGGTGGGTTGTAATGTTGGGGGGGGTATTGTATGTTTTTTTTTTACAGGCAAAAGAGCTGAATTCTTTGGGGCATGCCCCGCAAAGGGCCCTTTTAAGGGCTGGTAAGGTAAAAGAGCTTTTCTATTTTAATTTTAGAATAGGGTAGGGCATTTTTTTATTTTGGGGGGCTTTGTTATTTTATTAGGGGGCTTAGAGTAGGTGTAATTAGCTTAAAATTGTTGTAATATTTTTATTATGTTTGTAACTTATTTTTTGTAACTTAGTTTTTTTTTATTTTTTGTACTTACGTTAGTTTATTTAATTGCATTTATTTGTAGGTATTTTATTTAATTAATTTATTGATAGTGTAGTGTTAGGTTTAATTGTAACTTAGGTTAGGATTTATTTTACAGGTAATTTTGTAATTATTTTAACTAGGTAGCTATTAAATAGTTATTAACTATTTAATAGCTATTGTACCTGGTTAAAATAATTACAAAGTTGCCTGTAAAATAAATATTAATCCTAAAATAGCTACAATATAATTATAATTTATATTGTAGCTATATTAGGGTTTATTTTACAGGTAAGTATTTAGCTTTAAATAGGATTCATTTATTTAATAAGAGTTAATTTATTTTGTTAGATTTAAATTATATTTAACTTAGGGGGGTGTTAGTGTTAGGTTTAGACTTAGCTTTAGGGGTTAATACATTTATTAATTAGAGTAGCGGCGAGCTCCGGTCGGCAGATTAGGGGTTAATAAGTGTAGGTAGATGGAGGCGACGTTGGGGGCGGCAGATTAGGGGTTAATAAATATAATATAGGGGTCGGCGGTGTTAGGGGCAGCAGATTAGGGGTACATAGGGATAACGTAGGTTGCGGCGGTGTACGGAGCGGCAGATTAGGGGTTAATAATAATATGCAGGGGTCAGCGATAGCGGAGATCCAGCATATTAGGGGTTAATAAATATAATATAGGGGTCGGCGGTGTTATGGGCAGCAGATTAGGGGTACATAGGGATAATGTAGGTTGTGGCGGTGTACGGAGCGGCATATTAGGGGTTAATAATAATATGCAGGTGTCAGGGATAGCGGGGTCGGCAGATTAGGGGTTAATAAGTGTAAGGTTAGGGGTGCTTAGACTCGGGGTACATGTTAGGGTGTTAGGTGCAGACTTAGGAAGTGTTTCCCCATAGGAAACAATGGGGCTGCGTTAGGAGCTGAACGCTGCTTTTTTGCAGGTGTTAGGTTTTTTTTCAGCTCAAACAGCCCCATTGTTTCCTAAGGGGGGAATCGTGCACGAGCACGTTTTTTAAGCTAGCCGCGTCCGTAAGCACCGCTGGTATTTAGAGTTGCAGTGGCGGTAAATATGCTCTACGCTCCCTTTTTTAGAGCCTAACGCAGCCCTTCTGTGAACTCTAAATACAGCGGTATTTAAAAGGTGCGGGGGAATAAAAGCATGCGTAGCTAACGCACCTCTTTGGCCGCAGAACTCTAAATCTAGCCGAGAGTTAGTTACTTTGTTCTTTCTTTTCCTACAGGTCTATGACAGGGAATAAAGCGCCTGCCACACCTAAAGATCAGTATCTATCATGCAATTGGATCTACGGTAAGTGCTTTTGCCTTCTAGCTATGGAAGGATAGCAGCATTTAAGAGGTTAATTCTCTTTTTCAGAGCCTTCCTTTGGAACTAATACTCCTTATTAATTAAGGATTCATATTAAGGACATGGCACTTGGTTAATTTTTATATAGTATGAGAAAGGTCAGTTTATATGGGGAGTTCACTTGGCCAGGGGAGTTCATGGGTTAACAGTAAAGGAATCTTTATTGGTTACCTACTACATAATTGAGCTTCTAGATTCAGGGCTTAACATATATCTTTTTCATTCTTGGGCCACTGGATTAACATTATATTAAACGGTCTTGATACTTTAGCCGTTTTTTAAACTGCAGCTTTCTTCACGCTCTTTTTAGAGCAGTGTAAATTTCTGTGACGCAGTTTTTTTCTGGTTTCCCGATCATGTGACGACCGCACTTTCGCTTTTTCAAGTTTTTTTTCAAGTTATATTTATGTATCTGAATTCGATTCTAGTATTTAATATTTACTATTTAATATTACTATTTATCTGAAAGATTAAAAATTTTGTTTTTTACTTCAAAATTTTTATATTTGGAAATTGCAAGTGGGACCTGTTATCTAAGATATGGATACAGATCAGGATTAATCTCTCTCTATGGATAGATGTTTGCTTTGTTTAGACAACCAGATTGCCCTACCTATGCAGTTTTGCTCCTCTTGTTTTAAAAAAAACTTTAAATGTAAAGAAAAAAATTATCCTTTCTGTGTAGGGTGACCATATTGCCGCTTTAAAAAGGGACACATGAAAAATACATATATGTCGAGGCTGTTTTCAGGGCTGTTTAAATAAATGTTTTGTATAAGAACCCTGACATATGTATTTTTCATATTTGTCCCTTTTTAAAGCGGCAATATGGTCACCCTACTTCTGAGCCAAGTGTCTCTCAGGATACTGCTGTGCGTGACATGCCACAACTTTATCCTCAGATGTCCCAAGCCTTAGTTGTTTATAATACTGTGCCTTCTGTGTCCTCTCATCCACCTGGGGGTGTTTATTTATCTGGGGATTTTGCCACTCATATTTCATCTGCAGTAACAGTGGCTTTGTCAGCTTTCCCTTCATCGGGTAAGCGTAAGAGAAAAACATAAATTATGCTTACCATATAATTTAATTTCCTTCTGTATACGGAGAGTCCACGGCATCATTCCTTACTATTGGGAAATACTGAACCTGGCCACCAGGAGGAGGCAAAGACACCCCAGCCAAAGGCTTAAATACCTCTCTCACTTCCCCATCCCCCAGTCATTCTGCCGAGGGAAGAAGGAACAAAAGGAGAAATATCAGGGTATAAATGGTGCCTGAAGAAAAATATAATTTAGAGGGCCGCTCATCGGAGAACACGGGCGGGGGCCGTGGACTCTCCCTTATACAGAAGGAAATTATCTGGTAAGCATAATTTATGTTTTCCTTCTTAATATAAGGAGAGTCGACGGCATCATTCCTTAATGTTGGGAAAACTACACCCAAGCTCTAGAGGACACTGAATAACGGGAGGGACAAAAGAGACCCTAATCTGAGGACACTACAGCCTGCAAAACCTCTCTCCCGAAAGCTGCTTCAGCTGAAGCAAAAACATAAAACTTGTAAAATTAAGAAAAAGTATGTAAGGAGAACCAGGTAGCCGCCTTACAAATCTAATCCATAGAGGCCTTGTTCTTAAAGGCCCAAGAAGAAGCCACTGCTCTTGCTCTAGTAGAATGAGCCATAATCCTCTGAGGAGGGTTATGTCCCGCTGTCTCATAAGCTAAGCGGATAACACTCCTTAACCAAAAAGATAAGGAATTCGAAGAGACCTTCTGACCCTTAAGCTTCCCGGAAAAGACAACAAATAAGGAAGACGTTTGTCTAAAATCCTTAGTAGCCTGAAGATAGAACCTCAAGGCGCGAACCACGTCCAAATTATGAAGCAAACGTTCCTTCGAAGAAGGATTGGGACACAAGAAAGGAACCACAATCTGACACGACCTTAGGGAGAAACCCTAATTTAGTACGTAGGACCGCTTTATCAGAATGGAACACCAGATAAGGAGGCTCATATTGCAAGGCAGCAATCTCAGATACTCTGAGCGCAGAAGCAATAGCCAGAAGAAAAAGAACCTTCCAGGACAACAATTTAATGTAAACTTCATGCATAGGCTCAAACAGAGCCCGTTGCAAAACCTTAAGAACAAGATTTAGACTCCAAGGAGGAGCATTAGACATAAACACAGTTCTGATCCTAGTCAGAAGCCTTAATAACGGACTGTACATCTGGAAGCTCCGCAAGCCTCTTGTGCAGTAAAACAGATAGGGCTGAAATCTGACCCCTCAGGGAACTGGCAGAAAGGCCCTTCTCCAGCTGTGACAAAAGGCGAAGAATGACTGGGGGATGGGGGAAGTGGGAGAGGTATTTAAGCCTTTGGCTGGGGTGTCTTTGCCTCCTCCTTGTGGCCAGGTTCCGTACTTCTTAACAGTAAGGAATGATGCCATCCTTGTATTAAGAAGGAAATATAAACATCTGCCTGATAGTAAGGCTTCTGTCTCTACGTTTGTGAGATCTCAGACTGACACTTTAGCAGAAAAATCTTCAGAAACTGAAGAGGTTAATTTTAGATTTAAGCTTGAACACCTCTGATTATTATTGAAGAAAGTTTTAGCTACTTTAGACGATTCTGAACCTTTGTGTGGCTGTCTACCCCACAAAGTCTTCTAAATTGGATAGAGTTTATGTTTCCCCATCTTCTGAGGAGGTTTTTCCTGTCCCAAGGAAGATGTCTGAAATGATTGCTCAGGAATGGGATAAGCCAGGGTTCCGTTTTCCCCTTCCCCTGATTTTAAGAAGATGTTTCCTGTTGCTGACTCTATTCGTGACTCATGGTGCACTGTTCTTAAAGTAGAAAGAGCTAAGAGAACTACCATTCCTATAGAGAATAGTTGCTCTTTTAAGTACCCAATGGACAAGAAGCTAGAGGCTTACTTAAAAAAAGTACATCCATTAAGGGTTACAGTGGCAACCAGCAGCGAGTATTGCTACGGTTGCGGGAGCTGCATCTTTATTGGTGCGATGCATTGTCTGATCTTATTACAGAGGAATCTACAGTAGAGGAGATCCAAGATAGGATCAAAGCTCTCAAATTGGTCAATACCTTTAACTGTGATGCCAATATGCAGATAATTCGTCTGTCTAAGATGTCTAGCTTCACGGTACTAGCCCGCAGGGCTCTGTGGTTAAAATCTTGGTCGCCCCGATGTCTCTTCTAAGGCCAAGCTTTTGGCTTTACCTTACTAGGGAAAGACTCTGTTTGGATCTGGTCTGACAGAGATCATTTCAGAGATTACAGGTGGAAACGGACCTTTCCTACCTCAGGACAAGAAGAATAGACCTAGAGGTCGTCAGACTTCTAATTTCCGTTCCTTTTGTAACTTTAAGGGACTAAAGTACTCCTCTTCAAAAACAGAATTTATGCTTACCTGATAAATTACTTTCTCCAACGGTGTGTCCGGTCCACGGCGTCATCCATTACTTGTGGGATATTCTCCTCCCCTACAGGAAAAGGCAAGGAGAGCACACAGCAAGAGCTGTCCATATAGCTCCCCCTCTGGCTCCGCCCCCCAGTCATTCGACCGACGGTTAGGAGAAAAAGGAGAAACTATAGGGTGCCGTGGTGACTGTAGTGTATAAAGAAAAAGAAAAAATTTTCAAACCTGATTAAAAAACCAGGGAGGGCCGTGGACCGGACACACCGTTGGAGAAAGTAATTTATCAGGTAAGCATAAATTCTGTTTTCTCCAACATTGGTGTGTCCGGTCCACGGTGTCATCCATTACTTGTGGGAACCAATACCAAAGCTTTAGGACACGGATGAAGGGAGGGAGCAAATCAGGTTACCTAAACAGAAGGCACCATGGCTTGCAAAACCTTTCTCCCAAAAACAGCCTCCGAAGAAGCAAAAATATCAAATTTGTAAAATTTGGCAAAAGTGTGCAGAGAAGACCAAGTCGCTGCCTTACATATCTGATTAACAGAAGCCTCGTTCTTGAAGGCCCATGTGGAAGCCACAGCCCTAGTGGAGTGAGCTGTGATTCGTTCAGGAAGGCTGCCGACCGGCAGTCTCATAAGCCAATCGGATAATGCTTTTCAGGCAGAAAGAAAGAGAGGTAGCAATAGCTTTTTGTCCTCTTCTCTTACCAGTGTAAACGACAAACAAGGATGAGGTTTGTCTAAAATTCTTTGTTGCTTCTAAATAGAACTTTAAAGCACGGACTACATCTAAATTGTGTTACAAACGTTACTTCTTTGAAACTGGATTCGGGCACAGAGAAGGAACAACTATTTCCTGGTTAATATTCTTGTTGGAAACAACTTTTGGAAGAAAACAAGGCTTGGTACGCAAAATAACCTTATCTGAATGGAACACCAGATAGGGTGGATCACACTGCAAAGCAGATAATTCAGAAACTCTTCTAGCAGAAGAAATAGCAACCAAAAACAGAGCTTTCCAAGATAGCAACTTGATATCTATGGAATGTAAGGGTTCAAACGGAACCCCCTGAAGAACTGAAATAACTAAATTTAGACTCCAAGGAGGAGTCAAGGGTCTGTAAACAGGTATGATTCTGACCAAAGCCTGTACAAAAGTTTGTACCTCTGGCACAGCTGCCAGTCGTTTGTATAACAAGACAGATAAAGCAGAAATCTGTCCTTTTAGAGAACTCGCTGACAATCCCTTATCCAAACCTTCTTGGAGAAAGGAGAGGATCTTAGGAATTTTAATCTTACTCCAGGAGAATCCCTTGGATTCACACCAACAGATATATCTTTTCCATATTTTATGGTATATCTTTCTAGATACAGGTTTTCTGGCTTGGACCAGAGTATCTATCACTGAATCTGAAAACCCACGCTTGGATAAAATCAAACGTTCAATTTCCAAGCAGTCAGCTGCAGAGAAATTAGATTTGGATGTTCGAATGGACCTTGTACTAGAAGATCCTGTCTCAAAGGTAGCTTCCATGGTGGAGCCGATGACATATTCACCAGGTCTGCATACCAAGTCCTGCGCGGCCACGCAGGAGCTATCAGAATCACCGAGGCCTTCTGTTTGATCCTGGCTACAAGCCTGGGAAGGAGAGGGAACGGTGGAAACGCATAAGCTAGGTTGAACGACCAAGGCGCCACTAATGCATCCACTAGAGTGGCCTTGGGATCCCTGGATCTGGACCCGTAACAAGGAACCTTGAAGTTCTGATGAGACGCCATCAGATCCATGTCTGGAATGCCCCATAATTGAGTCAACTGGGCAAACACCTCCGGGTGGAGTTCCCACTCCCCCGGATAGAAAACCTGACGACTCAGATAATCCGCCTCCCAGTTGTCTACTCCTGGGATGTGGATTGCAGATAGGTGGCAGGAGTGATCCTCCGCCCATTTGATGATCTTGGATACCTCTCTCATCGCCAAGGAACTCCTTGTTCCTCTCTGATGGTTGATGTAAGCTACAGTCGTCATGTTATCTGACTGGAATCTTATGTATCCGGCCTTCGCTAGATGAGGCCAAGCCCGGAGAGCATTGAATATCGCTCTCAGTTCCAGGAAGTTGATCGGGAGAAGAGACTCTTCCCGAGACCATAAACCCTGAGTTTTCAGGGAATCCCAGGCCGCGCCCCAGCCTGATAGACTGGCGTCGGTCGTGACAATGACCCACTTTGGTCTGCAGAAACTCATTCCCTGAGACAGGTGATCCTGTCTACTGGAGCATGCACAGTTGTAATGGTCTTAGATGAATTCGAGCAAAAGGAACTATGTCCATTGCTGCAACCATCAACCCTACTACTTCCATGCACTGAGCTATGGAAGGCTGCAGAATAGAGAGAAGAACTTGACAAGCGTTTAGAAGCTTTGACTTTCTGACTTCTGTCAGGAAGATCTTCATTTCAAAAGAATCTATTATTGTTCCCAAAAAAGGGAACTCTTGTCGACGGAGACAGGGAACTCTTTTCTACGTTCACCTTCCACCCGTGAGATCTGAGAAAGGCTAGAACAATGTCTGTATGAGCCTTTGCCTTGGAAAGAGACGACGCTTGAATTAGAATGTCGTCCAGATAAGATGCCACTGCAATGCCCCTTGGTCTTAGAACCGCTAGAAGGGACCCGAGCACCTTTGTGAAAATTCTGGGAGCAGTGGCTAGTCCGAATGGGAGAGCCACGAACTGATAATGTTTGTCCAGAAAGGCGAACCTTAGGATCTGATGATGATCTTTGAGGATAGGAATATGTAGATACGCATCCTTTAAATCCACGGTAGTTATATATTGACCCTCCTGGATTGTAGGTAAAAATTTTCGAATGGTTTCATTTTGAACGATGGAACTCTGAGAAATTTGTTTAGAATTTTTAAATCCAGAATTGGTCTGAAAGTTCCCTCTTTTTTGGGAACTACAAACAGATTTGAGTAAAAACCCCTGACCTTGTTCCACAGTTGGAACTGGGTGTATCACTCCCATCTTTAACAGGTCTTCTACACAATGTAAGAATGCCTGTCTACTTATTTGGTTTGAAGATAAGTGAGAAATGTGGAACCTTCCCCTTGGGGGTAGTTCCTTGAATTCTAGAAGATAATCCTGAGAGACTATTTCTAGTGTCCAGGGATCCTGAACATCTCTTGCCCAAGCCTGAGCAAAGAGAGAGAGTCTGCCCCCTACTAGATCCGGTCCCGGATCGGGGGCTACCCCTTCATGCTGTTTTGGTAGCAGCAGCAGGCTTCTTGGCCTGTTTACCCTTGTTCCAGCCTTGCATTGGTTTCCAAGCTGGTTTAGTCTGGGAAGCGTTACCCTCTTCTCTAGAGGCTGCCGAGTTAGAAGCCGGTCCGTTCCTGAAATTGTGAAAGGAACGAAAATTGGACTTATTCTTAGCCTTGAAAGGCCTATCCTGTGGGAGGGCATGGCCCTTTCCCCCAGTAATGTCTGAAATAATTTCTTTCAATTCTGGCCCAAAAAGGGTCTTACCTTTGAAAGGGATATTAAGCAATTTTGTCTTGGAAGATACATCCGCCAACCAAGACTTTAGCCAGAGCGCTCTGCGCGCCACAATTGCAAACCCTGAATTTTTCGCCGCTAATCTCGCTAACTGCAAAGCGGCGTCTAAAATAAAGGAATTAGCTAACTTAAGTGCGTGAATTCTGTCCATGACTTCCTCATACGGAGTCTCCCTACTGAGCGACTTTCCAGTTCCTCGAACCAGAACCACGCCGCTGTAGTGACAGGAATAATGCACGAAATAGGTTGAAGGAGGTAACCTTGCTGTACAAAAACCTTTTTAAGCAAACCCTCCAATTTTTTATCCATAGGATCTTTGAAAGCACAATTGTCCTCAATGGGAATGGTCGTGCGTTTGGCTAGTGTAGAAACCGCCCCCTAGACCTTAGGGACTGTTTGCCATATGTCCTTCCTGAGGTCGACCATAGGGAACAATTTCTTAAATATAGGAGGAGGGACAAAAGGTATGCCTGGCTTCTCCCACTCCTTATTCACTGTCCGCCACCCATTTAGGTATCGGAAAGGCATCAGGGTGCACCGGGACCTCTAGGAACTTGTCCATCTTGCACAAGTTTTCTGGGATGACCAGATTGTCACAATCATCCAGAGTAGATAGTACCTCCTTAAGTAATGCGCGGAGATGCTCTGATTTAAATTTAAATGTCACAACATCAGGTTCTGCCTGCTGAGAAATTCTTACTGTATCAGAAATTTCTCCATCTGAAAAAAACTTCCCTCACTGCCACTTCAGACTGGTGTGAGGTTTATGACAGAAAAATTATCATCAGCGCCCTCCTGCTCTACAGTGTTTAAAACAGAGCAATCGCGCTTTCTCTGAAATGCTGGCATTTTGGATAAAATATTAGCTATGGAGTTATCCATTATTGCCGTCAATTGTTTTATAGTAACAAGCATTGGCGCGCTTGAAGTACTAGGGGTCGCCTGCGCGGGCATAACTGGTATAGACACAGAAGGAGAAGATGTAGAACTATCTCTACTTCCTTCATCTGAGGAATCATCCTGGGCAACCTTACTATTTGTGACAATACTGTCCTTACTGTGTTTGGACGCTATGGCACAATTATCACATATATTTGAAGGGGGAACCCCATTGGCTTCCATACATACAGAACATGATCTATCTGAAGGTACAGACATGTTAAACAGGCTTAAACTGGTTAATAAAGTACAAAAAACGTTTTAAAACAAAACCGTTACTGTCTCTTTAAATGTTAAACAGGGCACACTTTATTACTGAATATGTGAAAAACTATGAAGGAATTATCCAATCTTTACCAAATTTTCACCACAGTGTCTTAATGCATTCAAAGTATTGCACCCCAATTTTCAAGCTGTTAACCCTTAAAATGTGGAAACCGGAGCCGTTTGCAATTTTAACCCCACTACAGTCCCAGCCACAGCCTTTGTTGTGACTTCAACTATCCCAGGGGGGTATTTCAAGCCTTCTAGGAACGTTTTCAGTGGACACCAGACCCTCTCACATGCATCTGCATGCACTGTACTTAAAAGAAATTGCGCAATAATGGCGCGAAAATGAGGCTCTGCCTAATACAGTGAAAGGCCCTTCCTGACTGGGAAGGTGTCTTAACTAGTGCCTGGCGATAAAAAACGTTCCCCAAATAATAAAAGTGTGAAATCCACTTCAAACTTTAAATAAAAACTTAAATAAACAATCAATTTAGCCCTTAAGAGTGTCCACCAGTTAATAGCCCATAATAAGCCCTTTATTCTTTCTAAGTCTAAGAAAATGGCTTACCGATCCCCATGAGGGAAAATGACAGCCTTCCAGCATTACACAGTCTTGTTAGAAAATGGCTAGTCATACCTTGAGCAGAAAAGTCTGCAAACTGTTCCCCCCAACTGAAGTTCTCTCATCTCAACAGTCCTGTGTGGGAACAGCAATCAATTTTAGTTACTGCTGCTAAAATCATACTCCTCTTTTAAACAGAACTCTTCATCTCTTTCTGTTTCAGAGTAAATAGTACATACCAGCACTATTTTAAAATAACAAACTCTTGATAGAAGAAATAAAAAACTACAACTAACACCACAAACTCCTCACCATCCCCGTGGAGATGCTACTTGTTCAGGGCGGCAAGGAGAATGACTGGGGGGCGGAGCCAGAGGGGGAGCTATATGGACAGCTCTTGCTGTGTGCTCTCCTTGCCTTTCCCTGTAGGGGAGAAGAATATCCCACAAGTAATGGATAACGCCGTGGACCGGACACACCAATGTTGGAGAAACCAGATCAACCCAGATACTCTTGGAAATCCAACCAGCCCTGGAACAAGGGAAAACAAAACAAGAAGCCTTCTACTGTCTCTAAATCAGCATGAAGGATCCACCCCCGATTCCAGTGTGGATCAGGTGGGGGGGCAGGCTCTTTTTCATCAAGACTGGATATGCAATGTCCCAGACCCTTAGGCAGATTTCTCCTGTCAAGACGTTCCTCAAACCAAATAAAGGAGGAGGCCTTCTTAAAGTGTGTAAAAGACCTATACTCTCTGGGAGTTATTGTTCCCGTCCCTCTAACAGAACAGGGTCTAGGATTCTATTCAAATCTATTTGCGGTTCCCAAAAAGGAGGGATCTTTTCAGCACATTCTAGACCTCAAGTGTCAACAAATTTCTCAGGGTTCCGTCCTTCAGGATGGAAACTATTAGTTCCATTCTTCCTTTGGTACAGGAAGGTCAGTTTATGATGACCATAGACCTGAAGGACGCATACCCTTCATGTTCCCATTTACAGGGAACACCACCAGTATCTGAGGTTTGCATTTCTGGACAAGCACTTCCAATTTGTTGCACTTCCATTTGGACTGGCCACGGCTCCCAGAATATTCACAAAAGGTTCTGGGGGCGCTACTGGCTGTGATCAGATCCCAGGGAATTGCTGTGGCGCCTTATGTAGATGACATCTTAGTTCAGGCATCATCTTTTCAACTAGACCAATCTCAAACAGAGATGCTGTTGTCTTTTCTTCGTTCCCATGGGTGGAAGGTGAATTTAGAAAAGAGTTCTCTAATTCCATCTACCAAAGTATGTTTTGCTAGGGACAATATTAGATTCCCTGTCGGAGGTCAGAAAATCCAAAATTCTTGCTTCCTGCCTTCCTCTCCAGTCTGCCTTTCGTCCATCTGTAGCTCAATGCATAGATGTGATTGGTCTGATGGTGACATCCATGGACATTATTCCGTTTGCTCGGTTTCATCTGCGACCGCTGTAACCTTGTATGCTCCGTCAATGGAATGGAGACCATTCGGATTTATCACAGAGGATAAATCTGGACCCTCTTACAAGAGACTCTTTCTCGTGGTGGATGTCACAGGAACATCTGTCTCGGGGCACTTGCTTTCTGAGACCTTCCTGGGAGATTGTGACTACGGACGCCAGCCTGTCAGGCTCGAGAGCTGTTTGGGGTCCTTTGAAGGCTCAGGGCCTGTGGTCTCGGGAAGAGTCCTCTCTTCCCATAAACATCTTGGAGTTGAGAGCTTTCTTCAATGCCATATTAGCGTGGCCTCAACTGTCTTTAGTCCGATTTATCAGATTCCAGTCGAACAACATCACCTCAGTGGCTTACATCAACAACCAAGGAAGGAACTTTGAGTTCTTTAGCCATGAAGGAGGTGACTCGCATTCTGCAGTGGGGATGGAAGCCCACGATTGTCTTCTGTCATCCACATTCCAGAAGTGGACAACTGGGGGGCAGATTTTCTGAGCAAACAGACCTTTCATACCGGGGAGAGGGCTCTCCATCTGGAAGTGTTCTCTCAGATAACCCTCAAGTGGGGGTTCCAGAGTTGGATCTGATGGCGTCCGGCCAAAATGCCAAGGTTCCAAAGTAGGATTCAATGTCAAGAGATCCTTAGGCTGTTCTGATAGATGCTCTAGCGTTTCCATGGAGGTTTTCTCTGGCTTATCTGTTTCCACCGTTTGCTCTCCTTCCATGAGTCATTGCTCGTATCAAACAGGAGAGTGCATTGGCGATTCTAATAGCTCCTGCATGGCTTTAGAATAACAATATTAATCAGGAAATTGTTGTTCCTTCCTTGTGTCCTAATCCTTCTTCTAAGAAGGAGAGTCTGTTACATAATTTGGACGTGGTCCATGCCTTGAAGTTCTACTTACAGGCGACTAAGGATTTTCGTCAATCGTCTTCCTTGTTTGTCGTTTTTTCAGGGAAACGTAGGGGTCAGAAAGCTACGGCTACCTCTCTTTCTTTTTGGCTGGAGTATCATCGGTTTTGCATATGAGACTGCTGGACAGCAGTCTCCTGAACGATTTACGGCTCATTCCACTTGGGCTGTGGCTTCCTCATGGGCATTCAAAAATGGTGCTTCTGTTGAACTGATTTGCAAAACTGCAACTTGGTTGTCTCTTCCCACTTTTTCAAAATTTTACAAATTCAATACTTTTGCCTCGTCTGAGGCTATTTTTGGGAGGAACGTTCTTCCATCAGTGGTGCCTTCCGTTTAGGTTCCCTCTCTTGTCCCTCCCATTTCATCCGTGTACTATAGCTTTTGTATTGTATCCCACAAGTAAGGATGAAATCCGTTGACTCATCGTATCTTGTAAAAGAAAAGGAAATTTATGCTTACCTGATAAATTTGTTTCTTTTACGATACGATGAGTCCACGGCCCGCCCTGTTATTATGAGACAGGTTATTTTATTTTTGTTAAACTTCAGACACCTCTGCATCTTGGCTTTCCTTTCTCTTCCTAACTTCGGTCGAATGACTGGAGTGGGAGGGAAGGGAGGAGCTATATATACAGCTCTGCTGTGGTGCTCTTTGCCTCCTCCTGCTGACCAGGAGGCGATATCCCACAAGGATGAAATCCATGGACTCATCGTATTGTAAAAGAAACAAATTTATCAGGTAAGCATACATTTCCTTTTCTCCCTCCCTGTTCATTCCGTGTCCTCTAGCTTGGGTATTGGTTCCCACTAGTAATTGGAATGCAGTTGTGGACTCTCCATGTCATAGGAAAAAAACTAAATTTATGCTTACCTGATAAATTTATTTATTTACGGACATGGAGAGTCCACAACCCCGTCCTCTTTCTATAAATAATTTGGCAGTTTTTTTTAAAAGTAAACCTCAGGCACCTTTTCACCCTTGTGTTTTCTTCCTTTCCATTTCCTTTGGCTGAATGACTGGGGGTTATGGGTAAGGCAGTCACACTTAACAGCTTTGCTGTGGTGCTCTATGCCTCCTCCTGCTGGCCAGGAGTTGAATATCCCACTAGTAATTTGAATGCAGTCGTAGACTCTCCATGTCCAGAAAGAAATACATTTATCAGGTAAGCATAAATTTTGTTTTTTCTTTAGTTAAATATAACTATTTAAATTGTTATCATTAAGGTACTGGATTATTTTTCTCCTACCAATAAAGTACAGATCTTCTTTAGGTTTAAAGACTCCACTTCCACTCTAAAAAACAGAAACAAGGAGGCGCCTCCTAGTGCAATACCAGGGGCAAAACTTCCAGTGTTGCAACGGTTGCGACCGGGCCCCGGGAGGTTCCCCACTCTGAGGGGCCTGCCGGCCAGATTAGGGTAGAGACTAGTGGAACTGCAGCTCCAAGCCTTCCCTTGTAAATAGGCCCGAATTAGGTGGAGAATATGGAGAAGCGGCCGTGGGCCCCTACGTATCCCCTTTGAGTCAGCGCGCTATCTGGGACTGCCAGCCTCAAGCAGCCACAGCTCTTAGCCAGAGGAGAGGAAAATGCTACAGCCGCCTTAACTTTGCTAACGTGACTGTAAGCCACAGTGCGTAGCAATGTATGTTGCTGACCACACCATCAGTCCTTGCTGTTCAAATTTAAAGTTCTGCTTCTCATTTACCCTAACAAGCACTTTGCTATGTGTAATATAAGCGTATGTATTGTTAGAAATGAACTTGTGTCTGCACATTTAGGCATATTTATTATTGCACATTTAGGCGCATTGCCAGTTACTACACAGATTTATGGCGCTGTGTGTGCAGAATTATTACACCCATTGTTTGTGCATTTGTGCTCTGTTGTATGAATCTGCCCTCTGCACGCTTCAAAATTAAAATATTAGAGCATAATTATATATCTTGTAAAAAGGATACACTAATTAATCTAAGGGTTCGTACGGATTGCTGTTGCTGCACACAAATATATTTGAATACTTCTAGTTTAACGTGATTCTATTAATGACAGAAGAACAGGCTTACAGTCAGTGCTTGCGTGAGTCTGCACCTGACTGCACGTGCGTGCAGTTTAAACTTGTGTCTCTGAGTGAGGGCATTAAGCGTGCAGCGGTATGCTTCATCTCGAGGACTCAAGACACAACTCCCTGTCTAGTGGAGTGTGCAGTGTGTCTGAGGACGCCGAGGTCTCCACTGGTGATGGGTATGATCTGACAGACACAAAAGTCGAAATCAGATCCAGAATTAAGGGGTGCCGTCACAGCCAAGGCAATGTATCACTGAATTTTTATGCAATGTGATATATACATATGTTGAAGCATAAAATGTGATTAGCACCAAATTCTCCTGCTCTGGACACCTCTTTTAGTTTGTGAACTCCCGGTCCTCTAGTTTTCCTCATTTTTAATTTAGGCTACAACTTACGTCAGCACTCTGCTATGTCCAGCATTAAAGTTATTTTGTTCTTTTAACGTTAGATGCTTCTAATTCATAAAACTATGATCTGCGCTGTATTTCTGTGTCTTTAACCAATAAGTTGAACTTGCACATATATTAAATGTATGTGTAAATATGTATGTATATGTATGTGTGTATGTGAATATGTGTGTGTATGTAAATATGTGTATGTATATGTATGTAAATGTGTGTGTGTATATAAATGTGTGTATGTAAATGTGTGTGTGTCTAGGTATGTAAATATGTGTGTGTGTGTAAATATGTGTGTGTGTGTAAATATGTGTGTGTGTGTAAATATGTGTGTGTGTGTGTATGTAAATGTGTATGTATATGTATGTAAATGTGTATGTATATGTATGTAAATGTGTGTATGTAAATGTGTGTGTATGTAAATATGTATGTGTATGTAAATATGTGTATGTAAATGTGTATGTAAATATGTGTGTGTATGCAAGTATGTAAATATGTGTATGTATATATGTGTGTGTGTGTGTGTATGTAAATGTGTATGTATATGTATGTAAATGTGTGTATGTAAATATGTGCATGTAAATATGTGCATGTAAATGTGTGTATGTAAATATGTGTGTATGTAAATATGTGTGTGTGTGTGTGTGTGTGTAAATGTGTGTGTGTGTGTGTAAATATGTGTGTGTATGTAAATGTGTGTATGTAAATGTGTGCATGTAAATGTGTGCATGTAAATATGTGCATGTAAATATGTGTGTGTGTGTGTGTGCGCATGTAAATGTGTGTGCATGTAAATGTGTGTGTATGTAAAACATAATTTATGTAAGAACTTACCTGATAAATTAATTTCTTTCATATTGGCAAGAGTCCATGAGCTAGTGACATATGGGATATACAATCCTACCAGGAGGGGCAAAGTTTCCCAAACCTCAAAATGCCTATAAATACACCCCCTCACCACACCCACAATTCAGTTTAACGAATAGCCAAGCAGTGGGGTGATAAAAGAAAGGAGTAGAAAGCATCAACAAAGGAAATTTGGAAATAAGTGTGCTTTATACAAAAAATCATAACCACCATAAAAAGGGTGTGCCTCATAAACTCTTGCCAATATGAAAGAAATTAATTTATAAGGTAAGTTTACATAAATTATGTTTTCTTTCATGTAACTGGCAAGAGTCCATGAGCTAGTGACATATGGGATATCAATACCAAAGATGTGGATCTTCCACTCAAGAGTCACTAGAGAGGAAGGGAATAAAAATAAAAACAGCCATATTCCGCTGAAAAAATTAATCCACAACCCAAAAAAATAAGTTTATTTTCATTTTGAAAGAAAAAAACTTAAATCAAAAGCAGAAGAATCAAACTGAAACAGCTGCTTGAAGAACTTTTCTACCAAAATCTGCTTCTGAAGAAGCAAATACATCAAAATGGTAGAATTTAGTAAATGTATGCAAAGAGGACCAAGTTGCCGCTTTGCAAATCTGATCAACTGAAGCTTCATTCTTAAAAGCCCACGAAGTGGAGACTGATCTAGTAGAATGAGCTGTAATTCTCTGAGGAGGGGCCTGACCCGACTACAAATAAGCTTGATGAATCAAAAGTTTCAACCAAGAAGCCAAGGAAATAGCAGAAGCCTTCTGACCTTTCCTAGGACCAGAAAATAAAACAAATAGACTGGAAGTCTTCCTGAAATTTTTAGTAGCTTCCACATAATATTTCAAAGCTCTTACCACATCCAAAGAATGTAAGGATCTTTCCAAAGAATTCTTAGGATTAGGACATAAGAAAGAACAACAATTTCTCTACTAATGTTGTTAGAATTCACAACTTTAGGTAAAAATTGAAAAGAAGTCAGCAAAACTGCCTTATCCTGATGAAAAATCAGAAAAGGAGACTCACAAGAAAGAGCAGATAACTCAGAAACTCTTCTAGCAGAAGAGATGGCCAAAAGAAACAACACTTTCCAAGAAAGTAGTTTAATGTCCAAAGAATGCATAGGTTCAAATGGAGGAGCCTGTAAAGCCTTCAGAACCAAATTAAGACTCCAAGGAGGAGAAATTTACTTAATGACAGGCTTAATACGAATTAAAGCCTGTACAAAACAGTGTATATCAGGAAGAATAGCAATCTTTCTGTGAAAACAGAAAAAGCGGAGATTTGTCCTTTCAAGGAACTTATCAAACCCTTATCCAAACCATCCTGAAGAAACTGTAAAATTCTAGGAATTCTAAAAGAATGCCAGGAGAATTTAAGAGAAGAACACCATGAAATGTAAGTCTTCCAAACTATATAAAAAATCTTTCTAGAAACAGATTTACGAGCTTGTAACATAGTATTAATCACTGAGTCAGAGAAACCTCTATGACTTAGAACTAAGCGTTCAATTTCCATACCTTCAAATTTAATGATTTGAGATCCTGATGGAAAAACGGACCTTGAGATAGTAGGTCCGGCCGTAACGGAAGTGGCCAAGGCGGGCAACTGGACATCCAAACCAGATACGCATACCAAAACCTTTGTGGCCATGCTGGAGCCACCAGCAACACAAAAGACTGTTCCATGATGATTTTGGAGATCACTCTTGGAAGAAGAACTAGAGGCGGGAAGATGTAAGCAGGATGATAACACCAAGGAAGTGTCAACGCATCCACTGTTTCCGCCTGAACATCCCTGGACCTGGATAGATATCTGGGAAGTTTCTTGTTTAGATGAGAGGCCATGAGATCTATCTCTGGAAGACCCCACATCTGAACAATTTGAGAAAACACATCTGGATGGAGAGACCACTCCCCTGGATGTAAAGTCTGGCGGCTGAGATAATCAGCCTCCCAATTGTCTACACCTGGGATATGCACCGCAGAGATTAGACAGGAGCTGGATTCCGCCCAAGCAAGTATCCAAGATACTTCTATCATAGCTTGGGGACTGTGAGTCCCACCCTGATGATTGACATAAGCCACAGTTGTGATATTGTCTGTCTGAAAACAAATGAACGGTTCTCTCTTTAGCAGAGGCCAGAACTGAAGAGCCCTGAGAATTGCACAGAGTTCTAAAATATTTATTGGTAATCTCGCCTCTTGAGATTTCCAAACCCCTTGTGCTGTCAGAGATCCCCAAACAGCTCCCCAACCTGAAAGACTTGCATCTGTTGAGATCACAGTCCAGGTTGGCCGAACAAAAGAAGCTCCTTGAACCAAACGATGGTGATCTATCCACCATGTCAGAGTGCAGTACATTGGGATTCAAGGATATTAATTGTGATATCTTTGTATAATCCCTGTACCATTGATTCAGCATACAAAGCTGTAGAGGTCTCATGTGAAAACGAGCAAAGGAGATTGCGTCCGATGCTGCAGTCATGAGACCTAAAACTTCCATGCACATAGCCACTGAAGGGAATGACTGACACTGAAGGTGCCGGCATTTTGCAACCAATTTTAAACGTCTCTTGTCTGTTAAAGACAGAGTCATTGACACTGAATCTATCAGGAAGCCTAAAAAGGTGACCCTTGTCTGAGGAATTAAGAAACTTTTTGGTAAATTGATCCTCCAACCATGTTTCCGAAGAAACAACACTAGTTGATTCGTGTGAGATTCTGCAGTACGTAAAGACTGAGCTAGTACCAAGATATCGTCCAAATAAGGAAACACCGCAATACCCTGTTCTCTGATTACAGATAGTAGGGCACCCAGAACCTTTGAAAAGATTCTTGGAGCTGTTGCTAGGCCAAATGGAAGAGCAACAAATTGTCTAGAAAAGAGTATCTCAGAAACTGATAGTGTTCTGGATGAATCGGAATATGAAGGTATGCATCCTGCAAGTCTATTGTGAACATATAATGTCCTCGCTGAACAAAAGGCAGAATTCCTTATAGTCACCATTTTGAAAGTTGGTACTCTTACATAACGATTCAAAAATTTTAGATCCAGAACTGGTCTGAATAAATTTTCTTTCTTTGATACAATGAATAGGTTTGAATAAAACCCCAAACCTTGTTCCTGAGGAGGAACTGGCATGATTACCCTGAAGACTCCATGTCTGAAACACACTTCAGAAAAGCCTGAGCTTTTACTGGATTTACAGGGATGCGTGAGAGAAAAAATCTTCTCACAGGAGGTCTTACTCTGAATCCTATTCGATAACCTTGAGAGACAATGCTCTGAATCCAAAGATTTTGGACAGATTTTATCCAAAAATCCTTGAAAAACCTTAATGTGCCCCCTACCAGCTGAGCTGGAATGAGGGCCGCACCTTCATGCGGACTTAGGGGCTGACTTTGGTTTCCTAAATGGCATGGATTTATTCCAATTTGAGGAAGGCTTCCAATTGGAAGCAGATTACTTGGGGGGAGGATTGAGTTTTTGTTCCTTATTCTGACGAAAGGAACGAAAACGGTTAGAAGCCTTAGATTTACCCTTAGGTTTTTTTATCCTGAGGCAAAAAAACTCCTTTTCCCCCAGTGATAGTTGAAATAATAGAATCCAACTGAGAACCAAATAAATTATTACCTTGGAAAGAAAGAGATAGTAATCTAGATTTAGATGTCATATCAGCATTCCAAGACTTAAGCCACAAAGCTCTTCTAGCTAATACAGCTAAAGACATGGATCTAACATCAATTTTGATATTAAAAATGGCATCACAAATAAAATGATTAGCATGTTGCAGTAAGCGAACAACGCTAGATATGTCAGAATCCAATTCATGTTGCGCTAAATTTTCCTAAGAGAAAGTTGATGCAGCTGCAACATCAGACAAAGAAATAGCAGGTCTAAGAAGATGACCTGAATATAAATAGGCCTTCCTTAGATAAGATTCAAGCTTCCTATCTAAAGGATCTTTTAAGGAAGTGCTATCTTCCATAGGAATAGTGGTACGTTTAGCAAGAGTAGAAATAGCCCCATCAAGATTTTGCTGGTAAAGGAAACAATTTTTTAAACCTTGAAGAAGGAATAAAAAAAGTACCTGGCTTATTCCATTCCCTAGAAATCATATCAGAAATAGCCTCAGGAATGGGAAAAACCCCTGGAGAAACCACAGGAGGTTTAAAAACAGCATTTAAACGTTTATTAGACTGATCGTCAATAGGACTGGTTACCTCAATATCCAAAATAATTAACACTTCTTTTAATAAAGAACGCATATACTCTATTTTAAATAAATAAGTAGATTTGTCAGTGTCAATGTCTGAGGAAGGATCTTCTGAATCAGATAGAGGATAAATTATTATGTTGTTGGTCATTTGAAATTTTATCAGCTAAATGAGAAGTTTTAAAAGACCTTTTTACGTTTATTAGAAGGTGGAAATGCAGACAAAGCCTTCATAATAGAATCAGAAACAAATTCTTTAAAATTTACAGGTATATCATGCACATTAGAAGTTGAAGGAACTGCAACTGGCAATGTACTATTACTGATGGAAACACTATCTGCATGTAAAAGTTTATCATGACAACTATTACAAATGACATTCGGTGGAATAATTTCTACAATTTTACAACAAATGCACTTAGCTTTGGTAGAACCGATGTCAGGCAGCAATGTTCCAGCAGAAACTTCTGAGGCAGGATCAGATTGGGACATCTTGCACAATGAGAAAAAACAACATATCAAGCAAAATTATCTATTTCCTTATATGACAGTTTCAGGAATGGGAAAAAATGCAATAGCATAGGCCTCTGAATATCAAAAAGGAAGAGACAAACATACAAGGGGTATTGAAATAATGAAAAAATTTGGCGCCAAGAATGACGCACAACGTAACGTAAACTCTTTTTTGGCTCCAAAAATAACCGGAAATGACACACTTGCGTCAGTAATGACGCCGCTGTGTGAAAGGTCTCGGCGTCACGTATGATGCCGGAAATGACGAAGTTGCATCATAAAAGTATTTTTTCGCGCCAAAAATTTCTCGCGTCAAGAATGACGCAATAAAGTTTAGCATTTGACACATCCGCGGGCCTAATACCCGCAATTGCAAGAAGTAGTCAATTGAAAAAAGACTAAACCCCAGGTAAGAAATACATTTCTTAAAAATGTTTACATTCCCCAAATATGAAACTGACAGTCTGCAGAAGGAAATACATGAACCTGACTCATGGAAAATATAACTACAATACATATATTTAGAACTTTATATAAATGCATAAAGTGCCAAACCATAGCTGATAGTGTCGTAAGTAATGAAAACATACTTACCAAAAGACACCCATCCACATATAGCAGAAAGCCAAACCAGTACTAAAACAGTTATTAGTAGAGGTAATGGTAAATTGAGAGTATATCGTCGATCTGAAAAGGGAGGTAGGAGATGAATCTCTACGACCGATAACAGAGAACCTATGAAATAGACCCCCGTTAGGGAAATCATCGTATTCAAATAAGTGATACTCACTTCACATCCCTCTGACATTCGCTGTACTCTGAGAGGAATCGGGCTTCAACAATGCTGAGAAGCGCATATCAACGTAGAAATCTTAGGACAAACTTACTTCACCACCTCCATAGGAGGCAAAGCTTGTAAAACTGAATTGTGGGTGTGGTGAGGGGTGTATTTATAGGCATTTTGAGGTTTGGGAAACTTTGCCCCTCCTGGTAGGATTGTATATCCCATATGTCACTAGCTCATGGACTCTTGCCAATTACATGAAAGAAATGTGTATGTAAACGTGTGTGTATGTAAATGTGTGTATGTGTATGTAAATATGTGTGTGTATGTCAGTATGTAAATATGTGTATGCATATATGTGTGTGTGTATGTAAATATGTGTATGTATTTGTATTTAAATATGTGTGTGTGGTGTATGTAAATATGTGTATGTAAATATGTGTGTATGCAAGTATATAAGTAAATACGTGTATGTATGTGTATATAAATGTATGTATGTAAATGTGTATGTGTATGTATGTGTATGTATGTGTATGTAAATATATGTGTGTGTGTGTGTATGTAAATATGTGTATGTGTGTATGTAAATGTGTATGTGAGTGTGTGTGTGTGTATGTAAATGTGTGTATGTATGTGTATATAAATATGTGTGTATGTATATATGTGTGTGTATGTGTGTATGTATATATGTGTGTGTATGTGTATATATATATACTGTATATATGTGTGTGTGTGTATGTATGTTTGTGTATATAAATGTGTATGTAAATATGTGTGTATGTATATGAGGCGGAGACTGTCCCACCTCCAAATAAGCCTTGTAAATCAAAAGCTTTAACCAAGATGCCAAAGAAATGGCAGAGGCTTTCTTACCTTTCCTAGGACCAGAAAAAAACAACAAATAGACTAGAAGTCTTCCTGAAATCTTTAGTAGCTTCGACATAATATTTAAAAGCTCTTACAACATCCAAAGAATATAAAGATCTTTCAAGAGCATTTTTAGGATTATTTCACAAAGAAGGAACAACAATTTCCCTACTAATGTTGCTAAAATTCACAACCTTAGGCAAAATTTAAATGAAGTCCGCAAAACAGCTTTATCCTGATGGAAAATCAGAAAAGGAGACTCACAAGAGAGAGTAGACAATCCGGAAACTCTTGTAGCTGAAGAGATAGCCAAAAGGAACAACACTTTCAAAGAAAGTAGTTTAATATCAAAAGAAAGCATAGGCTGCAAACCAAATTAATACTCAAAGGAGGAGAGATTGATTTAAAGGGACACTAAACCCAACATTTTTCTTTTGTGATTCAGATAGAGCATGCAATGTTAGGCAACTTTCTAATTTACCCCTATTATCAAATTTTCTTCCTTCTCTTGGTATCTTTATTTGAAATGCAAGAATGTAAGTTTAGATGCCGACCCATTTTTGGTGAATAACCTGGGTTATTCTTGCTGATTGGTGGATAAATTCATCCACCAAAAAAAAAGTGCTGTCCAGAGTTCTGAAACAAAAAAAGAAGCTTAGATGCCTTTTTCAAATAAAGATAGCAAGTGAACGAAGAAAAAAAGATAATAGGAGTAAATTAGAAAGTTACTTAAAATCACATGTTCTATCTGAATCACAAAAGAAAAAATGTGTGTTCAGTGTCCCTTTAATAACATCCTTGATACGAACCAAAGCCTGAACAAAACAGTGAATATCAGGAAGCTTAGCAATCTTTCTATGAAATGAAATAAAACAGTAAGAGCAGAGATTTGTCCCATCAAAGTACTTGCAGACAAACCTTTATCCAAACCATCCTGAAGAAACAGTAAAATTATAGGAATTCTAAAAGAATGCCAAGATAATTTATGAGAACACAATGAAATATAGGTTTTCCAAGCCCGATAATAAATCTTCCTTGAAACAGACTTACGAGCCTGTAGCATAGTATTAATCACTGAGTCAAAGAAACCTCTATGACTAAGCACTAAGAGTTCAATCTCCATACTTTCAAATTTAGCAATTTGAGATCTTGATGGAAAATCGGCCCTTGAGACAGAAGGTCTGGCCTTAAAAGGAAGTGACCAAGGTTGACAACTGGACATCCGGACAAGATCCACATACTAAAACCTGTGAGGCCATGCTGGTACTTTCAGAAACACATGCAATTGTTCCATTATGATCTTGGAGATCACTCTTGGTAGAAGAACTAGAGGCGGAAAAATATAAGCAAATTGGTAAGACCAAGGAACTGCTAACGCATCCACCATTTCCGCCTGAGGATCCCTGGACCTACAAAGGTGTCTGGGAAGTTTCTAGTTTAGATGGGAAGCCATCAGATCTATTTCTGGAAGACCCCACATCTGTACAATCTGAAAAAACACATCTGGATGGAGAGACCACTCCCCCGGATGCAAAGTCTGAATGCTGAGATAATCCACTTCCCAATTGTCTACAACTGGGATATGAATCCCAGAAATTAGACAAGAGTTGGATTCCGCTCAAGAAAGTATCCGTGATACTTATTTCATTGCCAAAGGACTGCGAGTCCCTCCCTGATGAATGACATACACCACAGTTGTGATATTGTCTGTTTGAAAGCGAATGAAAAGTTCTCTCTTTAATAGAGGCCAAGTCTGAAGAGCTCTGAAGATAGCACGAAGTTCTAAAATATTGATTGGTAACCTCGCCTTTTGAGGTTTCCAAACCCCTTGTCCTGTCAGAGACCCCCAGACAGCTCCCCAACCTGTAAGATCACAGTCCAGGAAGGACGAACAAGAGGCATCTTGAATAATCCGATGATGGTCCAACCACCAAAAAAGAGAGAGTGTTTTGGGATTTAAGTATATCAATTATGATAGAGTATAATCCCTGCACCATTGATACAGCATGCGAAGCTGCAGAGGTCTCATATGAAAACGAGGGGATTACGTCCGATGCTGCAGTCATGAGACCTAAAACTTCCATGCACATAGCCACTGAAGGGAATGATTGAGACAGAAGGTTTAGACAGGATGAAACCAATTTCATTAGTCTCTTGTCTGTTAAAGACAGAGTCATGAACACTGAATCTATCTGGAAACCTAAAAAGGCGACCCTTGTTTGAGGAATCAAGAAACTCTTTGGTAAATTGATCCTCCAACCATGTCTTTGAAAAAACAACACAAATTGATTTGTGTGAGAGTCTGCCAAATGCAAAGACTGAGCTAGTACCAAGATATCGTCCAAATAAGGAAACACCGCAATACCCTGCTCTCTGATTACAGAATAGAAGGGCACCGAGAACCTTCGAAAAGATTCTTGGAGCTGTAGCAAGGCCAAATGGAAGAGCGACAAATTGGTAATGCTTGTCTAGAAAAGAGAATCTCAGAAACCAATAATGGTCTGGATGAATCAGAATACAGTTGTGCTCATAAGTTTACATACCCTGGCAGAATTTATGATTTCTTGGCCATTTTTCAGAGAATATGAATGATAACACAAAACCTTTTCTTTCACTCATGGTTAATGTTTGGCTGAAGCCATTTATTATCAATCAACTGTGTTTACTCTTTTTAGATCATAATGACAACAGAAACTAACCAAATGATCCTGATCAAAAGTTTACATACCCTGGTGATTTTGGCCTGATAACATGCAGACAAGTTGAAACAAAGAGGTTTGAATGGCTATTAAAGGTAACCATCCTCACCTGTGATCTGTTTGCTTGTAATTAGTGTGTGTGTATAAAAGGTCAATGAGTTTCTGGACTCCTGACAGACCCTTGCATCTTTCATCCAGTGCTGCACTGACGTTTCTGGATTCTGAGTCATGGGGAAAGAAAAAGGATCTGTGGGAAAAAGGTAGTTGAACTGTATAAATCTGGAAAGGGATATAAAAAGATATTCAAGGAATTGAGAATGCAAATCAGCAGTGTTCAAACTCTAATAAAGAAGTAGAAAATGAGGGGTTCTGTTTGATAACCATACTGCATTCATCTTGCCATTAATTCTGACCAAATTTCCTGTGCCTTTGTAGCTCACACATCCCCAAAACATCAGCAATCCACCTCCTTGTTTCACAGTAGGAATGGTGTACCTTTCATTATAGGCTTTGACGACTCCTCTCCAAATGTAGCGTTTATGTTTGTGGCCAAAAAGCTCAATTTTGGTCTCATCACTCCAAATGACTTTGTGCCAGAAGGTTGGAGGCTTGTCTCTGTGCTGTTTGGCGTATTGTAAGTGGGATACTTTGTGGCATTTGCGTAGTAATGGCTTTCTTCTGGTGACTCGACCATGCAGCCCATCTTTCTTCAAGTGCCTCCTTATTGTGCATCTTGAAACAGCCACACCACATGTCCTGTATTTTACCTGAAGTTATTTGTGGGTTTGTCTTTGCATCCCGAACAATTTTCCTGACATTTGCGGCTGAAATTTTAGTTGGTCTACCTGACCGTGGTTTGGTTTCAACAGAACCCCTCATTTTCCACTTCTTTATTAGAATTTGAACACTGCTGATTTGCATTCTCAATTCCATGGATATCTTTTTATATCCCTTTCCTGTTATATACAGTGCAACTTCCTTTTTCCGCAGATCCTTTGACAATTCTTTTGCTTTCCCCATGACTCAGAATCCAGAATTGTCAGTGCAGCACTGGATGAAAGATGCAAGGGTCTGTCAGGAGTTCAGAAACTCATTGACCTTTTATACACACACACTAATTACAAGAAAACAGATCACAGGTGAGGATGGTTACCTTTAATAGCCATTCAAACCCCTTTGTTTCAACTTGTGTTAATGTTATCAGGCCAAAACCACCAGGGTATGTAAAACATAATTTATGTAAGAACTTACCTGATAAATTCATTTCTTTCATATTAGCAAGAGTCCATGAGCTAGTGACGTATGGGATATACATTCCTACCAGGAGGGGCAAAGTTTCCCAAACCTTAAAATGCCTATAAATACACCCCTCACCACACCCACAATTCAGTTTAACGAATAGCCAAGAAGTGGGGTGATAAGAAGGAGCGAAAGCATCAAAAATAAGGAATTGGAATAATTGTGCTTTATACAAAAAAATCATAACCACCACAAAAAAGGGTGGGCATCGTGAGATGTAAATCTTCCAAACTCGATAATAAATCCTACTAGACATAGATTTACGAGCCTGCAATATAGTATTAATCACTGAGTCAGAGAAACTTCTATGACTAAGTACTAAGCGTTAAATTTTCATACCATCAAATTAATAATTTGAATTCCTGATGAAGAAAACGAATGTTAAGATATAAGGTCTGGCCTTAATGGAAGTAACCAAGATTGTTCAACTGAACATCCGATCAAGAACCATATAACAAAACCTGTGTGGCCATGCTAGAGGCACCAGCCACACCAAAGATTGCTCTCTGATGATTTTGAAAATCACTCTTAAAAGAAGAACCAGAGATGAAAAAATATAGGCAGAATGATAATTCCAAGGAAGTGTCAATGCATACACTACTTCTGCCTGAGGATCCCCGGACCTGAATAGGCCCCTGGGAAGTTCCTTGTTTAGATGAGATGCCAACAGATCTATTTCTGGAAGAACTCACATCGGAAAAATTGAAAACATATCTGGGTAAAAAGACCATTCTCCCGGATGTAAAGCTTGATTAACAGAGATAATCCGCTTCCCAATATCTATACCTGGGAAAAAGACCACAGAATTTAGATAGGAGCTGGATTTAGCCCAAGCAAATACTGTATCCGAGATACTTCTGTCACAGCTTAAGGACTTATAGTCCCACCCTGAAGATTGACATACGCCACAGTTGTGACATTGTCTGAAAAAAACAATAAATGTCTCTTCTTCAAAAAGAAACCAAACTGAAGAACTCTGAGAATGCACGGAGTTCCAAAATATCAAATGGTAATCTCGCCTCCTGAGATTTCCAAACCCCTTGTGCTGACAGAGATCCTCAGACAGCCTCCCAACCTAAAAGACTCGCATCTGTAGAGATCATGGTCCAGGTTGAAAGAACCGAAGAGACCTGTAGAACTAAATGATGGTGATCTTAACCACCGAATCAAAGATAGTTAAACATTAGGATTCGAAGATATAAAAAGTGATATCCTAGAATCCCTGCACCATTATTCAGCATAAAAAACTGGAAAGATTTCCTATGAAAATGAGCAAAGGGAATCGAATCCAATGCAGCAGCCATGATACCTAAAACTTCCATGCATATATAGCAACTGAAGGAAATAATAGAGACTGAAGGTTCCGACAGACGGAACCCAATAAAATTGTCACTTGTCTGTTAGAGACAAAGACATTGACACAAACTATCTGGAAACCTAAAAAAGGTGACCCTTGTGTGAGGAATCAAGAAGCTTTTGATAAAAAGAACCTCTAACCATGTCTTGAAGAAACAAAGTTGAATCGTATGAGATTCCGCAGAACGAAAAGACTGAGCCAGTACCACGAGACTGTCCAAATAAGGAACACTGAGAACATTGAAAAGATTCTTAGAACTGTCGCTAGACCAGAAGGAAAAGCAACAAATTGGTAATACTTGTCAAAAAAAGAGAATCTCAAAAAGATATGCATCTATTGTATCTATTGTAAACAAATAATGCATCACTGACCAAAAAAGGCAAAATAGACTATATAAACACCATTCTAAAAGATGGTATACTTATATGACAATTCAGAAAGATTTTCTATCTTTAGAACAATGAATAGTCTTGAATAAAACCCCAAACCCATTTCCTAAAAATGGAACTGGAATAAATACCCCAGAAAACTCTAGGTCTGAGCAGCGCTTAATCCCCAACGGGTGATCAGCCGCGTTTCATCAAAACCCAAAATATATAGGACTGAAACACACTTAAGGAAAGTGTTAGCCTTACTGGAATATCTGGAATATAATAGAGAAAAAAAAGACTTCTCACAGACGGTTTTACTCTGAATCTTATTCTGTACCCAAAATCTAAGAAATTTGGACCGAATAGAACCAAACAAATTTCAAAAAAGTCTTAACCTGCCCCTTACCAGCCAAGCTGGAATACGGCATATACATGCAAATTTAGGGAGCGGATTTTGAACTAAAAAACTTCTAATTAAAAACATGTTACTTGGGTAAGAATTTAGGATTTCGTTCCTTAGAAAGAACAACAAAACTAATATAAGCTTAAAGTTTTAGTCTTAGAACTCAATCTTGAAGCCCAGAGTAACAGTTAAGAATTGAATCCAATTATGAACCAAATAATGGATTATCTTGGAAAAAAAGAAATATGAATTTTTTAGAAATCACAAAATTCTTCTAGCTAAAACAGCTAAAGACATAGATAAAACCTCATTTGCGAAAATATTCAATAAAATGAAGACACAAATTAAATTATTAGCATGTTAATCAAGTTAAAGGACCAGTCAACACACTGGACTTGCATAATCAACAAATGCAAGACAACAAAACAATGCAACAGCACCTAGTCTGAACTTCAAATGAGCAGTAGATTTTGTCCCTTTAACAATGCTAAATAAATTATAATCCGATACTTGATTTTAAAGTATCCCAACAGAAAAATGAAGCAATTGCAACATCATCCAAATAAATCACAGGTCCAAGAAAAGTACCTGAAAATAAATAATTTTCCTTAAATAAGATACAACCATCTAAAGGAAAATAAATACTATTTTGCTATAGAAACAATAGCATATTTAGCAGGAGTAGATATAGCCCCATAAAATTGGGGAACCCTCAAAACTGAAATTAACTGCCGGCAAAGAATATAATTAAAAAACCCTTGAAGAAGGAATAAAAGAAAATTCTCAGCCTATTCCATTCCCTAGTATCAGGAACTGGAAAAAACCTCTGAAAACACAGAAGATTAAATAAGCAGAAATAAAATGCTAGCTAGTCTTGAAAAAGAACTAGTTACCTCAATATCCAAAATAATCAACACCTCTTCAACAAAGAACAAATGTACTCTAATAAAAATAAAAAAGTAGATTTGTTAGTGTCAATATCTGATGAATAAAATTCTGAATGAGAAAAAACACCATCAGAGAAGGATAATTCAGTATGTTGTTGGTCATTTGAAACTTCATCAACTAAAAAAGAAGTTTGAAAAAGACCTAAAAATTTTATTAGAAGGTGCGATGTCAGACAAAGCCTTAACATAGAATCAGAAAAATATTGTTATAAATTTCTAAGTATATCTTGTACATAAGATGTAAAAAAAATAGCAATATATGAAGCATAAATACTAATAGATTCTGCATGTAAAAGTTTATCATGATAACTTATTACAAACCATAGCTAAAGATAAACATTCATAACATTAAAATAAATGAACTTAGCTTTGGTAGGACTGATATCAGTCAACAGGAATCCGTTAGCATGTTCTGATTCAGGAACAGTATACGAAATATCTTGCAATATGTAATAGAAAAAAAAACAACATATAAAGCAAAATTATCAAATTCATTAAATGACAGTTTCAGGAAATGGGAGAAAAATGCAAAAGAAATAAGTCTCTAGCAACCAGAAGCAGCAAAAAATATGAGACTTAAATAATGTGACCCACATTATTGGGGCCAAATACAACGCCCATATCTTTTGGCGCCAAATATGACGTCACATCTTCTGACGCCGAAACAGACGCCCACATTTTTTGGCGCAAAAAAAAGTCTGAATACACATGCGTCAAAAAAATGATGTAACTACGAACAACTTCCGGCTTCAACTACAGCGCCGGAAATGACCAAGTTTTGCGCCAAAAAAGTTTGCGCCAAAAATGACGCAATAAAATGAAGCATTTTCTGCCCCCGTGAGCCTAACTGCCCGCAGGGAAAAATAGTCAATTGAAAATTTTTCAAGGTAAGAAAAAATATATATTCATATGCATTATCCCAAATAATGAAACTGACAGTCTGAATGAAGGAATACTGATTATCCTGAATCATGGCAAATATAAGTTTAAAACATATATTTAGAATTTTACATATAAAGTGCCCAACCATAGCTTAGAGTGTCACAAAAAATAAGACTTACTTACCCCAGGACACTCATCTACATATAGTAGATAGCCAAACCAGTACTGAAACGAGAATCAGTAGAGGTAATGGTATATAAGAGTATATCGTCGATCTGAAAAGGGAGGTAGGAGAAGAAATCTCTACGACCGATAACAGAGAACCTATGAAATAGATACCCTAGAGGAAGAACATTGTATTCAAATAGGCAATACTCTCTTCACATCCCTCTGACATTCACTGCACTCTGAGAGGAAAACCGGGCTTCAGCCTGCTGCGAAGCGCATATTAACGTAGAATCTAGCACAAACTTACTTCACCACCTCCATGGGAGGCAAAGTTTGTAAAACTGAATTGTGGGTGTGGTGAGGGGTGTATTTATAGGCATTTTAAGGTTTGGGAAACTTTGCCCCTCCTGGTAGGAATGTATATCCCATACGTCACTAGCTCATGGACTCTTGCTAATTACATGTAAGAAACTTTTGATCAGGGTCATTTGGGTAGTTTATGTTGTCATTATGATTTAAGAAAGAGTAAACACAGTTGATAGATAATAAATGGCTTCAGCCAAACACTAACCATGAGTGAAAGAAAAGATTTTGTGTTATTTATATTCTCTGAAAAATGGCCAAGAAATCATAAATTCTGCCAGGGAATGTAAACTTATGAGCACAACTGTATGAAGATATGCATCCTGTAAGTCTACTGTGGACATATAATGACCTTGCTGAACAAAAGGCAAAATAGCCCTTATAATCACCATCTTGAAAGTTGAGACCCTTACAAAACGATTCAAAAACTTCAGATCCAGAACTGGTCTGAATGAATTTTCTTTCTTTGGGACAAGGAATAGATTTGAATAAAACCCCAGACCCTGTTCCTGAAGCGGAACTGGTATAATTACCCCTGAAAGCTCCAGATCTGAAACACACTTCAGAAAAGCCTGAACTTTCACAGGATTTGTTGGAACATGAGAAAGAATCTTCTCACAGGAGGTCTTACTCTGAAACCTATTCGATACCCTTGAGAGACAATACTCTGAATCCACTGATTTTGAACAGAAACTGCCCAAATGTGTTGAAAAAATTTCAATCTGCCCCCCCACCAGCTGAACTGGATTGAGGGCCGCACCTTCATGCAGACTTGGGGGCTGGCTTTGGTTTCTTAAAAGGCTCAGATTTATTCCAACTTGAAGATGGCTTCCAATTGGAACCAGAGTCTTTAGGAGAAGGGGTTATTTTCTGTTCTTTATTCTGACGAAAGGAAAGAAAACGATTAGAAGCTTTAGATTAACTCTTAAATTTTCTATCTTGAGGCAAAAAAAACTCCCTCCCCCCCCCCAGTGATAGTGGAAATAATAGAATCCAACTGGGAACCAAATAAATTATTACTCTGGAAAGATAGAGATAGAAATCTAGATTTAGATACGTCAGCATTCCATGATTTGAGCCATAAAGCTCTTCTAGCTAAAATAGCTAAAGACATAGAGGCCTATTTATCAAGCCGTCAACTATGCTGCCTTCGCTGGCACCAATAGGCTAGCCTAACATTGACCTGAATACGATCTCCATATTTATCAAAAAAGCCGGCAAAAAGCCACGCACCAAGTACGGGGTGATGAGCAGCGGACTGTTAACTAGCAGTCATCGATCTCGCTGCTATTCGGCTTTTTCACAACTTTATTTATATCCTGTCACTTAACACCGCCACTATACTAAAATGTTTAACCCCTATCCTGCCGCTCCCGGACCCCTCCGCAACTAAATAAAATGTATTAACCCCTATCCCGTCGCTCCCGGACGCCACAGCCACTAAATAAATGTATTTACCCCTAAACCCCTGACCTCCCACACCACTACCACTTACTAAACCTATGGCAAAAAAGAAAGAGGGCGTCTCATAGTGTAATACGTTCCCAATACGGAGATATGGTGTAAAATAGCAAGGGTTACCGGAAAATGTTGCACCGTGCTCTGACCGGTGCCAGCAGGCAAACTAACGCTCAACAGTGGTTAGTGCACTGAAACAGGATGATGTCCGACCCAATAGTCAGCTGTTCCGAGGGATCCTTAGTGGTCATCTCTGCCGTGATTCAATTTGAACCGCTTAGCGGGAATCGGCTGTGAGTTGCAGTATAACTTGGAGTACACCAAGCTTACTCGAAAAGGACAACTTCCAAAATATAAAGTTTAAAAACAACCTGGTGTCAACAAAGACGCAGGAAATGACGAACTTGCGTCATCAAAGACGCACATTCGCGCCCCAAAAAATTCTTGCACCAAGAATGACGTAATAAATTACAGCATTTTGCGACCTCACAAGCCTAATTTTGCCCGCAAAATTAAAGAAAAACAAGTCAATTTGAAAAACATAAAAGTTATGCTTACCTGGTAATTTTCTTTTCTTCCGTGGGAAAGAGTCCACAGCCGCATTCATTACTTATGGGAAATAAGAACCTGGCCACCAGGAGGAGACAAAGAACCACCAGCAGAAGGCTTAAACACTCCTCCCACTTCCCCTATCCCCCAGTCATTCAGCCGAGGAACAAGGAACAGTGGAAGAAGCCTCAAGGTGAAAGGGTGCCAGAAGATGAAAAACAACAACGCCTCAAAAAATGGGCGGGTGGATGTGGACACTTTCCCACGGAAGAAATTAAAAATCATCAGGTAAGCATAATTTATGCCGCAGCCGCATTCATTACTTATAGGAAATTTATACCCAAGCCAAGAGGACACAGAATGCTAAAACGGGAGGTTAAGAGGCGGACAATATGAAGGCACCACCCCAAAACATATTCCCAAAACTAAAAGACCCTGTCTCGTCTAAAAACAGGGAACAATAACCTTTTGATAAGTCAAAAAGGCGGCGCTATTGACGCATATCTACCAACATGTCATTGAACCTGCACGGTCAACACAAATAGACGCAGATGAGAACACCGACCCCAATGACACCATTTCTCAAGGCAACAGCCCAGCCGCAGCCCCTCGCCAACTAGGGGTCTGGCAACTATTCCCGATGGGAACATAAGACTGATATAAGGAGAAAAAACCCCTAGTTCGTCAAGAAGACAACTCACACTATTGGACAAACGTACTCGGACCCATGTCCCAAAAACAGGAACCGCAGCAAAATACCAGAAATCCGAAGAGAACAAACAGATCTCAAGAACCAGAAAGCAACCAAACAGCTAACGGCAGGGACCAAGGGCACTCCTATGATAAAGCAGACACCAAGGGAAAAACCCATACAAGCTAACAGGATTAAACAAACCCAGTCCTGCTCCCGAGACCACAAGAGACTGGGGGTGCCGTACTAGCCAGCAGCAATTCCAGAGATGGAACAATGAAAAAAAGAAGCCGGAAAAAAAAGGATAAGCAACTGGTGTGAGAATAAAGCAGAGCCCCTAAAAAAGGAACACCCCACCTCGCTCTTGTACAACCAAAACGGTACAACCACTACAGGCCACAGAGCCATATGTCAAAGCATCTCTGAGCGCACAGCCAATAACTCTAGTTAGGATTAGTGCAGAAATGCAAAAGCAACCCCTCCAAATGACAGGTAACTGGACAAGCCAACAGGCCACAACAGTCCACAAACCGGCACACATTAAAACAGGGAGGTATAAACGGTCACTTAAAAAAAAAATGACGACTGGAACCCTGAGATAAGCCACCTAGTAATGGGTGATAAGAATCCAGCGACCAGCCCGTCTCTGAAACCACGGACCACCGGAACCCATCACTCTGCAGAAAGACAAAAAGGCCTCCGGTGGAAGACACAAGATAAATACTCGTCCCCCAAAACCTCAGTAACCATCAGAGGATGATTACCCAGACACCGAGCACCCAAAGGGCACCTCCCGCCAAAGAGGTCTGGCAAAAGCCAGAGGAGAACAACTAACTGCGTGAAACCTCCGAGAGACAATCACTCAGGCCCCCTAAGCCGATCCATCAGACGACTAAGCACAGAAGCAGGGTAAGGTCCAACACGCTATCAGAGACCCTACAGGTCAAAAACGAGATCAGGACATAAGGCGAACAGCATGGTCTCATGGAGGCAAAACCCCCGCCCAGCTTCACAACCGGGAAGAGAACCGGAACTTCCGAACTCCCCATAAAATAGAGAGAAAGGAGCGCATCCTAATGTCAAAGGAAAAACCCAGGGACAAAAGACAGGAGAAACCAGACCACCGGAGCCCTAGGTCCACATCCAGATTCCCACTAAAATCTAATAGGGAGGACAATTCGTCGCCCGCAAGTCATTATTTAAACGAGGCTATTAGTAACCCATCAGTGAAAAAGGGTACTCACTGAAAGAAACATCAAGTCACAGCTGGATTCAAAGTCTTGGCCTTCAGCTTTGAAGGGAACAAAGTTTACCACTAAGCCATCGTGAGGCCCAACGTACAACTCCCCAAGTCTGATCCGACCAACAATCTCTGCAAAGAAGACACTGCGATGAAAACCGCAACTTAAACCAACGGAAAGCAGAATCCTAGGACAGAGGTAACCTGGTCCTAAACCCTAAAAAGGGGCGACATAACGACCTACGACTATAGCGGCAGCACCGGAAAAAAGGTGAACCACATAACCCGAGCATAAAAGCTCCCAGAGGTGAAGACAGTGAAACCAACTACCTCTGGAGGTCCCATTAGAAATAACTACCACCATTGAAGGATAGCAACTACAGATAAGAAGGAACCACTACACCACACATCCTTCAAGTTTGTGCCAGACTCCTAAGAGTCCACGTCTCAATCACACTAGACCATGACCATGAGTCAAAAAACATCTCGAATGTCATAACCACACAAAATAGCAAAGACCACAGCCCTCCACCTGAGCTGCAAGGAACACAGTGAGACATCACTAGCCCCATGTCTGACACAGAACTGCCACAGGCCAGCCCAAATGCTTCCGACATCCAGACCCAATGGTCTAAAATGAAGTATTAGTGTAGTTTTTTTTTTAAAACTGAATAAGGGACCCAGCAACCCATGCAGGCAGGAAAAGCAAGATTGGCAGACTTGAGATAACAGGCCCAAAGTACAGTCCTCATCCGAGGACGACTCAGAATCAGATATCAAATTAGTCTGTGCATTAGTATCCTCTATGGCTAGACTTCAAATAAGAACGCAAATTGGAAAGAAACTGGCACCTGACACCTACAATGGCTGGGGCACTCACCACCTCCTATGACCAGGCCTCAGCGGAGCGGACTCTTTCCACCATCGCCACTCGTTCAGGAATGCGGAAGAGGAAGAAGACCCACCCAAGCGTAAACACTCACAGTGACCAGATGCCGCAAAATCCAAAAAGCGTGCCAACCAAAAGGCGGCAAATTAGGCCCCATAACAAACAAGCAAGTCTGAGAAAAAGAAAATCGTAGCTCAAGGACAAGCCTAGCCAACGATACATGTCTCTGCCTCCGAGCCCAAATTCTCGCACACCAGCAGGATGATAACATAAGAAACATGATAAACAAACCCCATCCCGTTCACGAAACCCCCTGAAACGGGAGATAATCCCTTGATTCCTAGATCGAGCAGGAGGAGCCCCAATGAGGCCCATACTGAACTGTCACAACAAATTTCATTACAGTAACGGAATAACAAGTAATGATCTTACCGGAATCCACGCCATGGAACAGGAACACGTGACAAATAGTAGCATTGCCTCCACCATGGACTTGAGGACAGCAGGTAGCAAAGCGAAGTTAGACAACGGCAAGTGCTGAAAGGAGATGTAAATACGAGCTATAAAAACTTCTGACACTTCTATGCAAACCTCCTGGGACGAAAGGCAAAGAATGACTGGGGGATAGGGGAAGTGAGAGGAGTATTTAAGCCTTTGGCTGGTGGGTCTTTGCTTCCTCCTGGTGGCCAGGTTCTTATTTCCCATAAGTAATGAATGCTGCTGTGGACTCTTTCCCATTAAGAAAAAGAGACTATACCCCAGGTAAGAAAAACTTCCTAAAACATGATTCCCGTACTGAAACTGATAGTCTGCAAAGGGAAATATACATAGACCTGAATCATGGCAAATATAAGTAACATACATATATTTAAAAGTTTATATGAATACATAAAGCGCCAAACCATAGCCGAGAGTGTCTTAAAAATGATACATACTTACCGAAAGACACCCATCCACATATAGCAGATAGCCAAACCAGTACTGAAAACTATCAGCAGAGGTAATGGTATATAAGAGTATATCGTTGATCTGAAAAGGGAGGTAGGAGATGAATCCCTACAACCGATAACAGAGAACCCTTGAAAAGATTTCCTGTGAGAGAAACCATAAAATCAATAGGCGATACTCTCTTCACATCCCTCTGACAAACACTG
Organism: Bombina bombina; assembly: GCF_027579735.1. NCBI lineage: Eukaryota > Metazoa > Chordata > Amphibia > Anura > Bombinatoridae > Bombina > Bombina bombina. The sequence goes on along the minus strand of NC_069502.1, from coordinate 313,763,195 downwards.
TACTCAGAGGAATTGGGCTTCAATATGCTGAGAAGCGCTTATCATAGAAGAAAAATCAAGCACAACTTACTCCATAGGAGGCAAAGTTTGTAAAACTGAGTTGTGGGTGTGGTGAGGGGTGTATTTATAGGCATTTTGAGGTTTGGGAAACTTTGCCCCTCCTGGTAGGGATGTATATCCCATACGTCACTAGCTCATGGACTCTTGCCAATTACATGAAAGAAATGTGTGTGTGTGTGTGTGTGTGTGTGCGTGTGTATGTAAATATGCATGTGAGTGTATGCTTTATGAGTAGGAATGTTTATGCACTGAAATTGTTTGGAGAAGCATTTTACAGTATAGCACTGGGAGGCCCCTTCTATGTATCCTATACTTTACTCGTTTACACATCAGGCACTATTAGTGGCAAAGCAAAAAAAGTAAGAGAAAAATGGAAGTGTGAAAATAAAAAAACAGAATTTATGCTTACCTGATAAATTACTTTCTCCAACGGTGTGTCCGGTCCACGGCGTCATCCTTACTTGTGGGATATTCTCTTCCCCAACAGGAAATGGCAAAGAGCCCAGCAAAGCTGGTCACATGATCCCTCCTAGGCTCCGCCTTCCCCAGTCATTCGACCGACGTAAAGGAGGAATATGCATAGGAGAAATCATATGATACCGTGGTGACTGTAGTTAGAGAAAATAATTCATCAGACCTGATTAAAAAACCAGGGCGGGCCGTGGACCGGACACACCGTTGGAGAAAGTAATTTATCAGGTAAGCATAAATTCTGTTTTCTCCAACATAGGTGTGTCCGGTCCACGGCGTCATCCTTACTTGTGGGAACCAATACCAAAGCTTTAGGACACGGATGATGGGAGGGAGCAAATCAGGTCACCTAGATGGAAGGCACCACGGCTTGCAAAACCTTTCTCCCAAAAATAGCCTCAGAAGAAGCAAAAGTATCAAATTTGTAAAATTTGGTAAAAGTGTGCAGTGAAGACCAAGTCGCTGCCTTACATATCTGATCAACAGAAGCCTCGTTCTTGAAGGCCCATGTGGAAGCCACAGCCCTAGTGGAGTGAGCTGTGATTCTTTCAGGAGGCTGCCGTCCGGCAGTCTCATAAGCCAATCGGATGATGCTTTTAAGCCAAAAAGAGAGAGAGGTAGAAGTTGCTTTTTGACCTCTCCTTTTACCAGAATAAACAACAAACAAGGAAGATGTTTGTCTGAAATCCTTTGTAGCCTCTAAATAGAATTTTAGAGCACGAACTACATCCAAATTGTGCAACAAACGTTCCTTCTTTGAAACTGGATTCGGACACAAAGAAGGTACAACTATCTCCTGGTTAATATTTTTGTTAGAAACAACTTTCGGAAGGAAACCAGGTTTAGTACGCAAAACCACCTTATCTGCATGGAACACCAGATAAGGAGGAGAACACTGCAGAGCAGATAACTCTGAAACTCTTCTAGCAGAAGAAATTGCAACCAAAAACAAAACTTTCCAAGATAATAACTTAATATCTACGGAATGTAAGGGTTCAAACGGAACCCCTTGAAGAACTGAAAGAACTAAATTGAGACTCCAAGGAGGAGTCAAAGGTTTGTAAACAGGCTTGATTCTAACCAGAGCCTGAACAAAAGCCTGAACATCTGGCACAGCCGCCAGCTTTTTGTGAAGTAAAACAGATAAAGCAGAAATCTGTCCCTTCAAAGAACTTGCAGATAATCCTTTCTCCAAACCCTCTTGTAGAAAGGATAGAATCTTAGGAATTTTTATCCTGTTCCATGGGAATCCTTTCGATTCGCACCAACAGATAAATTTCTTCCATACTTTATGGTAAATTTTTCTAGTTACAGGCTTTCTAGCCTGAATAAGAGTATCAATGACAGAATCTGAGAACCCACGCTTTGATAAAATCAAGCGTTCAATCTCCAAGCAGTCAGTTGGAGTGAGGCCAGATTCGGATGTTCGAACGGACCTTGAACAAGAAGGTCCCGTCTCAAAGGTAGCTTCCATGGTGGAGCCGATGACATATTCACCAGGTCTGCATACCAAGTTCTGCGTGGCCACGCAGGAGCTATCAAGATCACCGAAGCCCTCTCCTGATTGATCCTGGCTACCAGCCTGGGAATGAGAGGAAACGGTGGGAATACATGAGCTAGGTTGAAGGTCCAGGGCGCTACTAGTGCATCTACTAGAGTCGCCTTGGGATCCCTGGATCTGGACCCGTAGCAAGGAACCTTGAAGTTCTGACGAGACGCCATCAGATCCATGTCTGGAATGCCCCATAATTGAGTTATGTGGGCAAAGATATCCGGATGGAGTTCCCACTCCCCCGGATGAAATGTCTGACGACTCAGAAAATCCGCTTCCCAATTTTCCACTCCTGGGATGTGGATTGCAGACAAGTGGCAGGAGTGAATCTCCGCCCATTGAATTACTTTGGTCACTTCTTCCATCGCCAGGGAACTCCTTGTTCCCCCCTGATGGTTGATATATGCAACAGTCGTCATGTTGTCTGATTGAAACCTTATGAATTTGGCCTTTGCTAGTTGAGGCCAAGCCTTGAGAGCATTGAATATCGCTCTCAGTTCCAGAATGTTTATCGGGAGAAGAGATTCTTCCCGAGACCATAGACCCTGAGCTTTCAGGGATTTCCAGACCGCGCCCCAGCCCACCAGACTGGCGTCGGTCGTGACAATGACCCACTCTGGTCTGCGGAAGCTCATCCCTTGAGACAGGTTGTCCAGGGTCAGCCACCAACGGAGTGAATCTCTGGTCCTCTGATCTACTTGGATCGTCGGGGACAAGTCTGTATAATCCCCATTCCACTGTCTGAGCATGCACAGTTGTAATGGTCTTAGATGAATTCGCACAAAAGGAACTATGTCCATTGCCGCAACCATCAAACCTATTACTTCCATGCACTGCGCTATGGAAGGAAGAAGAACAGAATGAAGTACTTGACAAGAGCTTAGAAGTTTTGATTTTCTGGCCTCTGTCAGAAAAATCTTCATTTCTAAGGAGTCTATTATTGTTCCCAAGAAGGGAACTCTTGTTGACGGGAATAGAGAACTTTTTTCTACGTTCACTTTCCACCCGTGAGATCTGAGAAAGGCTAGGACAATGTCCGTATGAGCCTTTGCTTGTGGCAGAGACGACGCTTGAATTAGTATGTCGTCCAAGTAAGGTACTACTGCAATGCCCCTTGGCCTTAGCACCGCTAGAAGGGACCCTAGTACCTTTGTGAAAATTCTTGGAGCAGTGGCTAATCCGAATGGAAGTGCCACAAACTGGTAATGCTTGTCCAGAAAGGCGAATCTTAGGAACCGATGATGTTCCTTGTGGATAGGAATATGTAGATACGCATCCTTTAAATCCACCGTGGTCATGAATTGACCTTCCTGGATGGTAGGAAGAATTGTCCGAATGGTTTCCATTTTGAACGATGGAACCCTGAGAAATATGTTTAGGATCTTGAGATCCAAAATTGGCCTGAATGTTCCCTCTTTTTTGGGAACTATGAACAGATTGGAGTAAAACCCCATCCCTTGTTCTCCTAATGGAACAGGATGAATCACTCCCATTTTTGACAGGTCTTCTACACAATGTAAGAATGCCTGTCTTTTTATTTGGTCTGAAGACAATTGAGACCTGTGGAACCTTCCCCTTGGGGGTAGTTCCTTGAATTCCAGGAGATAACCTTGAGAAACTATTTCTAGCGCCCAAGGATCCTGAACATCTCTTGCCCAAGCCTGAGCGAAGAGAGAGAGTCTGCCCCCCACCAGATCCGGTCCCGGATCGGGGGCCAGCATCTCATGCTGTCTTGGTAGCGGTAGCAGGCTTCTTGGCCTGCTTACCTTTGTTCCAGCCTTGCATCGGTCTCCAGGCTGGCTTGGTTTGAGAAGAATTACCCTCTTGCTTAGAGGATGTAGAATTTGAGGCTGGTCCGTTTCTGCGAAAGGGACGAAAATTAGTTTTATTTTTAGCCTTAAAAGACCTATCCTGAGGAAGGGCGTGGCCCTTTCCCCCAGTGATGTCTGAAATAATCTCTTTCAAGTCAGGGCCAAACAGCGTTTTCCCCTTGAAAGGGATGTTAAGCAATTTGTTCTTGGAGGACACATCCGCTGACCAAGACTTTAGCCAAAGCGCTCTGCGCGCCACAATAGCAAAACCTGAATTTGTCGCCGCTAATCTAGCTAATTGCAAAGTGGCGTCTAAGGTAAAAGAGTTAGCCAATTTAAGTGCTTGAACTCTGTCCATAACCTCCTCATAAGAAGATGCTTTATTGAGCGACTTTTCTAGTTCTTCGAACCAGAAACACGCTGCTGTAGTGACAGGAACAATGCATGAAATTAGTTGTAGAAGGTAACCTTGCTGAACAAACATCTTTTTAAGCAAACCCTCTAATTTTTTATCCATAGGATCTTTGAAAGCACAACTATCTTCTATAGGGATAGTGGTGCGTTTGTTTAGAGTAGAAACCTCCCCCTCGACCTTGGGGACTGTCTGCCATAAGTCCTTCCTAGGGTCGACCATAGGAATAATTTCTTAAATATAGGGGGAGGGACAAAAGGTATGCCGGGCCTTTCCCATTCTTTATTTACAATGTCCGCCACCCGCTTGGGTATAGGAAAAGCTTCGGGGGGCACCGGGACCTCTAGGAACTTGTCCATCTTACATAATTTCTCTGGAATGACCAAATTGTCACAATCATCCAGAGTAGATAACACCTCCTTAAGCAGAGCGCGGAGATGTTCCAATTTAAATTTGAATGTAATAACGTCAGGTTCAGCTTGTTGAGAAATTTTTCCTGAATCTGAAATTTCTCCCTCAGACAAAACCTCCCTGGCCCCTTCAGACTGGTGTAAGGGCATGTCAGAACCATTATCATCAGCGTCCTCATGCTCTTCAGTATCTAAAACAGAGCAGTCGCGCTTTCGCTGATAAGTGGGCATTTTGGCTAAAATGTTTTTAATAGAATTATCCATTACAGCCGTTAATTGTTGCATAGTAAGGAGGATTGGCGCACTAGATGCACTAGGGACCTCCTGAGTGGGCAAGACTGGTGTAGACATAGAAGGAGATGATGCAGTACCATGCTTACTCCCCTCACTTAAGGAATCATTTTGGGCAACATTATTATCAGTGGCATCATTGTCCCTACTTTGTTTGTCACATTCATCACATATATTTAAATGGAGAGGAACCTTGGCTTCCGAACATACAGAACATCGTCTATCTGATAGTTCAGACATGTTAATAGGCATAAACTTGATAACAAAGCACAAAAAACGTTTTAAAATAAAACCGTTACTGTCACTTTAAATTTTAAACTGAACACACTTTATTACTGAATATGCGCAAAAGTATGAAGGAATTGTTCAAAATTCACCAAAATTTCACCACAGTGTCTTAAAGCCTTAAAAGTATTGCACACCAAATTTGAAAGCTTTAACTCTTAAAATAACGGAACCGGAGCCGTTTTTACATTTAACCCCTATACAGTCCCTGGTATCTGCTTTGCTGAGACCCAACCAAGCCCAGAGGGGAATACGATACCAAATGACGCCTTCAATAAGCTTTTTCAGTGGATCTGAGCTCCTCACACATGCATCTGCATGCCATGCTTCTCAAAATCAACTGCGCATTAGTGGCGTGAAAATGAGGCTCTGCCTATGACTAGAAAAGGCCCCCAGTGAAAAAGGTGTCCAATACAGTGCCTGCCGTTTTTTTAACAGAATTCCCAAGATTAAAATAACTCTTCAAAGTTATAAACCATTAAATATGCTTATAAAGTAATCGTTTTAGCCCAGAAAAATGTCTACCAGTCTTTAAAGCCCTTGTGAAGCCCTTTATTCTTATATTAAAAATTAAGAAAATGGCTTACCGGATCCCATAGGGAAAATGACAGCTTCCAGCATTACCAAGTCTTGTTAGAAATGTGTCATACCTCAAGCAGCAAAAGTCTGCTCACTGTTTCCCCCAACTGAAGTTAATTCATCTCAACAGTCCTGTGTGGAAACAGCCATCGATTTTAGTAACGGTTGCTAAAATCATTTTCCTCTTACAAACAGAAATCTTCATCTCCTTTCTGTTTCAGAGTAAATAGTACATACCAGCACTATTTTAAAATAACAAACTCTTGATTGAAGAATAAAAACTACATTTAAACACCAAAAAACTCTTAGCCATCTCCGTGGAGATGTTGCCTGTGCAACGGCAAAGAGAATGACTGGGGAAGGCGGAGCCTAGGAGGGATCATGTGACCAGCTTTGCTGGGCTCTTTGCCATTTCCTGTTGGGGAAGAGAATATCCCACAAGTAAGGATGACGCCGTGGACCGGACACACCTATGTTGGAGAAAAGAATTGTATAACAGTTAACGTTGTTAAAAAAAGGAAAAATATAAAAAAGGTGCTATCACAACAAGCTGTAGCACATACATGACTTCTGTGGGCCTAATATTTAATGTAAGTGCCTTTTAAAGTCACTGCTATCATTTTATAAAAAGTGTGAGACTTCTAAACGTCATAAGAAACTAAGTAGAACTGTAGTGATTAAAGAAAGGTTACATAGAGCTATATCAGTATATGATCTGTGTTGAGGCAGCACATAATACAATAAATGCTGCATCCTCTATTAATAAGTCTCTAACTAATGCAAACACACTGCAGTGATTAAACAATTGCTAAGATCAGCAACTCTGAAAACATTGTGTCAGGGGTTATTTACAACCATATAAAATACTTTACAGTATAGTGTTCCTGCAATTAAATGTACAGTACTGGGTACTAAAATACTAGAACACAAAAACTTTAAACTTACCGATAAATGTATTTATTTCTGGATGTGGAGAGTCCATAGGTGTCCATAACATGTGGGATACATTTCCCGCCACCAAGTGAAGGTCAAGAACCCTCACAAGAGTTTTTAGTCCCTCCCACCTCCACTCTCTCTCCAGTTAACGTACAGCCGAGCAGAGGAGATTGGTAGTAAAAAAGGTAGGAAAGACAGAAAGCAGGGTTAAGAGGTACAAATCAGAACACCCCGATTCAACAAAAATAGGTCGGGTCCTATGGACTCTTTTCATCCTGAAAGAAAGAAATGTATCGGTAGGTATAAATTGTGTTTTCTTTTGTAACATGAGGAGAAGCCATAACATGTGGGATACAATACCCAAGCTGAGAGTCCATGTTAAGGTCGAGTGGGAAAAAGAAAGGCAGTTCCTATTTGCTGGATACAAAATCAAAATGGTAACATTTAGAAAAGGTATGAAGAGAAGACCAAGACGCCTTGCAAATCTGTTCCTAAGAGGCCTCATTCTTGAATGCCCAAGAAGTAGATACAGATATAGTAGATTAAGTAGTAACTCTTTTTAGACGCGGTTTTCCCACAACCAAGTAAGCTTTACATATTGTCTGTTTCAGCCATGATGCTAAAGCCACTGATGTAGCCTTTTGACCCTTCCTTATTCCTGAAAAGTGGACAAACAAGCTAGAGGTCTGTCTAATATATCTTTAGCAACTTGAAGATAATTGTTTTAAGGCTCGGACCACATCTAAATTACAGACTAGACATTCTTTAGAGATTTGGACATAAAGAAGGAACAACGATTTCCTGGTTAATCTTCTTCAAAGATACAACCTTTGGAAAAAATTTTATTTAGTTCTAAGAACCGCTTTATCCGGATGAAAAAAACAAACAAAAAGGAGGATCAGAAGAAAGGGCTGACAGTTAAGGTACTCGTCTAGAAGAAGGCTAGAAGAAAGAGAACCATCCAAAACAACAATTTTAGGTGAAAATTATGCATAGGTTTAAAGGAAAGACCTTACAAAACAGATAGAACCGTGAATAATAGGGCGAATTCTCACCAAGGCTTCTACAAAAGTTTGAACATCATGCAACTTTGCCAACTTTTATGAAACAACACAGATTAGGCTGATATCTGAACTTTTAAGGAACTAACCGATAAACCTTTCTCCAGAACATCCTGGAGTAACTGAAGAATTCTGGGAATTCTAAAAAATTTCCAAGAAAAACCTCTAGAAGAACACCAGAGAAAATACGTTTTCCAAACTTTATTATAAATCTTCTGTGTGACTGGTTTGCTGGCTTGTAGAAGAGTGGAGATCACAGAATCAGAGAAACCTCAACTGAGGATTAGGCGTTCAACCTCCACACCATCAAATCCAGAGATCTGAGATCCTGATGATACAATGAACCTTGAGAAATCAGATCTTCCCTGAGAGGAAGGCCCATAGTTATCAAGGTCTGGCGGACCTGATCCGAAAGTGCAGATCAGGTCCGCCAGACCTCGTTGAATACGGCGAGCAATACGCTCGCCGTATTCAGCATTTCACCAGCAGCTCACAAGAGCTGCTGGTGCAACGCCGCCCCCTGCAGACTCGCGGCCAATGGGCCGCCAGCAGGGGGTGTCAATCAACCCGATCGTACTCGATCGGGTTGATTTCCGACGATGTCTGTCCGCCTGCTTAGAGCAGGCGGACAGGTTATGGAGCAGCGGTCTTTGTGACCGCTGATTCATAACTGCTGTTTCTGGCGAACCTGCAACACGGAGCTTGATAAATATGCCCGAAGAGTCTAAATAGGGGAGGAAGATATCTGGATGAGCTCCGCATACCAAGTTCTGTGGGGCCACGCCGGAGCTATGAGAATAACTGAAGTGGATTCATGTTTGATTCTTGCAATGACTTCTTGAAGCAGAACAAACTGAGGAAATAGATAGGCCAGTGGAAAGTTCCAAGGACATACCAGAGCATCTATCACATGAGATCTTGGATCTCTTGACCTGGCGCAATAAACCATAAGTTTGTGGTTCAGTTTGGATGACATAAGGTCTATTTCATGAAGACCCTATCTCAGGGTTAATTTATCAAACACGTCCTGATAAAGGGACCATTCGCCTGTACCAACTGACGGCTTAAGTAATCTGCTTCTCAGTTGTTCACACCGGTAATGTGAATAACCAAAATAGTGCAGTGGTTTTTCTCTGCCCAAGACAGAATGTGAGAAACGTCTTGCATAGATAGGGAACTCTGAGTCCCTCCCTGATGACGAACTGAGCTCTATTTGCTGCTCCAGATGAAAACAATCCTTTCACCACTGTTGAAGCATGGATAACTGAAGGGGACGAAGATTAAAACTAGTACTGTATTTGACGCTTCTATCATAAGACTCACTACTTTGATGAGCTGTGCTACAGATGGGGAATGAGTGATCTGTAGAGACAACAAGCCTTCTGAAGTTTGTCCTTCAGAGTCTCTGTGAGAAACAAGCGCATTTGAACAGAGTCTTTTATCACTCCCAAAAAGACTACCCTTGTAGCTGGGAATAAAGAACTCTTGGAAACCTTGATGTTCCATCCATGTTCCTGAAAGAAGGAAATCATCTTCTGGGTATGAGAAAATGCCAGCGAAAGATGGGGCTTGGGTCAAAATGTCGTCCAAATAAGGAGCACCGCTAATGGAGTCCCTAAAATCTTAGTGAAGATGCGAAGGGCTGTGGCTAAACTAAAAGAGCCACAAATTAGTAATGCTTGTTGAGAAAAGCAAATCTTAGAAACGGGAAATGTTTATTGTGAATTGGGATGTGTAGATGGGCATCCTTCAAATCTATGGTTGTCATAAATTGACCCTTTTGAACCAGGGATAAAATGGTGGTGACCATTTCCATCTTGAAAGAAGAAACTTGGACAAATTTGTTCATGGTCTTTAGATTCAGAATGGGACGATAGGTGTCATCCTTCTTTGGGACAATAAAGAGGTTGTTATTGAACCCCTTTCCCTGTTAAGAGGCTGGAGCATGTTGGATTACTTCCAAATTCTCTAAATCCACAACACATTGAATAAAAGCAGCTGCCTTTAGAGAACCATTTGGAACATGAGATAGATGAAAAACAAATTATGTAAGAATTTACCTGATAAATTAATTTCTTTCATATTGGCAAGAGTCCATGAGCTAGTGATGTATGGGATATACAATCCTACCAGGAGGGGCAAAGTTTCCCAAACCTCAAAATGCCTATAAATACACCCCTCACCACACCCACAATTCAGTTTAACGAATAGCCAAGAAGTGGGGTGATAAAGAAAGGAGTAAAAAGCATCAACAAAGGAATTTGGAAATAATTGTGCTTTATACAAAAAAATCATAACCACCATAAAAAGGGTGGGCCTCATGTGCCAATATGAAAAAAATGAATTTATCAGGTAAAATCTTACATAAATTATGTTTTCTTTCATGTAATTGGCAAGAATCCATAAGATAGTGACGCATGGGATATCAATACCCAAGATGTGGAACTCCACGCAAGAGTCACTAGAGAGGGAGGAATAAAAATAAACAACAGCCATTTTCCGCTGAAAAAATAATCTACAACCCAAAATATGTTATTCTCATAATGAAAAGAAAAACTTAAATATCAGCAGAAGAATCAAACTGAAACAGCTGCCTGAAGAACTTTTCTACCAAAAACTGCTTCTGAAGAAGCAAATACATCAAAACGGTAGAATTTAGTAAATGTATGCAAAGAGGACCAAGCTGCTGCTTTGCAAATCTGATCAACTGAAGCTTCATTCTTAAAAGCCCACGAAGTGGAGACTGATCTAGTAGAATGAGCTGTAATTCTCTGAGGCGGGGCCTGACCCAACTCCAAATAAGCTTGAAGAATGAAAAGCTTTAACCAAGAAGCCAAGAAAATAGCAGAGGCCTTCTGACATTTCCTAGGACTAGAAAATATAACAAATAGACTAGAAGTCTTCCTGAAATCTTTAGTAGCTTCAACATAATATTTCAAAGCTCTCACCACATCCAAAGAATGTAAGGATCTTTCCAAAGAATTATTAGGATTAGGACACAAGGAAGGGACAACAATTTCTCTACTAATGTTGTTAGAATTCACAACCTTAGGTAAAAATTTAAATGAAGTCCGCAAAACCGCCTTATCCTGATGAAAATTCAGAAAAGGAGATTCACAAGAAAGAACAGATGGCTCAGAAACTCTTCTAGCAGAAGAGATGGCCAAAATGAACAACACTTTCCAAGAAAGCAGTTTAATGACTAAAGAGTGCATAGGCTCAAATGGAGGAGCCTGTAATGCCTTCAAAACCAAATTAAGACTCCAAGGAGGAGAAATTGATTTAATGACAGGCTTAATACGAACTAAAGCCTGTATAAAACAGTGAATATCAGGAAGTTTAGCAATCTTTCTGTGAAATAAAACAGAAAGAGCAGAGATTTGTCCCTTCAAGGAACTTGCAGACAAACCCCTATCCAAACCATCCTGAAGAAACTATAAAATTCTAGGAATTCTAAAAGAATGCGAAGAGAATTTATGAGAAGAACACCATGAAATGTAAGTCTTCCAAACTCAATAATAAATATTTCTAGAGACAGATTTACGAGCTTGTAACATAGAATTAATCACTGAGTCAGAGAAACCTCTATGACTTAGTACTAAGCGTTGAATTTCCATACCTTCAAATTTAATGATTTCAGATCCTGATGGAAAAACGGACCTTGAGACAGTAGGTCCGGCCTTAAAGGAAGTGGCCAAGGTTGGCAACTGGACATCCGAACAAGATCCGCATACCAAAATCTGTGGGGCCATGCTGGAGCCACCAGCAACACAAACGATTGTTCCATGATGATTTTGGAGAACACTCTTGGAAGAAGAACAAGAGGCGGGAAAATATAAGCAGGCTGATAACACCAAGGAAGTGTCAGCGCATCCACTGCTTCCGCCTGAAAATCCCTGGACCTGGACAGGTATCTGGGAAGTTTCTCATTTAGATGAGAGGCCATCAGATGTATCTCTGGAAGACCCCACATCTGAACAATCTGAGAAAACACATCTGGATGGAGGGACCACTCCCCCGGCTGAAATAATCCGCCTCCCAATTGTCTACACCTGGGATATGAATTGCAGCAATTAGATAGGAGCTGGATTCCACCCAAGCAAGTATCCGCAATACTTTCATAGCTTGGGGACTGTGAGTTCCACCCTGATAATTGACATATGCCACTGTTGTGATATTGTCTGTCTGAAAACAAATGAACGGTTCTCTCTTCAACAGAGGCCAAAACTGAAGAGCTCTGAGAATTGCTAAAAACATAATTTATGCTTACCTGATAAATTCCTTTCTTCTGTAGTGTGATCAGTCCACGGGTCATCATTACTTCTGGGATATTACTCCTCCCCAACAGGAAGTGCAAGAGGATTCACCCAGCAGAGCTGCATATAGCTCCTCCCCTCTACGTCACTCCCAGTCATTCGACCAAGGACCAACGAGAAAGGAGAAGCCAAGGGTGAAGTGGTGACTGGAGTATAATTTAAAAAATATTTACCTGCCTTAAAAAACAGGGCGGGCCGTGGACTGATCACACTACAGAAGAAAGGAATTTATCAGGTAAGCATAAATTATGTTTTCTTCTGTTAAGTGTGATCAGTCCACGGGTCATCATTACTTCTGGGATACCAATACCAAAGCAAAAGTACACGGATGACGGGAGGGATAGGCAGGCTCTTTATACAGAAGGAACCACTGCCTGAAGAACCTTTCTCCCAAAAATAGCCTCCGAGGAAGCAAAAGTGTCAAATTTGTAAAATTTGGAAAAAGTATGAAGCGAAGACCAAGTTGCAGCCTTGCAAATCTGTTCAACAGAGGCCTCATTCTTAAAGGCCCAAGTGGAAGCCACAGCTCTAGTAGAATGAGCTGTAATTCTTTCAGGAGGCTGCTGTCCAGCAGTCTCATAGGCTAAACGAATTATGCTACGAAGCCAGAAAGAAAGAGAGGTAGCAGAAGCCTTTTGACCTCTCCTCTGACCAGAGTAAACAACAAACAGGGAAGACGTTTGTCGAAATTCCTTAGTTGCCTGTAAATAAAACTTTAGGGCACAAACTACATCCAGATTGTGCAGAAGACGTTCCTTCTTCGAAGAAGGATTTGGACACAAAGAAGGAACAACAATCTCGTGATTGATATTCCTGTTAGTGACTACCTTAGGTAAGAACCCAGGTTTAGTACGCAGAACTACCTTATCCGAATGAAAAATCAAATAAGGAGAATCACAATGTAGGGCTGATAACTCAGAGACTCTTCGAGCCGAGGAAATAGCCATTAAAAATAAAACTTTCCAAGATAACAACTTTATATCAATGGAATGAAGGGGTTCAAACGGAACGCCTTGTAAAACGTTAAGAACAAGGTTTAAACTCCATGGCGGAGCAACAGTTTTAAACACAGGCTTAATCCTGGCCAAAGCCTGACAAAAAGCCTGAACGTCTGGAACTTCTGACAGACGTTTGTGCAACAGAATGGACAGAGCTGAGATCTGTCCCTTTAATGAACTAGCAGATAAACCCTTTTCTAAACCTTCTTGTAGAAAAGACAATATCCTAGGAATCCTAACCTTACTCCAAGAGTAACCTTTGGATTCGCACCAATATAGGTATTTACGCCATATCTTATGGTAAATCCTTCTGGTAACAGGCTTCCTAGCCTGTATTAGGGTATCAATAACTGACTCAGAAAAACCACGTTTTGATAAAATCAAGCGTTCAATTTCCAAGCAGTCAGCTTCAGAGAAGTTAGATTTTGATGTTTGAAAGGACCCTGTATCAGAAGGTCCTGTTTCAGAGGTAGAGACCAAGGTGGACAGGATGACATGTCCACCAGGTCTGCATACCAAGTCCTGCGTGGCCATGCAGGTGCTATTAGAATAACTGATGCTCTCTCCTGTTTGATTCTGGCAATCAATCGAGGAAGCATCGGGAAGGGTGGAAACACGTAAGCCATCCTGAAGTCCCAAGGTGCTGTCAGGGCATCTATCAGGACTGCTCCTGGATCCCTGGATCTGGACCCGTAACGAGGAAGCTTGGCGTTCTGTCGAGACGCCATGAGATCTATCTCTGGTTTGCCCCACTGATGAAGTATTTGGGCAAAGACCTCCGGATGAAGTTCCCACTCCCCCGGATGAAAAGTCTGACGACTTAAGAAATCCGCCTCCCAGTTCTCCACTCCCGGGATGTGGATTGCTGACAGGTGGCAAGAGTGAAACTCTGCCCAGCGAATTATCTTTGTTACTTCCATCATTGCTAGGGAGCTTCTTGTCCCTCCCTGATGGTTGATGTAAGCTACAGTCGTGATGTTGTCCGACTGAAACCTGATGAACCCCCGAGTTATCAATTGGGGCCAAGCCAGGAGGGCATTGAGAACTGCTCTCAATTCCAGAATGTTTATTGGTAGGATACTCTCCTCCTGACTCCATTGTCCCTGAGCCTTCAGAGAATTCCAGACGGCACCCCAACCTAGAAGGCTGGCGTCTGTTGTTACAATTGTCCAGTCTGGCCTGCTGAATGGCATCCCCCTGGACAGATGTGGCCGAGAAAGCCACCATAGAAGAGAATTTCTGGTCTCTTGATCCAGATTCAGAGAAGGGGACAAGTCTGAGTAATCCCCATTCCACTGACTTAGCATGCACAGTTGCAGTGGTCTGAGGTGTAAGCGTGCAAAGGGTACTATGTCCATTGCCGCTACCATCAAGCCGATTACCTCCATGCATTGAGCCACTGACGGTTGTTGAATGGAATGAAGGGTGCGGCAAGCACTTTGAAGTCTTGTTAACCTGTCTTCTGTCAGGTAAATCTTCATTTCTACAGAATCTATAAGAGTCCCCAGAAAGGGAACTCTTGTGAGTGGAACGAGTGAACTTTTCTTTTCGTTCACCTTCCATCCATGTGACCTTAGAAATGCCAGTACTAACTCTGTATGAGACTTGGCAGTTTGAAAGCTTGAAGCTTGTATCAGAATGTCGTCTAGGTACGGAGCTACCGAGATTCCCCGCGGTCTTAGTACCGCCAGAAGAGCACCCAGAACCTTTGTGAAGATTCTTGGAGCTGTAGCCAATCCGAATGGAAGAGCTACAAACTGGTAATGCCTGTCTAGGAAGGCAAACCTTAGGTACCGGTAATGATCTTTGTGAATCGGTATGTGAAGGTAAGCATCCTTTAAATCCACTGTGGTCATGTACTGACCCTTTTGGATCATGGGTAAAATTGTCCGAATAGTCTCCATCTTGAACGATGGAACTCTTAGGAATTTGTTTAGGATCTTTAAGTCCAGGATTGGTCTGAAAGTTCCCTCTTTTCTGGGGACCACAAACAGATTTGAGTAAAACCCTTGTCCCTGTTCCGACCGTGGAACTGGATGGATTACTCCCATTAACAAAAGCTCTTGTACGCAGCGTAGAAACGCCTCTTTCTTTGTTTGGTTTGTTGACAACCTTGACAGATGAAATCTCTCTCTTGGAGGAGAGTATTTGAAGTCCAGAAGGTATCCCTGAGATATTATCTCTAGCGCCCAGGGATCCTGGACATCTCTTGCCCAAGCCTGGGCGAAGAGAGAAAGTCTGCCCCCCACTAGATCCGATCCCGGATCCGGGGCCCTCAATTCATGCTGTTTTAGGGGCAGCAGCAGGTTTCCTGGCCTGCTTGCCCTTGTTCCAAGACTGGTTAGGTCTCCAGCCTTGTCTGTAGCGAGCAACAGATCCTTCTTGTTTTGGAGCAGAGGAAGTTGATGCTGCTCCTGCTTTGAAATTCCGAAAGGAACGAAAATTAGACTGTCTGGCCTTAGGTTTGGCCCTGTCTTGAGGCAGGGCGTGGCCTTTACCTCCTGTAATGTCAGCGATAATTTCTTTCAAACCAGGCCCAAATAAGGTCTGCCCTTTAAAAGGTATATTAAGTAATTTAGACTTAGAAGTAACATCAGCTGACCAGGATTTTAGCCACAGTGCTCTGCGTGCCTGAATGGCGAATCCTGAATTCTTAGCCGTGAGTTTAGTTAAATGTACTACGGCCTCCGAAATGAATGAATTAGCTAGTTTAAGGACTCTAAGCTTGTCCGTAATGTCATCCAGAGTAGCTGAATTAATGGTCTCTTCCAGCGACTCAAACCAGAATGCCGCCGCAGCCGTGACCGGCGCAATGCATGCAAGGGGTTGCAATATAAAACCTTGTTGAACAAACATTTTCTTAAGGTAACCCTCTAACTTTTTATCCATTGGATCTGAAAAAGCACAGCTATCCTCCACCGGGATAGTGGTACGCTTAGCTAAAGTAGAAACTGCTCCCTCCACCTTAGGGAC
Source organism: Bombina bombina (assembly GCF_027579735.1). NCBI lineage: Eukaryota > Metazoa > Chordata > Amphibia > Anura > Bombinatoridae > Bombina > Bombina bombina. Next base: position 313,747,040 of record NC_069502.1, on the reverse strand, counting down.
CGTCTGCCATAAGTCCCGTGTGGTGGCGTCTAATGGAAACATTTTTCTAAATATCGGAGGGGGTGAGAACGGTACACCGGGTCTATCCCACTCTTTAGTAATAATTTCAGTTAGTCTTTTAGGTATAGGAAAAACGTCGGTACTCGTTGGTACCGCAAAATATTTATCCAACCTACACATTTTCTCTGGTATTGCAACTGTGTTACAATCATTCAGAGCTGCTAACACCTCCCCTAGTAATACACGGAGGTTCTCCAGCTTAAATTTAAAATTTGAAATATCTGAATCCAATCTGTTTGGATCAGAACCGTCAGCCGCAGACAGAAGCTCTCCGTCCTCATGTTCTGCAAGCTGTGACGCAGTATCTGACATGGCCCTAGTATTATCAGCGCACTCTGTTCTCACCCCAGAGTGATCACGCTTGCCTCTTAGTTCTGGTAATCTAGCCAAAACTTCAGTCATAACAGTAGCCATATCTTGTAATGTTATCTGTAATGGCCGCCCAGATGTACTGGGCGCCACAATATCGAGCACCTCCCGAGCGGGAGATGCAGGTACTGACACGTGAGGAGAGTTAGTCGGCATAACTCTCCCCTCGCTGTTTGGTGAAATTTGTTCAATTTGTACAGATTGACTTTTATTTAAAGTAGCATCAATACAGTTAGTACATAAATTTCTATTGGGCTCCACTTTGGCATTGGAACAAATAACACAGGTATCTTCCTCTGAATCAGACATGTTTAACACACTAGCAAATAAACTTGCAACTTGGAATACAATTCTAGTAAAATATTATGAAAACGTACTGTGCCTATAAGAAGCACAGAAGATTTATGACAGTTGAAAATTAATAAACTGAAACAGTTATAGCATCAATCCTTGTAAACAACACAACTTTAGCAAAGGTTTGTTCCCATTAGCAAAAGACAACTAACTCTGATAGCAGAAAAAAAAAAAATTACAGAATAAACGTTTTTTATCACAGTCAACTACAATCTCACAGCTCTGCTGTGAGAATTACCTCCCTCAAAACAAGTTTTGAAGACCCCTGAGTTCTGTAGAGATGAACCGGATCATACAGGAAATACAATGAGCTGCTGACTGAAATTTTTTGATGCGTAGCAAAAGCGCCAAAAAACGGCCCCTCCCCCTCACACACAACAGTGAGAGAGATCAGAAACTGTCAGAAATTAGATCAAGCAACTGCCAAGTGGAAAAATAGTGCCCAAACATTTATTCACTCAGTACCTCAGAAAATGAAAACGATTTTACATTCCAGCAAAAACGTTTAACATAAATTAAGAGTTATTAAAAAGCCTGTTGCTAGTCCCTGCAAAATAGGCTAAAAAGTTTTATGTACACAGTGTAATTCCAGTGAAGTACCATTCCCCAGAATACTGAAGTGTAAAATATACATACATGACATTATATCGGTATGGCAGGATTTTGTCATCAATTCCATTGTCAGAAAATAAAAGCTGCTACATACCTCTTTGCAGATTAATCTGCCCGCTGTCCCCTGATCTGAAGTTTACCTCTCCTCAGATGGCCGAGAAACAGCAATATGATCTTAACTACTCCGGCTAAAATCATAGTAAAAAACTCTGGTAGATTCTTCTTCAAACTCTGCCAGAGAGGTAATAACACACTCCGGTGCTATTATAAAATAATAAACTTTTGATTGAAGATATAAAACTAAGTATAATCACCATAGTCCTCTCACACATCCTATCTAGTCGTTGGGTGCAAGAGAATGACTGGGAGTGACGTAGAGGGGAGGAGCTATATGCAGCTCTGCTGGGTGAATCCTCTTGCACTTCCTGTTGGGGAGGAGTAATATCCCAGAAGTAATGATGACCCGTGGACTGATCACACTTAACAGAAGAAATATTGATTGGTAATCTCCCCTCTTGAGATTTCAAAACCCCTTGTGCTGTCAGAGATCCCCAGGCAGCTCCCCAACCTGAAAGACTTAAATCTGTTGAATTCACAGTCCAGGTTGGCCGAACAAAAGAGGCCCCTTGAACTAAACGCTGGTGATTTAACCACCACGTCAGAGAGTGTCGAACATTGGGATTTAAGGATATTAACTGTGATATCTTTATATAATTCCGGCACCATTGATTCAGCATACAAAGCTGGAGAGGTCTCATGTGAAAATGAGCAAAAGGAATCGCGTTCGATGCTGCAGTCATGAGACTTAAAACTTTCATGCACATAGCCACTGAAGGGAATGACTGAGACTGAAGGTGCCGACAGGCTGCAACCAATTTTAAACGTCTCTTGTCTGTTAGAGACAGAGTCATGGACACTGAATCTATCTGGAAGCCTAAAAAAGGTAACCCTTATCTGAGGAATCAAACTTTTTGGTAAATTGATCCTCCAACCATGTTTTCGAAGAAACAACACTAGTTGATTCGTGTGAGATTCTGCAGAACGTAAAGACTGAGCTAGTACCAAGATCGTCCAAATAAGGAAACACTGCAATACCCTGCTCTCTGATTACAGAGAGTAGGGCACCGAGTACCTTTGAAAAGATTCTTGGAGCTGTTGCTAGGCCAAATGGAAGAGCAACAAATTGGTAATGCTTGTCTAGAAAAGAGAATCTCAGGAACTGATAATGTTCTGGATTAATCGGAATATGAAGGTATGCATCCTGCAAGTCTATTGTGGACATATAATGTCCTTGCTGAACAAAAGGCAGAATAATCCTTATATTCACCATCTTGAAAGTTGGTACTCTTACATAACTATTAAAAATTTTCAGATCCAGAACTGGTCTGAATGAATTTTCCTTCTTTGGGACAATGAATAGATTTGAATAAAACCCCAGACCTTGTTCCTGAAAAGGAACTGGCATGATTACCCCTGAAACCTCCAAGTCTGAAACACACTTCAGGAAAGCCTGAGCTTTTACTGGATTTACTCGGATGCGTGAGAGAAAAAATCTTCTCACAGGAGGTCTTACTCTGAATCCTATTCGGTACCCCTGAGAGACAATGCTCCGAATCCATTGATTTTGGACAGAATTTGCCCAAACATCCTTGAAAAACCTTAATCTGCCCCCTACCAGCTGAGCTGGAATTAGGGCCGCACCTTCATGCGGACTTAGGGGCTGACTTTGGTTTCTTAAAAGGCTTGGATTTATTCCAATTTGAGGAAGGCTTCCAATTGGAAACAGATCCCTTGGGGGAAGGATTAGGTTTTTGTTCCTTATTTTGACGAAAGGAACGAAAACGATTAGAAGCCTTAGATTTACCTTTATGTTTTTTATCCTGAGGCAAAAAAACTCCCTTCCCCCCAGTAACAGTTGAAATAATAGAATCCAACTGAGAACCAAATAAATTATTACCTTGGAAAGAAAGAGATAGTAATCTAGACTTAGATGTCATATCAGCATTCCAAGATTTAAGCCACAAAGCTCTTCTAGCTAAAATAACTAAAGACATGGATCTAACATCAATTTTGATAATATCAAAAATAGCATCACAAATAAAATGATTAGCATGTTTCAGTAAGCGAACAATGCTAGATAAGTCAGAATCCAATTCTTGTTGCGCAAAATTCTCCAACCAAAAAGTTAATGCAGCTGCAACATCAGCCAAAGAAATTGCAGGGCTAAGAAGATGACCTGAATATAAATAGGATTTCCTTAGCTAAGATTCAAGTTTCCTATCTAAAGGATCTTTAAAGGAAGTACTATCTTTCATAGGAATAGTGGTACGTCTAGTAAGAGTAGAAATAGCCCCATCAACTTTGGGGATCTTTTAACAAAATTCTATTGAAATTGCTGGTAAAGGATACAATTTTTTAAACCTTGAAGAAGGATTAAAAGGAGTACCCGGCTTATTCCATTCCTTAGAAATCATATCAGAAATAGCATCAGGAATAGGAAAAACCTCTGGAGTAACCACAGGAGGTTTAAAAACAGAATTTAAAAGTTTACTAGTTTTTATATCAAGAGGATTAAATTCCTCGATATCGAAATTGATTAAAACTTCTTTTAAGAAAGAACGAATATACTCCATTTTAAATAAATAAGTAGATTTGTCAGTGTCAATGTCTGAGGAAGGATCTTCTGAATCAGATAGATCCTCATCAGAGGAGGATAATTCAGTATGTTGTCGGTCATTTAAAATTTCATCAACTTTATGAGAAGTTTTAAAAGACCTTTTATGTTTATTAGAAGGCGGAAATGCAGACAAAGCCTTCTGAATAGAATCAGTAACAAATTCTTTAAAATTCATAGGTATATCATGTGCATCAGAAGTTGAAGGAACTGCAACCGGCAATGTACTATTACTGATGGACACATTATCTGCATGTAAAAGTTTATCATGACAACTAATACAAATGACATTCGGAGATATAATCTCCACAATTTTACAACAAATGCACTTAGCTTTGGTAGAACCGATGTCAGGCAACAAAGTTCCAACAGATACTTCTGAGACAGGATCAGATTGAGACATCTTGCAAAATGTAAAAGAAAAAACAACATATAAAGCAAAATTATCAATTTCCTTATATGACAGTATCAGGAATGGGAAAACACGCAAATAGCATAGCCCTCTGACATAGAAAAAGGCAAGAGGCAAATAGCAATGGGGTAATAAATAATGAAAAAAAATTTGGCACCAAGTATGACGCACAACGTAACTGAAATTTTTTTGGCGCTAACCATATCCTTTAATAACACACTCGCGTTACTAACGACGCAACCCTGTGTGAAGAACTCGGCGTCAACTACGACGCCGGAAGTGACGAACTTGCGTCAACAGACGTGCCTTTTGCGCCAAAAATTCTTGCGCCAAGAAAGACTCAATAAAGTGTAGCATTTGGCGCACCCGCGAGCCTAATCCAGCCCGTAATTTGAAACAAAAGTAGTCAATTGAAAAAAGGAAATTTATGCTTACCTGATAAATTGATTTCTTCTACGATACGACCAGTCCACGGATTCATCCTTACTTGTGGGATATTATCCTCCTGCTAACAGGAAGTGGCAAAGAGCACCACAGCAGAGCTGTGTATATATAGCTCCTCCCTTCTCTCCACCCCCAGTCATTCGACCGAAGGTATAGGAAGAGAAAAGAAAAGCTAAAAGGTGCAAAGGTGACTGAAGTTTTGAAAACAAAAATATGATCAGTCTAATATGACAGGGAGGGCCGTGGACTTGTATCGTAGAAGAAATCAATTTATCAGGTAAGCATAAATTTCCTTTTCTTCTACTAAATAAGACGAGTCCACGGATTCATCCTTACATGTGGAATACAATACCAAAGCTACAGGACACGGATGAACGGGAGGGACAAGACAGATAACTAAACAGAAGGCACCACTGCTTGAAGAACTTTTCTCCCAAAAAAAGCCTCAGAAGAAGCAAAAGTATCAAATTTGTAAAATTTGGAAAAAGTATGAAGGGAGGACCAAGTCGCAGCCTTACAAATCTGTTCAACAGAAGCATCGTTTTTAAAAGCCCATGTGGAAGCCACCGCTCTAGTAGAATGAGCTGTAATTTTTTCAGGAGGCTGCTGTCCAGTAGTCTCGTATGCCAAACGGATGATGCTTTTCAGCCAAAAAGAAAGAGAGGTAGCCATAGCTTTTTGACCCCTACGCTTTCCAGAATAAACAACAAATAAAGAGGATGTTTGACGGAAATCCTTGGTTGCTTGTAAGTAAAACTTCAAGGCACGAACCACGTCCAAGTTATGTAACAGACGCTCCTTCTTAGAAGAAGGATTAGGACATAGAGAAGGAACAACAATTTCCTGATTAATATTCTTATTTGAAACAACCTTAGGAAGGAATCCAGGTTTAGTGCGCAAAACCACATTATTAGAATGGAATATAAGATAAGGCGAGTCGCATTGTAACGCAGAAAGCTCAGAAACTCTTCGAGCAGAAGAGATAGCAACTAAAAACAGAACTTTCCAAGATAGAAGCTTAATATCTATGGAATGCATGGGTTCAAACGGAACCCCTTGAAGAACATTTAGAACTAAATTCAAACTCCATGGCGGAGCAACAGGTTTAAACACAGACTTGATTTTAACTAAAGTCTGACAAAACGACTGAACGTCTGGGACATCCGCCAAACACTTGTGTAGTAAGATTGACAAAGCTGAAATCTGTCCCTATAAGGAACTAGCTGATAATCCCTTCTCCAATCCTTCTTGGAGAAAGGACAAAATCCTAGGAATCCTAACCTCCATGAGTAGCCCTTGGATTCGCACCAATAAAGATATTTACGCCATATCTTACAGTAAATTTTCCTAGTGACAGGCTTTCGAGCCTGAATCAAGGTATCAATGACCGACTCAGAGAATCCCCGCTTAGATAAATCAAGCGTTCAATCTTCAGGCAGTCAGTTGCAGAGAAATTAGATTTGGATGTTGGAACGGACCTTGAATGAGAAGGTCCTGTCTCAGTGGCAGTTTCCACGGTGGCAGAGATGACATTTCCCCTAGATCTGCATACCAAGACCTGCGTGGCCACGCAGGCGCTATCAAGATTACCGAAGCCCTCTCCTGTTTGATTCTGGCAATCAGACGAGGTAGGAGAGGAAAAGGAGGAAACACATAAGCCAGGTTGAACGAACAAGGTACTGCTAGAGCATCTATCAGTACTGCTTGTGGATCCCTTGATCTGGACCCCGTAACAAGGAAGTTTGGCATTCTGACGAGATGCCATCAGATCCAATTCCGGTGTGCCCCATTGATGAATCAATGACGCAAAGACCTCCGGATGGAGCTCCCATTTCCCCGGATGAAAAGTCTGACGACTTAGAAAATCCACTTCCCAGTTCTCTACTCCTGGGATATAGATTGCTGATAGATGGCAAGAGTTTGTCTCTGCCCATTGAATTATCTTGGAAACCTCTATCATCGCTAGAGAACTCTTTGTTCCCCCTTGATGATTGATATATGCTACAGTCGTGATATTGTCCGACTGGAATCTTATGAATTTGGCCGAGGCCAGCTGAGGCCACGCTTGAAGCGCGTTGAATATTGCTCTCAGTTCCAGAATATTGATTGGAAGTAGGGACTCCTCCTGAGTCCAAACACCCTGATTCTTCAGGGAATTCAAGACTGCACCCCAGCCCAAGAGGCTGGCGTCCGTCGTCACTATGACCCATGCTGGTCTGCGGAAGCACATTCCCTGGGACAGATGATCCTGTGACAACCACTAAAGAAGAGAGTCTCTGGTTTCTAGATCCAGATTTATCTGAGGAGATAAATCTGCATAATCCCCATTCCACTGTCTGAGCATGCACAGTTGCAGTGGTCTGAGATGTTAGCGAGCAAACGGAACGATGTCCATTGCCGCTACTATTAATCCGATGACCTCCATACACTGCGCCACTGATGGCCGAGGAGTGGACTGAAGTGCTCGGCAAGTAGTTAAGATCTTTGATTTTCTGACCTCTGTCAGAAATATTTTCATGTCTACCGAGTCCCTAAGAAAGGAACTCTTGTCAGTGGAACTAGTGAACTCTTTTGTATATTCACCTTCCACCCGCGAGTTCTCAGAAAAGCCAACACGATGTCCGTGTGAGATTTGGCTAGCTGGTAAGTTGACGCCTGAATCAAAATATCGTCCAGATAGGGCGCCACTGCTATGCCCCGCGGCCTTAGAACTGCCAGAAGGGACCCTAGCACCTTTGTGAAGATTCTGGGAGCTGGGGCCAACCCGAAAGGAAGGGCTACAAACTGGTAGTGTTTGTCCAGGAAGGCGAACCTGAGAAACTGGTGATGATCTTTGTGGATAGGAATGTGAAGATACGCATCCTTTAAGTCCACGGTAGTCATATATTGACCCTCCTGGATCATTATTAAAATAGTTTGAATGGTCTCCATCTTGAACGATGGGACTCTGAGAAATTTGTTTAGGCATTTGAGATCTAAAATCGTTCTGAATGTTCCCTCTTTTTTGGGAACCACAAACAGATTTGAATAAAACCCCTGCCCCTGTTCCAGTTTTGGAACTGGGCAGATTACACCCATGGTATATAGGTCTTCTACACAGCGTAAGAACGCCTCTCTTTTTGGCTGGTTTACAGACAAACGTGACAGATGAAATCTTCCCCTTGGGAGAAAATCCTTTAACTCTAGTCGATACCCCTAGGTCACGATTTCTAATGCCCAGGGATCCTGAACGTCCCTTGCCCAAGCCTGAGCGAAGAGAGAAAGTCTGCCCCCTACTAGATCTGGTCCCGGATCGGGGGCTGCCTTAGTAGCAGCAGCGGGCTTCTTGGCCTGTTTACCTTTATTCCAGGTCTGGTTATTTCTCCAGACTGACTTGGATTGTGCAAAACTCCCCTCCTGCTTTGTGGCCGAGGAGGAAGTAGAAAGTCCACCTTTAAAATTTCGAAAGGAACGAAAATTATTTTGTTTAGCCCTCATTTTAACCGTCTTGTCCTGAGGAAGGGCATGACCTTTACCTCCAGTAATGTTGGAAATGATCTCCTTTAGTTCAGGCCCGAATAGGGTCTTACCTTTAAAAGGAATAGCTAAAAGTTTAGATTTTGATGACACATTAGCAGACCAAGACTTAAGCCATAACGCTCTACGCGCTAAAATGGCAAAGCCTGCATTTTTTTACGCTAATTTCGCCATTTGAAAAGCGGCATCGGTAATGAAAGAATTCGCTAGCTTGAGAGCCTTAATTCTATCCAAAATATCATCTAATGGGGTCTCAACCTTAAGAGACTCCTCTAGAGCCTCAAACCAAAAAGCTGCTGCAGTAGTTACTGGAACAATGCACGCTATAGGTTGGAGAAGAAAACCCTGATGAATAAACAATTTCTTTAAAAGACCCTCCAGTTTTATATACATGGAACCTTTGAAAGCACAACTGTCCTCAATAGGTATAGTTTAGTTGTACGCTTATAGCCAGAGTAGAAATAGCTCCCTCCACCTTAGGGACCGTCTGCCAGGAATCCCGAATGGTGTCAGATATGGGAAACATTTTCTTAAAAGTAGGAGGGGGAGAGAACGGAATGCCTGGTCTATCCCATTCCTTAGTAACAATGTCCGAAATCCTTCTAGGGACTGGAAAAACATTAGTGTAAGTAGGGACCTCTAGATATTTATCCATTTTACACAATTTGTCAGCCATGTGAAACCCTCCAGTGCCATCAAACACACAAACGTTAGTATCGGAAAAAAACGTTATTTGCCCCTGCACATACATCGTTTTAACACAAACATTATGCGACCAGTGTCTTTCAAGTTATAGCCCATAATATAACAGGTCCCAGTAACATCCCTTCATTGCCTGTAGGATTAGTGCTTACCCCTTCCCTCATGGGAAGTATGTCAGCCGGTTCTGAAATACCACAGTCTCTTCAGAAAATAATGACTGAACATACCTCAATGCTTGTAGCATGAAGACTGTTCCCCACACTGAAGCTTCTCAAGTATTCCTCAGCCATTCTGTGGGAACTCCTCTGGATCTTACTAACCACTGCTAAGATCATCAACCTCCAGGCAGAAATCTTCTTCCATTTGCTGCCTGAGTTAAAATAGCACTCACCGGTACCATTTAAAATAAAAAAAAAAGTCTTGCTTGAAGAAAAAAAAACTCATTTTATCACCTCTTTCACTTTACCTCTTCCTATTACTTAGTATAGGTAAAGAGAATGACTGGGGGTGAAGAGAAGGGAGGAGCTATATATACAGCTCTGCTGTGGTGCTCTTTGCCACTTCCTGTTAGCAGGAGGATAATATCCCACAAGTAAGGATGAATCCGTGGACTCGTATCTAGTAGAAGAAAAGACTAAACCCCAGGTAAGAAAAATATTTCTTAATATTTACTTTCCCCAAATATGAAACTGACAATCTGCAAAAGGAAATACATGAACCTGACTCATGGAAAATATAAGTACAATACATATATTTAGAACTTTATATTAATGCATAAAGTGCCAAACCATAGCTGAGGTGTCTTAAGTAATAAAAACATACTTACCGAAAGACACCCATCCACATATAGCCAAACCAGTACTGAAACGGTTATCAGTAGAGGTAATGGTATATGATAGTATATCGTCTATCTGAAAAGGGAGGTAGGAGATGAATCTCTACGACCGATAACAGAGAACCTATGAAATAGATCTCCCGTGAGGAAAACCATTGCATTCAATAGGTGATACTCCCTTTACATCCCTCTGACATTCACTGTACTCAGAGGAATCGGGCTTCAAAATGCTGAGAAGCGCATGCCAACGTAGAAATCTTAGCACAAACTTACTTCACCACTTCCATAGAAGGCACATTTTTTAAAACTGAATTGTGGGTGTGGTGAGGGGTGTATTTATAGGCATTTTGAGGTTTGGGAAACTTTGCCCCTCCTGGTAAGATTGTATATCCCATACGTCACTAGCTCATGGACTCTTGCCAATTACATGAAAGAAATATAATTTATGTAAGAACTTACCTGATAAATTAATTTCTTTCATATTGGCAAGAGTCCATGAGCTAGTGACGTATGGGATAAACAATCCTACCAGGAGGGACAAAGTTTCCCCACACCTCAAAATGCCTATAAATACACCCCTCACCACACCCACAATTCAGTTTAACGAATTAACGAATAGCCAAGTAGTGGGGTGATAAAAGGAGTAAAAAAAACAAACAAAAAAAGGAACTGAAAATATAATTGTGCTTTTATACAAAAATCATAACAACCATAAAAAGGATGGGCCTCATGGACTCTTGCCAATATGAAAGAAATTAATTTATCAGGTAAGTTCTTACATAAATAATGTTTTCTTTCATGTAATTGGCAAGAGTCAATGAGATGGGATAGAAATATCGAAAAATGTGGTCCATAGAAGAGTCACTAGAAAGGGAGGGATAAAATAAACACACATTTTCCACTGAAAAAATTAAATCCACAAAAAAATAAGTTTTTCTCATAAATTTAAAGAAAAAAACTTAAAACATAAGAAGAAGAATCAAACTGAAACAGCTGCCTGAAGAACCTTTCTACCAAAGACTGCTTCAGAAGATCAAAATGGTAAAATTTAGTAAATGTATGCAAAGAAGACCAAGTTACTGCTTTGCAAATCTGATCAACTGAAGCTTCATTCTTAAAAGCTCAAGAAGTGGCGACTGATCTAGTAGAATGAGCTGTAATTCTCTGAGGCGGAGAGGAGGAGCCTGCAAAGTCTCCAAAACCAAATTAAGACTCCAAGGAGGAGAGATTGATTTAACAACAGGCTTGATACGAACCAAAGCCTGAACAAAACAGTGAATATCAGAACGTTTAGCAATCTTTCTATGAAATAAAACAGAAAGAGCAGAGATTTGTCCCTTCAAAGTACTTGCAGACAAACCCTTATCCAAACCATCCTGAAGAAACTGTAAAATTCTATGAATTCTAAAAGAATGCCAGGAGAATTTATGACACCATGAAATATAGGTCTTCCAAACACGATAATAAATCTTCCTTGAAACAGACTTACGAGCCTCTATGACTAAGAACTAAGCGTTCAATTTCCATACCATCAAATTTAACGATTTGACATCCTGATGAAAAAACGGCCGTTGAGAAAGAAGGTCTGGTCTTAGAGAAAGTGATCAAGGTTGGCAAATGGACATCCGGACAAGATCAGCATACCAAAACCTGTGAGGCCACGCTCGTGCTATCAGAAACACATATGATTGTTCCATAAAGATCTTGGAGATCACTCTTGGAAGAAGAACTAGAGGCGGAAAGATATAAGCAGGTTTGTAAAACCAAGGAACTGCTAAAGCATCCATCATCTCCGCCTGAGGATCCCTGGACCTGGACAGGTACCTGGGAAGTTACTAGTTTAGATGAGAAGCCATCAGGTCTATTTCGGGAAGACCCCACATCTGTACAATCGGACAAAATACATCTGGATGGAGAGACTACTCCCCCGGATATAAGGTCTGACGGCTGAGATAATCCGCTTCCCAATTGTCTACACCTGGGATATGCACCGCAGAAATTAGACAAGAGCTGGATTCCACCCAAGAAAGTATCCGAGATACTTCTTTCATAGCTAGGGGACTGCGAGTCCCACCCTGATTATTGACATATGCCACAGTTGTGACATTGTCCGTCTGAAAACAAATGAATGGTTCTCCCTTTAGCAAAGGCCAAACCTGAAGAGGCCTAAAAATAGCACGGAGTTCTAGAATATTGATTGGTAACCTCGCCTCTTGAGGTTTCCAAACTCCTTGTGCTGTCAGAGATCCCCAGACAGCTCCCTAACCTGAAAGACTTGCATCTGTTGTGATCACAGTCCAGGTAGGATGAACAAAAGAGCCCCCCTGAATTACACGATGATGGTCTAACCACCAAGTCAGAGAGAGTTGAATGTTGGGATTTAAGTATATCAATTGTGATATCCGAGTATAATCCCTGCACCACTGATTCAGCATACAAAGCTGCAGAGGTCTCATATGGAAACGAGCAAAGGGTTTCGCGTCCGATGCTGCAGTCATGAGACCTAAAACTTCTATGCACATAGCCACTGAAGGAAATGATTGAGACTGAAGGTTTCGACAGGCAGAAACCAATTTTATTTGTCTCTTATCTGTTAAAGACAGAGTCATGAACACTAAATCTATCTGGAAACCTAAAAAGGTGACCCTTGTCTGAGGAATCAAGGAACTCTTTGGTAAATTGATCCTCTAACCATGACTTTGAAGAAACAACACTAGTTGATTTGTGTGAGATTCGGCTAAATGTAAAGACTGAGTTGATACCAAGATATCGTTCAAATAAGGAAACACCACAATACCCTGTTCTCTGATTCAGCAGGGCACAGAGAACCTTCAAAAAAATCCTTGGAGCTGTCGATAGGCCAAATGGAAGAGCGACAAATTGGTAATGCTTGTCTAGAAAAGAGAATCTCAGAAACCGATAGTGCTCTTGATAAATCAGAATGTGAAGATATGCATCCTGCAAGTCTATCGTGGACATATAATGACCTTGCTGAACAAAAGGCAGAATAGTCCTTATAGTCACAATCTTGAAAGTTAGGACTCTTACAAAACGATTCAAAAACTTCAGATCCAGAACTGGCCTGAATTATCTTTCTTTGGGAAAATGAATAGATTTGAATAAAACTCCAGACCCTGTTCCTGAAACGGAACTGGTATGATTACCCCTGAAAGTTCTAGATCTGAAACACACTTCAGAAAAGCCCGAGTCTTCACCGGAATTACTAGAACGTGAGAGAGAAAAAATCTTCTCACAGGAGGTCTTACTCTAAATCCTATTCGATACCCTTGAGAGACAATACTCTGAATCCACTGATTTGGAACAGAATCTGCCCAAATGTCTTGGAATAATTTTAATCTGCCCCCCACTAGCTGAACTGGATCGAGGGCCGCACCTTCATGCAGACTTGGGGGCTGGCTTTGGTTTCTTAAAGGGACACTGTACCCAAAATTTTTCTTTCGTGATTCAGATTGAGCATGAAATTATAAGCAACTCTCTAATTTACTCCTATTATCAAATTTTCTTCATTCTCTTTGTATCTATTTGAAATGCAAGAATGTAAGTTTAGATGCCGGCCCATTTTTGGTGAACAACCTGGGTTGTTCTTGCTGATTGGTGGATAAATTCATCCACCAAGAAAAAAGTGCTGTCCAGAGTACTGAAACCAAATAATCTTTATCAAATAATGATAGCAAGAGAACGAAGAAAAATTGATAATAGGAGTAAATTAGAAAGTTGCTAAAATTGCATGCTCTTTCTGAATTACAAAAGAAAACATTTGGGTTCAGTGTCCCTTTAAAAGGCTTGGATTTATTCCAACTTGAAGAAGGTTTCCAATTGGAACCAGAGTCTTTGGGGGAAGGATTGGTTTTCTGTTCTTTATTCTGTCGAAAAGAACGAAAACGATTAGAAGCTTTAGATTTACCCTTAGATCTTTTATCCTGAGGCAAAAAAACTTCCTTCCCCCCAGTGATAGTTGAAATAATTGAATCCAACTGAGAACCAAATAAATTGTTACCTTGGAAAGAGATAGTAATCTAGGCTTAGATACCATGTCAGCATTCCAAGATTTGAGCCATAAAGCTCTTCTAGCTAAAATAGCTAAAGAAATAGATTTAACATCAATTTTGATGATATAAAAAATGGCATCATAGATAAAATGATTAGCATGTTGAAGCAAACGAACAATACTAGACAAATCAGGATCTGATTCCTGTTGTGCTAGGCTATCCAACCAAAAGGTTGATGCAGCCGCAACATCAGCCACAGAAATGGCAGGCCTGAGAAGATAGCCAGAATATAAATATGCTTTCCTTAGATAAGATTCAAGTTTCCTATCTAAAGGATCTTTAAAAGAAGTACTGTCTTCCATAGGATATTTCCCCCCCCCCCCAAAAAAAAACCTCTAATCTAGCCGTTGGCAAAAGGTACAACCTTTTAAACCTAGAAAAAGGAATGAAAGAAGTACCAGGCTTTTCTTAGCAATCATATCAGAAATTGCATCGGGAACTGGAAAAACCTCAGGAGTAACCACAGGAGGTTTATAAACAGAATTTAAATGTTTACTAGTTTTGGTATCAAGAGGACTAGACTCCTCAATATCCAAAGTTACCAACACTTCTTTTAACAAGGGACAAATATACTCAATCCTAAAAAGATAGGTAGATTTGTCAGTGTCAATATCTGAGGTAGGATCTTCTGAATCAGAGAGATCCTCATCAGAGGAGAATATTTCAGTATGCTGTCGGTCATTAGAAATTTCATCAATCTTATGAGAAGATTTTAAAAGACCTTTTACGTTTATTAGAAGGCGGAATAGCAGACAAAGCCTTCTATATCGCATCAACAATATAATTTTTCATATCAACAGGGATATCATATACATTAGATGTTGAAGGAACAACAGAAACTGTACTAGTACTGATGGAAACATTTTCTGCGTGTAAAAGCTTTTCATGACAACTGTTACATACTACAGCTGGAGATATAATCTCAGCTAATTTACAACAGATACATTTAGCTTTGGTAGAACTGTGTTCAGGCAGCAGAGTTCCAACAGTTGCTTCTAAAACAGGATCAGATTGAGACATCTTGCAAATTGTAAAAGAAAAAACAACATTAAAGCAAAATTTACAATTTCCTTATATGGCAGTTTCAGGAATGGGAAAAATGCAAACAGCATAGCTCTCTGAGCATATACAAGGTAAAGAGGCATATAGGAAGTGGCCAAGAATGATGCACAACGCAAAAAGAAGGTAAAACTTTTTTTGGCGCCAACAACATCCGGAAATGACACAACTCGCGTCATAACAGACGCCACCTTGTACAAGGAAACCCGGTGTCAACTACGTCGCCAGAAATGACAAACTTGCGTCATCAAAGACGTACCTTGGCGCCAAAAAATTATTGCGCCAAGAATGACGCAATAAATAACAGCATTTTGCGACCTTGCGAGCCTAGTTTAGCCCGCAAAATTAAAAGAAAAAAAAACAGTCAATTTGAAAAAAAGGACTATACCCCAGGTAAGACAAATAACTTCTTAAACATGTTTCCCAAACTGAAACTGACAGTCTGCAAAAGGAAATATACCTAGACTTGACTCATGGCAAATATAAGTAAAATACATATATTTAAAACTTTATATATATATATATATATGTATATATATATATATATATATATATATATACATATATACATAAAGCGCCAAACCATAGCTGAGAGTGTCTTAATGAAATGTAATGAAAACATACTTACGGAAAGACACTTATCCACATATAGCAGATAGCCAAACCATTACTGAAAAAGTATCAGCAGAGGTAATGGTATATAAGAGTATATCGTCGATCTGAAAAGGGAGGTAGAAGATGAATCTCTATGACCAATAACAGAGAACCTTTGAAAAGATTTCCTGCGAGGAAAATAATAAAAATCAATAGGCAATACTCTCTTCATGTCCCTCCGACAAACGCTGTACTCAGAGGAATTTGGCTTCAGAATGCTTAGAAGCACTTATCACAGAAGAAATCATAAAAATCAAGCACACACTTCACCACCTCCATAGGAGGCAAAGTTTGTAAAACTGAATTGTGGGTGTGGTGAGGGGTGTATTGGTAGGATTGTATATCCCATACGTCACTAGCTCATGGACTCTTGCCAATTACATGAAAGAAATGTTCCCAGGGAGGCCTGGTGCGAAAGCTTATGCGGTAACCCTGGGATATGATGTTAAAGGGACAGTATACACTCATTTTCAAATAACTGCATGTAATAGACACTACTATAAAGAACAAGATGCCTAGATACTGATATAAAAATCCAGTATAAAATGGTTTAAAGACTTCCTTATAAACTCTCAGTTTAGCTATGTTGAAAAGTTAGCTGGAAAGCCCATTGCAAGTGGGAAATAAGACCACCCCCCCCCTTCTTGTGCATATGAAAAGACCCTTTACACAAACAGGAGCAAGCTGGAGAAGGTAGCTGACGGAATTCACATCAAACTTTGGGGCTTGGTTAGGAGTCTGAAAATCAGAGCAATGTTATTTAAAAATAAGCAAAACTATAAATTTTTTTGAAAATCAAACTTTATGGGCTATATAAATAGATCATCTACAAAACATATATGCAAAGAAAAAATGAGTGTATAATGTCCCTTTAAGAACACAAAGATCCTGAACTGTACCAGGCTTTCTGAAACCAAATCAATCTGCCCCCTACTAGAGAATCCTCTGGATAGTGGGGCGTCACTTCATGCAGTTTTCTGAGTTGGTTTTCTTGGTCTGTTTGTTCTTAGACCAGGAAGATCCTGGCTTCCAGGAAGGTTTAAAAAGGAGTCAGACTTCTGATTGGAAGAGGACTTCTGGTCTCTTCCAGAGCAAAAGGAAAAAAAACGATTAGTTTGCTTGTATTTTCCCCTAGACTTTTTGTCCTCAGGAAGGAAAGCTCGTTTACCTCCAGTAACAGTTGTAATGTTAAAGTCTAACTCGGATCCAAAAACAGAATTTATGTTTACCTGATAAATTACTTTCTCCAACGGTGTGTCCGGTCCGCGGCGTCATCCTTACTTGTGGGATATTCTCTTCCCCAACAGGAAATGGCAAAGAGCCCAGCAAAGCTGGTCACATGATCCCTCCTAGGCTCCGCCTTCCCCAGTCATTCGACCGACGTAAAGGAGGAATATTTGCATAGGAGAAATCATATGATACCGTGGTGACTGTAGTTAGAGAAAATAAATCATCAGACCTGATTAAAAAACCAGGGCGGGCCGTGGACCGGACACACCGTTGGAGAAAGTAATTTATCAGGTAAACATAAATTCTGTTTTCTCCAACATAGGTGTGTCCGGTCCACGGCGTCATCCTTACTTGTGGGAACCAATACCAAAGCTTT
This sequence comes from Bombina bombina, assembly GCF_027579735.1. Taxonomy (NCBI): domain Eukaryota; kingdom Metazoa; phylum Chordata; class Amphibia; order Anura; family Bombinatoridae; genus Bombina; species Bombina bombina. The sequence goes on along the minus strand of NC_069502.1, from coordinate 313,729,673 downwards.
AGGACACGGATGATGGGAGGGAGCAAATCAGGTCACCTAGATGGAAGGCACCACGGCTTGCAAAACCTTTCTCCCAAAAATAGCCTCAGAAGAAGCAAAAGTATCAAATTTGTAAAATTTGGTAAAAGTGTGCAGTGAAGACCAAGTCGCTGCCTTACATATCTGATCAACAGAAGCCTCGTTCTTGAAGGCCCATGTGGAAGCCACAGCCCTAGTGGAATGAGCTGTGATTCTTTCAGGAGGCTGCCGTCCGGCAGTCTCATAAGCCAATCTGATGATGCTTTTAAGCCAAAAAGAGAGAGAGGTAGAAGTTGCTTTTTGACCTCTCCTTTTACCAGAATAAACAACAAACAAGGAAGATGTTTGTCTGAAATCCTTTGTAGCCTCTAAATAGAACTTTAGAGCACGAACTACATCCAAATTGTGCAACAAACGTTCCTTCTTTGAAACTGGATTCGGACACAAAGAAGGCACAACTATCTCCTGGTTAATATTTTTGTTAGAAACAACTTTCGGAAGAAAACCAGGTTTAGTACGCAAAACCACCTTATCTGCATGGAACACCAGATAAGGAGAACACTGCAGAGCAGATAACTCTGAAACTCTTCTAGCAGAAGAAATTGCAACCAAAAACAAAACTTTCCAAGATAATAACTTAATATCTACGGAATGTAAGGGTTCAAATGGAACCCCTTGAAGAACTGAAAGAACTAAATTGAGACTCCAAGGAGGAGTCAAAGGTTTGTAAACAGGCTTGATTCTAACCAGAGCCTGAACAAAAGCCTGAACATCTGGCACAGCCGCCAGCTTCTTGTGAAGTAAAACAGATAAAGCAGAAATCTGTCCCTTCAAAGAACTTGCAGATAATCCTTTCTCCAAAGCCTCTTGTAGAAAGGATAGAATCTTAGGAATTTTTACCCTGTTCCATGGGAATCCTTTCGATTCGCACCAACAGATATATTTTTTCCATACTTTATGGTAAATTTTTCTAGTTACAGGCTTTCTAGCCTGAATAAGAGTATCAATGACAGAATCTGAGAACCCACGCTTTGATAAAATCAAGCGTTCAATCTCCAAGCAGTCAGTTGGAGTGATGCCAGATTCGGATGTTCGAACGGACCTTGAACAAGAAGGTCCCGTCTCAAAGGTAGCTTCCATGGTGGAGCCGATGACATATTCACCAGGTCTGCATACCAAGTTCTGCGTGGCCACGCAGGAGCTATCAAGATCACCGAAGCCCTCTCCTGATTGATCCTGGCTACCAGCCTGGGAATGAGAGGAAACGGTGGGAACACATAAGCTAGGTTGAAGGTCCAGGGCGCTACTAGTGCATCTACTAGAGTCGCCTTGGGATCCCTGGATCTGGACCCGTAGCAAGGAACCTTGAAGTTCTGACGAGACGCCATCAGATCCATGTCTGGAATGCCCCATAATTGAGTTATTTGGGCAAAGATATCCGGATGGAGTTCCCACTCCCCCGGATGAAATGTCTGACGACTCAGAAAATCCGCTTCCCAATTTTCCACTCCTGGGATGTGGATTGCAGACAAGTGGCAGGAGTGAAGCTCCGCCCATTGAATTACTTTGGTCACTTCTTCCATCGCCAGGGAACTCCTTGTTCCCCCCTGATGGTTGATATATGCAACAGTCGTCATGTTGTCTGATTGAAACCTTATGAATTTGGCCTTTGCTAGTTGAGGCCAAGCCTTGAGAGCATTGAATATCGCTCTCAGTTCCAGAATGTTTATCGGGAGAAGAGATTCTTCCCGAGACCATAGACCCTGAGCTTTCAGGTGTTTCCAGACCGCGCCCCAGCCCACCAGGCTGGCGTCGGTCGTTACAATGACCCACTCTGGTCTTCTGAAGCTCATCCCTTGGGACAGGTTGTCCAGGGTCAGCCACTAACGGAGTGAATCTCTGGTCCTCTGATCTACTTGGATCGTCGGGGACAAATCTGTATAATCCCCATTCCACTGTCTGAGCATGCACAGTTGTAATGGTCTTAGATGAATTCGCGCAAAAGGAACTATGTCCATTGCCGCAACCATCAAACCTATTACTTCCATGCACTGCGCTATGGAAGGAAGAAGAACAGAATGAAGTACTTGACAAGAGCTTAGAAGTTTTGATTTTCTGGCTTCTGTCAGAAAAATCTTCATTTCCAAGGAGTCTATTATTGTTCCCAAGAAGGGAACTCTTGTTGACGGGAATAGAGAACTTTTTTCTACGTTCACTCTCCACCCGTGAGATCTGAGAAAGGCTAGGACAATGTCCGTATGAGCCTTTGCTTGTGGCAGAGACGATGCTCGAATCAGTATGTCGTCGAAGTAGAGTACTTCCGCAATGCCCCTTGGCCTTAGCACCGCTAGAAGGGACCCTAGTACCTTTGTGAAAATTCTTGGAGCAGTGGCTAGTCCGAATGGGAGTGCCACAAACTGGTAATGCTTGTCCAGGAAGAGAATATCCCACAAGTAAGGATGACGCCGTGGACCGGACACACCTATGTTGGAGAAAGGATGTATTCTCTTGAACCTGTTAGGAGGAGTATGCCTGGTCTCTTCCCTTTTTTAGCAATATAGTCTGTAACCAAGTCTAGAGCTTCAAAAGCATTAGTAACTTTTGGCGGAGCTTTGAAAACCTAATTTAACTTATATACAGGTTTTGGAGTTTCTTTAGTCTGGTCTGACATTTGTAACATGTTCAGAACTTCCTGTAGAAGGAAATGGATAGGATTCCCTCTAAATCTGCATGTGGAGTCAGGCTCTGGCTCAGTTACCGTTTCAGGATCTTCCGAAGAAATTTCACCCTAGATGGTAACAGAGCTAGAGGTCAAATGTACTGATTTTTGGTGTTAAGAGCACATAAGTAAAGCACTATGTGAAATAGCTGGAAAACCCCAAACGTATGTAGTACCTATGCAGAGAGCACTAGTGATAGGGTCTCAAGTCAGGTCTGAGCTCCCAATAAATGAATTAGAAAATAATAAAATTGTGAGTGCAGAGCACCTCACTCAACCTCTCACATCGGAGGTCAAAAAGTAACTGGAGAGGGAGTGGAAGTAGGATTAAAAGCTCTTGTGAGGGTTCTTGACCTCCTCCTGTTGGTGTGAAATATACATGTTATGAACACCTATGGACTTTCCTCATCTTACGAATGAAAAATACAATATAAATATTTTTTAGCCCAAATGATACAGTCTAGTCAACATTTCCCATTACAACAGAGTATGATAATCTTTTTTAATGAAGGAACAATTATGGGTTGTGATACATACCATAAAGATGACAATTAAAACCAGACAGATGCCCACAATGATTAGGAATGGTAATAGGTAGTACTCCAGCGGAAGGTTGAGTTCAGGGATTAACACGACGTGACCACTGTCATTGAAAAGACTAAATGAGTTAAAAGGTTACACTTTCATAGTGAGGTGCTGATTAATGGCCACATACAGTTACCTGAACCATTATACCAGTTACCTTCTATGTGCAGAATTATGTAACATTAACCTAGCAACACCTGTAAACAATAAGGGATTTTAATGATTTAACCCTCCTAAACTATACTCACCTTACTTTCCTCGCCAGCCTCTCCTGCGCCTCTGTTTTTTCAAAAGTGTATGACCGGCGTGCTGTCTAATCACAACACACCCGATTTTGCCCCTGAACTAAATGTAGCACGTTCCTGTGCTCGGTAAAGCAGCAGACAACCATTACACATTTTAAAAAATAATAATGAAGGAATAGAAGAGGCTGGTTAGGAAAGTAATGCAAGTACACTTTTTTTGGTGGGGGGGGGTTAAATCTTTAAAATCCTTCATTTTTTTTTTCAGGTGTTGCTAGGTTAATGCAGAATTATGTAACATTCATTTCTACATTTACTGTCCTTTTAACAACACATTTTCCCCCTATGTTTTTTTGTGTTTATGTTGCAATTATTCATTTTGTATGATTTTTAAATCAAGATTTTCATTAAGCAATTTTGTAATCTATGTATCGCCTTCCCATATGAAATGAAAAACACACCCCTTAACGAGACACCCTGCTTTCAGGGTAAAAAAATAGCTTTAGAGAATTTCACCAGGGAAATAGAAGTACTGGCGAGCATTCTTACATAATCTCGCCAGCAAAGAGACCTTTAGATCATAGGGCCTAGTCTTCAAATAACTATTTTTTAAAGCTGACAATGTTCTATAATACATTCAATGATATGCTTTAAAGGGACATTAAACCCCAAAAATTTCTTTCATGATTCAAGTAGATAATACAATTTTAAACAACATTCCAATTTACTTCTATTATCTAGTTTGCTTCATTATTTAGCTATCCTCTGTTGAAGAAATAGCAATGCACATGGGTGAGCCAATCATATGAGGCATATATGTACAGCAACCAATCAGCAGTTACTGAGCATTTCTAGATATGCTTTTCAGCACAGTATATCAAGAGAATAAAGCAAACTAGATAAAAGAAGTAAATTAGAAAGTTGTTTAAAATTGCATGCTCTTTCTAAATCATAAAAGAAACAAATTGGGTTTCATGTCCCTTTAATATCCATAACAGATTATAAAATCTTTTTTGAAAAAATGTTCCCTTCAGCATCCCATAATTAGCCTTATGCACCACTTCCATGAATAATATGCAGCCAGCCACATAGGCCTCTAACAGATTATTATCCACAGTACATATAGCTATGACACCTTACTGCAGAATGTAGGCAGCATTCTCCAGGAAGAATATACATAAATAATAGTTCTGTAACAAGTAGTTAAAAAAAATGAAATGTTTAAATTCATTACAATTCACATTTTTTCCCACTATTACTGTCTCTTTAAAAAGCCTTAGATAATGATATCCCTAATTATAATAGAAAAAAAACTCTTGAAACTTCCAAATCTCAGACATGTTACAGTAAAAAACAGAATTTATGTTTACCTGATAAATTACTTTCTCCAACGGTGTGTCCGGTCCACAGCGTCATCCTTACTTGTGGGATATTCTCTTCCCCAACAGGAAATGGCAAAGAGCCCAGCAAAGCTGGTCACATGATCCCTCCTAGGCTCCGCCTTCCCCAGTCATTCGACCGACGTAAAGGAGGAATATTGCATAGGAGAAATCATATGATACCGTGGTGACTGTAGTTAAAGAAAATAAATTATCAGACCTGATTAAAAAACCAGGGCGGGCCGTGGACCGGACACACCGTTGGAGAAAGTAATTTATCAGGTAAACATAAATTCTGTTTTCTCCAACATAGGTGTGTCCGGTCCACGGCGTCATCCTTACTTGTGGGAACCAATACCAAAGCTTTAGGACACGGATGAAGGGAGGGAGCAAATCAGGTCACCTAGATGGAAGGCACCACGGCTTGCAAAACCTTTCTCCCAAAAATAGCCTCAGAAGAAGCAAAAGTATCAAATTTGTAAAATTTAGTAAAAGTGTGCAGTGAAGACCAAGTCGCTGCCTTACATATCTGATCAACAGAAGCCTCGTTCTTGAAGGCCCATGTGGAAGCCACGGCCCTAGTGGAATGAGCTGTGATTCTTTCGGGAGGCTGCCCTCCGGCAGTCTCGTAAGCCAATCTGATGATGCTTTTAAGCCAAAAAGAGAGAGAGGTAGAAGTTGCTTTTTGACCTCTCCTTTTACCAGAATAAACAACAAACAAGGAAGATGTTTGTCTAAAATCCTTTGTAGCATCTAAATAGAATTTTAGAGCACGAACTACATCCAAATTGTGCAACAAACGTTCCTTCTTTGAAACTGGATTCGGATACAAAGAAGGCACGACTATCTCCTGGTTAATGTTTTTGTTAGAAACAACTTTCGGAAGAAAACCAGGTTTAGTACGCAAAACCACCTTATCTGCATGGAACACCAGATAAGGAGGAGAACACTGCAGAGCAGATAACTCTGAAACTCTTCTAGCAGAAGAAATTGCAACCAAAAACAAAACTTTCCAAGATAATAACTTAATATCAACGGAATGTAAGGGTTCAAACGGAACCCCCTGAAGAACTGAAAGAACTAAATTGAGACTCCAAGGAGGAGTCAAAGGTTTGTAAACAGGCTTGATTCTAACCAGAGCCTGAACAAAAGCTTGAACATCTGGCACAGCTGCCAGCTTTTTGTGAAGTAACACAGACAAAGCAGAAATCTGTCCCTTCAAAGAACTTGCAGATAATCCTTTCTCCAAACCTTCTTGAAGAAAGGATAGAATCTTAGGAATTTTTATCTTGTCCCAAGGGAATCCTTTAGATTCACACCAACAGATATATTTTTTCCATATTTTATGGTAGATTTTTCTAGTTACAGGCTTTCTGGCCTGAACAAGAGTATCAATGACAGAATCTGAGAACCCTCGCTTTGATAACATCAAGCGTTCAATCTCCAAGCAGTCAGTTGGAGTGAGACCAGATTCGGATGTTCGAACGGACCTTGAACAAGAAGGTCCCGTCTCAAAGGTAGCTTCCATGGTGGAGCCGATGACATATTCACCAGGTCTGCATACCAAGTCCTGCGTGGCCACGCAGGAGCTATCAAGATCACCGATGCCCTCTCCTGATTGATCCTGGCTACCAGCCTGGGGATGAGAGGAAACGGTGGGAATACATAAGCTAGGTTGAAGGTCCAAGGTGCTACTAGTGCATCTACTAGAGTCGCCTTGGGATCCCTGGATCTGGACCCGTAGCAAGGAACCTTGAAGTTCTGACGAGAGGCCATCAGATCCATGTCTGGAATGCCCCACAACTGAGTAATTTGGGCAAAGATTTCCGGATGGAGTTCCCACTCCCCCGGATGAAATGTCTGACGACTCAGAAAATCCGCTTCCCAATTTTCCACTCCTGGGATGTGGATTGCAGACAAGTGGCAGGAGTGAGTCTCCGCCCATTGAATGATTTTGGTCACTTCTTCCATCGCCAGGGAACTCCTTGTTCCCCCTTGATGGTTGATATACGCAACAGTCGTCATGTTGTCCGATTGAAACCGTATGAATTTGGCCTTTGCTAGCTGAGGCCAAGCCTTGAGAGCATTGAATATCGCTCTCAGTTCCAGAATATTTATCGGGAGAAGAGATTCTTCCCGAGACCAAAGACCCTGAGCTTTCAGGAGTCCCCAGACCGCGCCCCAGCCCACCAGACTGGCGTCGGTCGTGACAATGACCCACTCTGGTCTGCGGAAGCTCATCCCTTGTGACAGGTTGTCCAGGGACAGCCACCAACGGAGTGAATCTCTGGTCCTCTGATCTACTTGTATCGTCGGAGACAAGTCTGTATAATCCCCATTCCACTGACTGAGCATGCACAGTTGTAATGGTCTCAGATGAATTCGCGCAAAAGGAACTATGTCCATTGCCGCGACCATCAAACCTATTACTTCCATGCACTGCGCTATGGAAGGAAGAGGAACAGAATGAAGTACTTGACAAGAGTTTAGAAGTTTTGATTTTCTGGCCTCTGTCAGAAAAATCCTCATTTCTAAGGAGTCTATTATTGTTCCCAAGAAGGGAACTCTTGTTGACGGAGATAGAGAACTTTTTTCTACGTTCACTTTCCACCCGTGAGATCTGAGAAAGGCCAGGACAATGTCCGTATGAGCCTTTGCTTGTGGAAGGGACGACGCTTGAATCAGAATGTCGTCCAAGTAAGGTACTACTGCAATGCCCCTTGGTCGTAGCACCGCTAGAAGGGACCCCAGTACCTTTGTGAAAATTCTTGGAGCAGTGGCTAATCCGAATGGAAGTGCCACAAACTGGTAATGCTTGTCCAGAAAGGCGAACCTTAGGAACCGATGATGTTCCTTGTGGATAGGAATATGTAGATACGCATCCTTTAAATCCACCGTGGTCATGAATTGACCTTCCTGGATGGAAGGAAGAATTGTTCGAATGGTTTCCATTTTGAACGATGGAACCTTGAGAAACTTGTTTAGGATCTTGAGATCTAAGATTGGTCTGAATGTTCCCTCTTTTTTGGGAACTATGAACAGATTGGAGTAGAACCCCATCCCTTGTTCTCCTAATGGAACAGGATGAATCACTCCCATTTTTAACAGGTCTTCTACACAATGTAAGAATGCCTGTCTTTTTATGTGGTCTGAAGACAATTGAGACCTGTGGAACCTCCCCCTTGGGGGAAGCCCCTTGAATTCCAGAAGATAACCTTGGGAGACTATTTCCAGCGCCCAAGGATCCAGAACATCTCTTGCCCAAGCCTGAGCGAAGAGAGAGAGTCTGCCCCCCACCAGATCCGGTCCTGGATCGGGGGCCAACATCTCATGCTGTCTTGGTAGCAGTGGCAGGTTTCTTGGCCTGCTTACCTTTGTTCCAGCCTTGCATTGGCCTCCAGGCTGGCTTGGCTTGAGAAGTATTACCCTCTTGCTTAGAGGATGTAGCACTTGGGGCTGGTCCGTTTCTGCGAAAGGGACGAAAATTTGGTTTATTCTTAGCCTTGAAAAACCTATCCTGAGGAAGGGCGTGGCCCTTGCCCCCAGTGATATCAGAAATAATCTCTTTCAAGTCAGGGCCAAACAGCGTTTTCCCCTTGAAAGGAATGTTAAGCAATTTGTTCTTGGAAGACGCATCCGCTGACCAAGATTTTAGCCAAAGCGCTCTGCGCGCCACAATAGCAAACCCAGAATTTTTCGCCGCTAATCTAGCCAATTGCAAAGTGGCGTCTAAAGTAAAAGAGTTAGCCAATTTGAGAGCATGAATTCTGTCCAAAATCTCCTCATAAGAAGAATCTTTATTGAGCGCCTTTTCTAGTTCATCGAACCAGAAACACGCTGCTGTAGTGACAGGAACAATGCATGAAATTGGTTGTAGAAGGTAACCTTGCTGAACAAACATCTTTTTAAGCAAACCCTCTAATTTTTTATCCATAGGATCTTTGAAAGCACAACTATCTTCTATGGGGATAGTGGTGCGTTTGTTTAGAGTAGAAACCGCCCCCTCGACCTTGGGGACTGTCTGCCATAAGTCCTTTCTGGGGTCGACCATAGGAAACAATTTCTTAAATATAGGGGGAGGGACGAAAGGTATGCCGGGCCTTTCCCATTCTTTGTTTACAATGTCCGCCACCCGCTTGGGTATAGGAAAAGCTTCGGGGGGCCCCGGGACCTCTAGGAACTTGTCCATCTTACATAATTTCTCTGGAATGACCAAATTCTCACAATCATCCAGAGTAGATAACACCTCCTTAAGCAGAGCGCGGAGATGTTCCAATTTAAATTTGAATGTAATCACATCAGGTTCAGCTTGTTGAGAAATTTTCCCTGAATCTGAAATTTCTCCCTCAGACAAAACCTCCCTGGCCCCCTCAGACTGGTGTAGGGGCACTTCAGAACCAATATCATCAGCGTCCTCATGCTCTTCAGTATTTTCTAAAACAGAGCAGTCGCGCTTTCGCTGATAAGTGGGCATTTTGGCTAAAATGTTTTTGATAGAATTATCCATTACAGCCGTTAATTGTTGCATAGTAAGGAGTATTGGCGCACTAGATGTACTAGGGGCCTCCTGTGTGGGCAAGACTGGCGTAGACGAAGGAGGGGATGATGCAGTACCATGCTTACTCCCCTCACTTGAGGAATCATCTTGGGCATCATTTTCTCTAAATTTTGTGTCACATAAATCACATCTATTTAAATGAGAAGGAACCTTGGCTTCCCCACATACAGAACACAGTCTATCTGATAGTTCAGACATGTTAAACAGGCATAAACTTGATAACAAAGTACAAAAAACGTTTTAAAATAAAACCGTTACTGTCACTTTAAATTTTAAACTGAACACACTTTATTACTGCAAATGTGAAAAAGTATGAAGGAATTGTTCAAATTTCACCAAAATTTCACCACAGTGTCTTAAAGCCTTAAAAGTATTGCACACCAAATTTGAAAGCTTTAACTCTTAAAATAACGGAACCGGAGCCGTTTTTATATTTAACCCCTATACAGTCCCTGGTATCTGCTTTGCTGAGACCCAACCAAGCCCAAAGGGGAATACGATACCAAATGACGCCTTCAGAAAGCTTTTTCTATGTATCTGAGCTCCTCACACATGCATCTGCATGTCTTGCTTCCCAAAAACAACTGTGCAATAGAGGCGCGAAAATGAGGCTCTGCCTATGATTAGGGAAAGCCCCTAGAGAAAAAGGTGTCCAATACAGTGCCTGCCGGTTATTTTACATAATTCCCAAGAATAAAATAACTCCTCAAAGCTATGAAGTATTAAAAATGCTTATATATCAATCGTTTTAGCCCAGAAAATGTCTACCAGTCTTAAAAGCCCTTGTGAAGCCCTTTATTCTTATGTAATAAAAATGGCTTACCGGATCCCATAGGGAAAATGACAGCTTCCAGCATTACCTAGTCTTGTTAGAAATGTGTCATGCCTCAAGCAGCAAAAGTCTGCTCACTGTTTCCCCCAACTGACCCAACTGAAGTTAATTCCTCTCAACAGTCCTGTGTGGAAACAGCCATCGATTTTAGTAACGGTTGCTAAAATCATTTTCCTCTTACAAACAGAAATCTTCATCTCTTTTCTGTTTCAGAGTAAATAGTACATACCAGCACTATTTTAAAATAACAAACTCTTGATTGAAGAATAAAAACTACATTTAAACACCAAAAAACTCTAAGCCATCTCCGTGGAGATGTTGCCTGTACAACGGCAAAGAGAATGACTGGGGAAGGCGGAGCCTAGGAGGGATCATGTGACCAGCTTTGCTGGGCTCTTTGCCATTTCCTGTTGGGGAAGAGAATATCCCACAAGTAAGGATGACGCCGTGGACCGGACACACCTATGTTGGAGAAATGTATTTAAATCAAAATGCACAAATGTTAATGGAACATGGGAAGAAATAGCAAAGAGAAATGCTTTGTCAATAGATATTGGCTCTATTTAAAAGGGACATTCCAGTCAAAATATAAATGCACATAGATGAATTACATCTTTGAATAGAAACATATTTGCAATATACATATATTGTAAAACTGCTTCTAGTAAAAGTTATCACTAGTGTTAACATTTTTTCTGCACATGCATGTGAAGCATAGCTAGATATTGTCACTAATATATAATGTAGCTGCTTAGATCATCACTGGGGCTTGTATCATGTCAGAAATGAACAAATTGAGTCATTACCACATGGTACCAGCACCTTAGGCTCTCTAAGCAAGTGCTGTGTTTAAAATGCTGGTGCACAGTGCATACTTAAATACACTTTTGAAACAGCTATAGAATTTTTTTAGAATCATTTTTAACTAATGCATGTATTTTAAAATATTGCTTCTGTTCAATACCGAAATGCATCAATCTGGTTTCCAATTTCGGTTGGAATATCTCTTTAAACATAGTAGATTAGAAACAGAAAATATACAAATGTAATGAACTTTGCCCGTAACAAATGAAAAGAATAATAAAGGGACAAATACCCTTTGTCCCAGGTGAACTCCTCCTTCAGAGCATGTGCTGAAGATTCTCCGATAAACACAGATGGAATGTCAATCTTCTTCTTAATATCAACTGTAAAGTTAAAAACACTTGTAAGAATATATGAACAAAAATATTTTATTCCATGCCAGTTAAATGTGGAGGTTATACTATTAATAGAAATTGTTTTCAGTTCACTATAAACTAGAATTAGCTGGAATGTATCAAAAAATGAGGAAAAATAAGTACATTTAGGGAAACTAACCAGTTCTGGTTTCTAAATTAAATACATTTTTTTTTTTTAAAGAAACATAATTTATGTAAGAACTTACCTGATAAATTCATTTCTTTCATATTGGAAAGAGTCCATGAGCTAGTGACGTATGGGATATACAATCCTACCAGGAGGGGCAAAACCTCAAAATGCCTATAAATACACCCCTCATCACACCCACAATTCAGTTTAACGAATAGTCAAGTAGTGGGGTGATAAAGAAAGGAGTAAAAAACATCCACAAAGGAATTTGGAAATAATTGTGCTTTATACAAAAAATCATAACCACCATAAAAAGGGTGGGTCTCATGGACTCTTGCCAATATGAAAGAAATAAATTTATCAGGTAAGTTCTTACATAAATTATGTTTTCTTTCATGTAATTGGCAAGAGTCCATGAGCTAGTGACGTATGGGATAGTAATACCCAAGATGTGGAACTCCACAGAAATGTCACTAGAGAGCCATTTTCCGCTGAAAAAAATTAAATCCACAACCCAAATTATAAGTTTATTTTCATAATGAAAAGAAAAGACTTAAACATAAGCAGAGAAATCAAACTGAAACAGCTGCCTGAAAAACTTTTCTACCAAAAACTGCTTCCGAAGAAGCAAATACATCAAAATGGTAGAATTTAGTAAATGTATGCAAAGAAGACCAAGTTGCTGCTTTGCAAATCTGATCAACTGAAGCTTCATTCTTAAAAGCCCACGAAGTGGAGACTGATCTAGTAGAATGAGCTGTAATTCTCTGAGGCGGGGCCTGACCCGACTCCAAATAAGCCTGATGAATCAAAAGCTTTAACCAAGATGCCAAGGAAATGGCAGAAGCCTTCTGACCTTTCCTAGAACCAGAAAAGATAACAAATAGACTAGAAGTCTTCCTGAAATCTTTAGTAGCTTCAACATAATATTTCAAAGCTCTTACCACATCCAAAGAATTCTTAGGATTAGGACACAAAGAAGGGACAACAATTTTTCTATTAAACTTGTTAGAAGTCACAACCTTAGGTAGAAATTTAAATGAAGTCCGCAAAACTGCCTTATCCTGATGGAAAATCAGAAAAGGAGATTCACAAGAAAGAGCAGATAATTCGGAAACTCTTCAAGCAGAAGAGATGGCCAAAAGGAACAACACTTTCCAAGAAAGTAGTTCACTGTCTAAAGAATGCATAGGCTCAAACGGAGGAGCCTGTAAAGCTTTCAAAACCAAATTAAGACTCCAAGGAGGAGAGATTGATTTAATGACAGGCTTGATACGGACCAAAGCCTGTACAAACAGTGAATATCAGGAAGCTTAGCAATCTTTCTGTGAAATAAAACAGAAAGAGCAGAGTTGTGCCCCTTCAAGGAACTTGCAGACAAACCCATATCCAAACCATCCTGAAGAAACTGTAAAATTCTAGGAATTCTAAAAGAATGCCAGGAGAATTTATGAGAAGAACACCATGAAATATAAGTCTTCCAAACTCGATAATAAATCTTCCTAGAAACAGATTTACGAGCCTGTAACATAGTATTAATCACTGAGTCAGAGAAACCTCTATGACTAAGCACTAGGCGTTAAATTTCCATACCTTCAAATTTATTGATTTGAGATCCTGATGGAAAAACGGACCTGGAGACAGAAGGTCTGGCCTTAATGGAAGTGGCCAAGGTTGGTAACTGGACATCCGAACAAGATCCACATACCAAAACCTGTGAGGCCATGCTGTAGCTACCAGCAACACAAACGATTGTTCCATGATGATCTTGGAAGAAGAACCAGAGGCGGGAAGATATAAGTAGGTTGGTAACACCAAGGAACTGCCAACGCATCCACCACTTCTGCCTGAGTATCCCTGGACCTGGACAGGTACCTGGGTAGTTTCTTGTTTAGATGAGAAGCCATCAGATCTATTTCTGGAAGACCCCACATCTGAACAATCTGAGAAAACACATCTGGATGGAGCGACCCCCCCCCCCGGATTTAAAGTCTGACGGCTGAGATAATCCACTTCCCAATTGTCTATACCTGGGATATGAACCGCAGAAATTAGACAGGAGCTGGATTCCGCCCAAGCAAGCATCCAAGATACCTCTTTCATAGCTTGGGGACTGGGAGTCCCACCCTGATGATTGACATATGCCACAGTTGTGATATTGTCTGAAAACATATTAACGGTTCTCCCCTCAACAGAGGCCAAACCTGAAGAGCCCTGAAAATAGCACAGAGTTCTAAAATATTGATTGGTAACCTCGCCTCTTGAGGTTTCCAAACCCCTTGTGCTGTCAGAGATCCCTAGACAGCTCCCCAACCAGAAAGACTTGCATCTGTTGTGATCACAGTCCAGGTTGGACGAACGAAAGAGGCCCCTTGAACTATACGATGGTGATCTAACCACCAAGTCAGAGAGAGTCAAACATTGGGATTTAAGGATATTAATTGTGATATCTTTGTATAATCCCTGCACCATTGGATCAGCATACAAAGCTGGAGAGGTCTCATATGGAATCTGCCCAAATGTTTTGGAAGAATCTTAATCTGCCCCCTACCAGCTGAGCTGGAATGAGGGCCGCACCTTCATGCAGACTTGGGGGCTGGCTTTGGTTTCTTAAACGGTCTGGATTTATTCCAACTTGAAGAAGGTTTCCAATTGGAACCAGATTCTTTGGGGGAAGGGTTAGGTTTCTGTTCCTTATTTTGTCGACAGGAACGAAAACGGTTAGAAGCTTTAGATTTACCCTTAGGTCTTTTATCCTGAGGCAAAAAACTCCCTTCCCCCCAGTGACAGTTGAAATAATCGAATCCAACTGAGAACCAAATAACTTATTACCTTGGAAAGAAAGAGATAGTAATCTAGACTTAAATACCATGTCAGCATTCCAATATTTGAGCCACAAAGCTCTTCTAGCTAAAATAGCTAAAGACATAGATTTAACATCAATTTTGCCGATATCAAAAATGGCATCACAGATAAAATGAATAGCATGTTGAAGCAAGCGAACAATGCTAATCAGGATCCATTTCCTGTTGCGCTAGACTTTCCAACCAAAAAGTTGATGCAGCTGCAACATCAGCCATATAAATGGCAGGCCTGAGAAGATAGCCAGAATATAAATAGGCTTTCCTTGATTCACGTTTCCTATCTAAAGGGTCTTTAAAAGAAGTACTATCTTCAATAGGAATAGTAGTATGTTTAGCAAGGTAGAAATAGCCCCATCAACGTTGGGGATCTTTTCCCAAAACTCCAATCTAACTGCTGGCAAAGGATACGATTTTTTTAAAACTTGAAGAAGGAATAAAAGAAGTACCAGGCCTATTCCATTCCTTAGAAATCATATCAGAAATAGCATCAGGAACTGGAAAAACCTCTGGAGTAAACACAGGAGGTTTATAAACAGAATTTAAACGTTTACTAGTTTTAATATCAAGAGGACTAGTTTCCTCAATATCCTCCATTTTAAATAAATAAGTTGATTTGTCAGTGTCAATATCTGAGGAAGGATCTTCTGAATCAGATAGATCCTCATCAGAGGAGGATAATTCAGTATGTTGTCAGTCATTTGAAATTTCATCGACTTTATGAGAAGTTTTAAAAGACCTTTTACGTTTATTAGAAGGTTGGATGGCAGACAAAGCCTTCTGAATGGCATCAGCAATAAAATCTTTTATATTCACAGGTATATCAGGCATTGTACTATTACTAATGGACACATTCTCTGCATGTAAAAGCTTATCATGACAACTATTACATACCACAGCTGGAGATATAATCTCCCCAAATTTACAACAAATGCACTTAGCTTTGGTAGAACTGTTATCAGGCAGCAGGGATCCAACAGTGATTTCTGAGACAGGATCAGATTGAGACATCTTGCAAATGTAAGAGAAAAAACAACATATAAAGCAAAATTATCAATTTCTTTATATGGAAGTTTCAGGAATGGGAAAAAAATGCAAACAGCATAGCCCTCTGACATGCATATAGGAATGGGGTTTTTAAATAATGAAAATATTTGGCGCCAAGTATGACGCACAACGAAACTGAAAATTTTTTGGCGCTAACAACATCGGGAAATGACACACTCATGTCATTGAAGACGCAACCTAGTGCAAAGAACTTGGCGTCAACTAAGACGCCGGAAATGACGAATTTGTGTCATCGAACGTACCTTCGCGCCAAAAAAAAATTTGCACCAAGAATGATGCAATAAACTTTGGCATTTTGCGCCCTCACAAGCCTAATTTTGCCCACGAAATTTAATGAAAAAAGCAGTCAATTTGAAAAAAGACTAAACCCCAGGTAAGAAAAATATTTCTTAAATATATTTTTTCCCATATATGAAACTGATAGCCTGCAAAAGGAAATATACATAAACCTGACTCATGGCAAATATAAGTACAATACATATATTTAGAACTTTATATTAATGCATAAAGTGCCAAACCATAGCTGAGAGTGTAAGTAATGAAAACATAGTTATCGAAAGACACCCATCCACATATAGCAGATAGCCAAACCAGTACTGAAACGGTTATTAGTAGAGGTAATGGAATATGAGAGAATATCGTCGATCTGAAAAGGGAGGTAGGAGATGAATCTCTACGATCGATAACAGAGAACCTATAAAATAGATCTCCCGCGAGGAAAACCATTGCATTCCATAGGTGATACTCCCTTCACATCCCTCTGACATTCACTGTAGTCTGAGAGGAACCGGGCTTCAAAATGCTAAGAAGCGCATATCAACGTAGAAATCTTAGCACAAACTTACTTCACCACCTCCATAGGAGGCAAAGTTTATAAAACTGAATTGTGGGTGTGGTGAGGGGTGTATTTATATGCATTTTGAGGTTTGGGAAACTCCTAGTAGGATTGTATATCCCATACGTCACTAGCTCATGGACTCTTGCCAATTAAATGAAAGAAAAGTAGATTTGTTCACCAACACAGCTAGAGAGTTGCCCGTCAGACCAGAAATATGTAATATTAATTTCCTGCTAGAATAAAGTTAACACATTTTCACATTGAAAAAAATTAATTCTAGGTTCACCTTAGCAAATTCACCAACAAACTCTTAAATACAACAGATTCAAGTATGGTAGGCACCAACTCCTTACACAAGCCTTAGTTATTATGGACTTACTCTTACTCTCTCTGTTTGACTCTTTATAATGAAATGGTGGTTCCTTAAAAAAGGGATACTTTGTAGTCGGGTACATTTTTATGGAATTGTACTACTAAGACACAAAAAACATAATTTATGCTTACCTGATAAATTTATTTCTCTTGTGATGTATCGAGTCCACGGATTCATCCAACACTTGTGGGATATTCTCCTCCCCTACAGGAAGTGGCAAAGAGAGCACCCACAGCAGAGCTGCCTATATAGCTCCCCCCTTAGCTCCACCCCCCAGTCATTCGACCGAAGGCTAGGAAGAAAAAGGAGAAACCATAGGGTGCAGTGGTGACTGAAAGTTTAAAAATAAAAATATAAATGCCTGTCTTAAAAAACAGGGCGGGCCGTGGACTCGATAAATCACAAGAGAAATAATTTGATCAGGTAAGCATAAATTATGTTTTCTCTTGTAAGATGTATCGAGTCCACGGATTCATCCTTACTTGTGGGATACCAATACCAAAGCTTTAGGACACGGCTAAAGGGAGGGACAAGACAGGGACCTTAAAACGGAAGGCACCACTGCTTGTAGAACCTTTATCCCAAAAATAGCCTCCGAAGAAGCAAAAGTATCGAATTTGAAAAATTTGGAAAAAGTATGAAGCAAAGACCAAGTCGCCGCCTTACCAATCTGTTCAACAGAAGCCTCATTTTTAAAAACCCATGTGGAAGCCACAGCTCTAGTAGAATGAGCAGTAATCCTTTCAGGAGGCTGCCGTCCAGCAGTCTCATAGGCCAAACGGATGATGCTTTTCAGCCAAAAGGAAAGAGAGGTAGCCGTAGCCCTTTGACCTCTCCGTTTACCAGAATAAACAACAAACAAAGAAGATGTTTGACGGAAATCTTTAGTTGCTTGTAAGTAGAATTTTAAAGCACGAACCACATCAAGATTGTGTAACAGACGTTCCTTCTTAGATGAAGGATTAGGACACAAAGAAGGAACCACAATCTCTTGATTGATATTCTTATTAGAAACAACCTTAGGAAGAAACCCTGGTTTGGTACGTAAAACCAACTTATCTGCATGGAAAACAAGGTAAGGAGAATCACATTGCAAAGCAGATAGCCCAGAAACTCTTCGAGCTGAAGAGATAGCTAAAAAAAAACAATTTTCCAAGATAGAAGCTTAATATCTATGGAATGCATAGGTTCAAACGGAACCCCTTGAAGAACTTTAAGAACTAAGTTTAGGCTCCATGGCAGAGTAATAGGTTTAAATACAGGCTTGATTCTGACCAAAGCCTGACTAAATGCTTTAACGTCTGGGACATCTGCCAGACGTTTGTGAAGTAGAATAGACAAAGCAGATATTTGACCCTTAGGAGAACTAGCAGATAATCCCTTCTCCCAACCATCTTGGAGAAAAGACAATATTCTAGGAATCCTAATATTACTCTACGAGTAACCTTTGGATTCACACCAATAAAGATATTTGCGCCAAATCTTATGATAGATCTTCCTGGTGACAGGCTTTCTAGCCTGAATCAGGGTATCAATGACCGATTCAGAGAAACCACACTTTGATAAAATCATGCGTTCAATCTCCAAGCAGTCAGACGCAGAGAAATTAGATTTGGAGGCATGAACGGCCCTTGAATTAGAAGACCCCGCCTCATTGGCAGAGTCCACGGTGGAACTGAGGACATGTCCACTAGGTCTGCATACCAAGTCCTGCGTGGCCACGCAGGAGCTATCAGAATTACCGAAGCTCTCTCCTGCTTGATTCTGGCAACCAGACGTGGGAGGAGAGGAAACGGTGGAAATACATAAGCCAGATTGAAGGACCAAGGCACTGCTAGAGCATCTATCAGTACCACCTTGGGATCCCGGGACCTGGACCCGTAACGAGGAAGTTTGGCATTCTGACGAGACGCCATCAGATCCAATTCTGGTGTGCCCCATAGCTGAATCAGCTGGGCGAATACCTCCGGATGGAGTTCCCACTCCCCTGGATAAAGAGTCTGACGACTTTGAAAATCCGCCTCCCAGTTCTCTACTCCTGGGATGTGGATTGCTGAGAGATGGCAAGAGGGATCCTCTGCCCACCGGATTATTTTGGTTACCTCCATCATCGCTAGAGAACTCCTTGTTCCTCCCTGATGATTGATATAAGCTACAGTCGTGATGTTGTCCGACTGAAACCTGATGAATTTGGCCGCAGCAAGCTGAGGCCACGCCTGAAGCGCATTGAAAATCGCTCTCAGTTCTAAAATGTTTATCGGGAGGAGAGCTTCCTCCCGAGACCATAAGCCCTGTGCTTTCAGGGAGTTCCAGACTGCACCCCAGCCTAGCAGGCTGGCATCCGTCATTACAATGAGCCACTCTGGCCTGCGGAAGCACATTCCCTGAGACAGGTGGTCCTGAGACAACCACCAGAGAAGAGAATCTCTGGTCTCCTGGTCCAGATGCAGTTGAGGAGATAAATCTGCATAATCCCCATTCCACTGTTTGAGCATGCATAGTTGCAGTGTTCTGAGATGTAGAAAAAAAGAACCATGTCCATTGCCGCTACCATGAGTCCGATTACCTCCATACACTGAGCCACTGATGGCCGAGGAATGGAATGAAGAGCTCGGCAAGTGGTTAAGAGTTTTGATTTTCTGACCTCCGTCAGAAATATTTTCATTTCTACCGAGTCTATCAGAGTCTCTAGGAAGGAAACTCTTGTAAGAGGGAAGAGAAAACTCTTTTATGTTCACCTTCCACCCGTGAGATGTCAGAAAAGTCAACACGATGTCTGTGTGAGACTTGGCTAGCTGGAAAGTCGACGCCTGAATTAAGATGTCGTCTAGATAAGGCGCCACTGCTATGCCCCGTGGTCGTAGAACTGCCAGAAGGGACCCTAGCACTTTTGTGAAAATTCTGGGAGCCGTGGCCAACCCGAAAGGAAGGGACACAAACTGGTAATGCCTGTTTAGAAAGGCGAATCTGAGAAATTGATGATGATCTCTGTGAATAGGGATGTGTAGATACGCATCCTTTAAGTCCACGGTAGTCATATATTGACCCTCCTGGATCAGAGGTAGAATAGTCCGAATAGTCTCCATCTTGAATGATGGAACTTTGAGGAACTTGTTTAGAATTTTGAGATCCAAGATTGGTCTGAAAGTTGCCTCTTTCTTGGGAACCACAAACAGGTTTGAATAAAACCCTAGCCCCTGTTCCTTCTTTGGGACTGGGCGAATCATCCCCATGGTATGTAGGTCTTCTACACAGCGTAAGAACGCCTCTCTCTTTGTCTGGTTTATAGACAATCAAGAAATGTGAAATCTCCCCCTTGGAAGGGAGCCCTTGAATTCCAGAAGATATCCCTGGGACACAATTTCTAAAGCCCAGGGATCCTGAACATCTCTCGCCCAAGCCTGAGCGAAGAGAGAGAGTTTGCCCCCTACTAGATCCGGTCCCAGATCGGGGGCTACCCCTTCATGCTGTCTTAGAGGCAGCTGCAGGCTTCTTGGCCTGTTTACCCTTTTTCCAAGCCTGGTTAGGTCTCCAGACTGACTTGGATTGGGCAAAATTCCCCTCTTGTTTTGTAGCAGAGGAAGCTGAATTTCCGAAAGGAACAAAAATTATTTTGTTTGGCCCTCATCTTGAGGGAGGGCATGACCTTTCCCTCCAGTAATGTCTGAAATAATCTCCTTCAGTTCAGGCCCGAATAGGGTCTTACCTTTGAAAGGAATGTTCAAAAGTTTAGATTTAGATGACACATCAGCAGACCAGGACTTAAGCCATAACGCCCTGCGTGCTAAAATGGCAAAACCTGAATTCTTTGCAGCTAATTTAGCCAGTTGAAAAGCGGCATCTGTAATAAAAGAATTAGCCAACTTAAGTGCCTTAATTCTGTCCATAATTTCCTCTAATGGAGTCTCCATCTGAAGAGCCTCTTCTAGAGCCTCAAACCAGAAAGCAGCTGCAGTCATTACAGGAACAATGCACGCAATAGGTTGAAGAGAAAAACCTTGATGAACAAAAATTTTCTTCACGAGACCCTCTAATTTTTTATCCATAGGATCTTTGAAAGCACAACTGTCCTCGATAGGTATAGTTGTACGCTTAGACAGAGTAGAAATAGCTCCCTCCACCTTAGGGACTGTCTGCCACGAGTCCCGCATGGTGTCAGATATGGGAAACATTTTCTTAAAAACAGGAGGGAGAGTGAACGGAATACCTGGTCTATCCCACTCCTTAGCAATAATATTGACAATCCTCTTAGGGACTGGAAAAACATCAGTGTAAACAGGAACCTCTAAGTATCTATCCATTTTACACAATTTCTCTGGGACCACTATAGGGTCACAGTCATCTAGAGTTGCTCATACCTCCCTAAGCAATAAGCGGAGGTGTTCAAGCTTAAATTTAAAAGCCGTCATATCAGAATCTGTCTGAGGAAGCGTCTTTCCTGAATCAGAAATTTCTCCCTCAGATAACAAATCCCTCGCCCCCTCAGAGCATTGAGAGGGTATATCAGAAACGGCTACTAAAGCATGAGACAGCTCAGCATTTTTCCTTAACCCAGAGCTTTCCAGCTTTCCTTGTAAACCAGGCAGTTTGGATAAAACCTCAGTAAGGGTTGTATTCATAACTGTGGCCATGTCTTGTAAAGTAAATGAATGTGACGCACTAGAGGTACTTGGCGTCACTTGTGCGGGCGTTACTGGTTGTGACACTTGGGGAGAGCTAGATGGCGAACCCTCATTTACTTCTGACTGAGAATCATCTATTGTTCTATTTTTAAGTGATAAAATATGTTCTTTAAAATTTATAGACATATCAGTACATTTGGGACACATTCTAAGAGGGGGTTCCACAATGGCTTCCAAACATATTGAACAAGGATTTTCCTTGGTATCAGACATGTTAAACAGGCTAGTAATGTAACAAGCAAGCTTGGAAAACACTGTAATCAAAGTAAATAACACTTAGAAATAAAACGGTACTGTGCCTTTAAGAGAAAAAAAAGCTGCACAAGTTCTGCAAAACAGTGAAAAAAAGCAGTAAACTTAACGAAATAAATTTTTACAGTAGCATCTTACAGCCTTAGTAACTTTGCACAACTATGCAAACAAACAATTAACCCCTTAATGGCAAAACCGGATTGAAAAAACATCAAAACCGGTAAAAAAAGACTTTCAGCACCTTGCCACAGCTCTGCTGTGGCTCCTACCTGCCCTTCAGAACGATTTGTGGGGAAAAAAACCTCCTTTACAGCCCTCAAACACAGCAGGAACCTCTAGAAAAGCAGTTGGATGACTCTTAAAGAAAAGAAACCGCGCAACTGAGACGCAAAAATAGGCTCCTCCCACCTCACTCGATGTTTGAGGCCTATTAGAAAATCACCTGAGTGTCTCTTAATTAACCATGTTGGTTAAAAAACCCTAACACAAGCCACAATGACCCCATCAGTCCCTTCAAAAAACGTTATAATTGCAACATTTACTGAACAAACAAAAAACGTTTTTCCTAACAGTGTCACCAGTAACAAATGAGCCCTTCAAGCAAGCTGAAATTCTTATCCAAGTGTCTGAATACAGCTTACCCTTTTCCCCATGAGGATATTTGCCAGCCTTTTCTAGAATAGACTGAACATACCTTAATGCAGTTTAGCCTGCAAACCGTTCCCCCAACTGAAGTTTTTCCTGTACTCTTCAGCCCTTGTGAGAACAGCAGTGGATCTTAGTTACAAAGTGCTAAGATCATAATCCTCCTTGCAGAAATATTCATCTCTTTTTCTGCCAAAAAGTATATAGTACACACCGGCACCATTTAAAATAAACTTTTGCTTGAGAAATAAAAAACATTTTTGTCACCACACTCGCTCTGCACTTCCTAGTTACTTAGAGTAGGCAAAGAGAATGACTGGGGGGTGGAGCTAAGGGGGAGCTATATAGGCAGCTCTGCTGTGGGTGCTCTCTTTGCCACTTCCTGTAGGGGAGGAGAATATCCCACAAGTTAGGATGAATCCGTGGACTCAATACATCTTACAAGAGAAAGTTATTTAAAGCTGGAATGTTTTAAATCATGCATTTTTTCTTATAAAATATGTTGGGGTGAAAAAAAGATGCTTTAAATGGACATAAATAGCCAAAAAACATAATTTATGCTTACCAGATAAATTCCTTTCCTGCCGGATAGAGAGAGTCCATGATTTCATTCATTACTGTTGGGAAATACAACACCTGGTTGTATGCCAGAAGAATAAGATTAATAGGGGGCCGCCCTTAGACAAGAAAAAATGGACAGGTGCAGTGGACTAGGATAGGGAGAGTTCACAGCTTCATTCCTTACTGTTTGGAAAACAGTACCCAAGCCCCAGAGGACACTGAATGAATAATGGGAGGGAACAAAAAGGAAGAGGCGGACCCTATTCTGAGGGCACCACAGCCTGCAAAACTATCAAACTTATAAAAATTTGAAAAGTATGTAAGGAGGACCTGGTAGCCGCCTTACAAATCTGATCCATAAAGGCCTCGTTCTTAAAGGCCCAAGAGGAAGCCACTGATCTAGTGGAATGAGCCGTTAACCACTCAGGAGGAGGATGTCCCGCTGTCTCGTAAGCTAAGCGGATGACACTCCTTAACCAAAAAGATAGGGAATTTCGAAGTAGCCTTCTGCCCCTTACACTTCCCCCGAATAGACAACAAACAAAAAGGAAGATTGTATAAACTCCTTAGTAGACTGAAGATAGAACTCGAAGGCATGAACGACATCCAAATGGTGAAATAAACTTTCTTTCGATGAAGAAAGATTAGGACACAAGGATGTAACCACAATCTCGATTGATGTTGCGGTCTGACACAACCTTAGGAAGAAAGCCTAATTTAGTACGTAAAACTGCCTTATCTGCATGAAAAATCAGATAAGGGAACTCACATTGAAAAGCAGAGATTTCAGAAACTCTGTGCGCAGAGGCAATAGCCAATGAAAAGAGAACATTCCAAGATATCATTTATATCCAAGATATAATTTAATGTCAACAGAATGCAGAGGCTCAAATGGAGACTGTTGCAAAACACAAAGAACAAGATTTAGGCTCCAATGAGGAGCCCCAGATCTAAACACAGGTCTGATCCTGATCAGAGCCTTAACAAAGGACTACACATCTGGAAGCTCAGCCAGTCTCTTGTGCAAAAACCAACAGGGCTGAAATGTGTCCCCTCAGGGAACTAGCAGAAAGGCCCTTTTCCAGTCAATCCTGGAGAAAAGATCCACGCATTTCACACCAGAATTAGTAGGTCCTCCACCCTTTGTGGTAGATAGGCTGAGTAACAGGTTTACAAGCTTGAATAAGAGTATCAATGACACTCTCAGAGAAACCTCTCTTGGCTAAGACTAAGTGTTCAATCTCCACGCAGTCAACCTCAGATAATCTAGATTTTGATGAACAAATGGACCTTGTAAAAGCAGGTCTTAGCGACAAGGTAACTTCCATGGAGGAGATGAGGACATCCCCACTAGATCCGCAAACCATGTTCTTCACGGCCACAATGGAGCAATCAGGATTACAGATTCCCTGCTCCTGCTTGATGCGGGCCACCACTCGATGAAGAAGCGGTAATGGAGGAAAAAGATATAGGAGTTTGAACCTCCAGGGCACTGCTAGTGCATCTATTAGATCTGCTTGGGGATCCCTTGCCCTCGACCCATACCGGGGTAGCTTGGTATTGAGACAGGACATCATGAGATCTATCTCCGGCGTCCCCCACTTGCTGCATATCTCTGCAAACACATTGGGATGGAGAGACCATTCCCCTGGGTGGAAGGATTGCCTGCTGAGAAAATCCGCCTCCCAGTTGTCCACACCCGGAATGTGGATCGCTGACCGCGAACAGCTGTGGGCCTCTGCCCACTCCAGAATCTGAGATACTTCCTTCATTGCCAAGAAACTTCTCGTTCCCCCCTGATGGTTGATGTAAGCCACAGAGGATATATTAAGAGAGAAGGAAAACCCAAGGGGGTATCCTATGGGGGAGCACCAAAAAGCTTTGAGCAATAATAAACACTGAAAAAGAAAAAAAGGTACTGAAATATCTTAAAACAAAAATCTACAAACAGGAAAGCACACTGAGGCAAAAAACACAACCCACGCAAAGGCACGGATCATCAACTTGATAGTGGCACAACAAACTAAAATATATTATATTTCAAAAATCTTAATAGCAAAAATATGTTTGTGTATTATAATAGGAATTAAACCTTGTGAGCCAATGGTGTTTTTAAGTCCAAATTTCTAGTGGCCAGCAAAATCTGTGATGGTCTGTGTTACTTCAGATATCAAATCGGTTGGAACGAGGCTGCTCCGCTTAAAACCCGGTGTGTGGGGCAATCTGTAAAGTTGAAGGAGAGAAAAGAAGCACCTTTATAGTGTATTTCATACAAATAAATATATGCAAGCGTGTGAATGATTTTAGGCTCACCAGATAGTGTTGCACTGTACTGTGACCGGTGCTTGCGAGCGGGCTAGAACTTTCCAGCGGCTAGTACACTGTTTGTGGATTTCAAAACTGCAATCTGGTGTAGAGTTCAGCAATCACCTATTGTCCCATCAACGTGGGAGAAATAGTTTTTCTGTTTGGTTAAAACCCATGGCTGAAAAAGGTCAGCATATGAAAAACAGCTTCGCGAGGATAAAATATAAAAACAATGCTTTATTTTTTGCGTTTCTCGACCATTCAACAGGTCGTTTCGTCAGGCAATACAAAACGGATAGAAAGTAGCTTCATTAGAAACATGAAATACACTTCTTGTGATTAAAACAGGAAGTTGTCATTTTTAAAAAACACCAATCGGTATACAATATATCAGTCATGTGTAATCTATTCACTTTGTGTCAAAAATCTGAATGATTGACCAAAGGTTTTTTCTTATGGTGATATTTGCATCCTATTAGCGCATTATTATAAATGGCATGTACTTTATATGGTGCAACATTGAAATGTGGAAAATGCATTTATGTAAAAACATTTAGCAATTTAATACACAATGTGAATTATTGATTATTTCGTTGGTTGAATGCTCATAATATTCTGACTCGGGTTAGGCAGTTTTTTTTAACTAAACAGAAAAAATATTATTTACACCATGTTGACAATTTGTGTTTAAAGGCGCAACTTTCTTTATAACCTATCCAGAGTGTTATAGATTCAATAATTAAAAATTAAACGTTAAAGAAAAATGATTTCCGATAATTACCATTTTCCACTTCAAATTTCGGAGGAACAATTTTATATATATATATATATATATATATATATAAATATATGAAAGTATAATAGACGCAAGTCTGTCCAATGAGGCAATACCAGCACAATGGATAAATGTGTTCGATATCTTAATACTATGCATCTATTTAAAATGTAATATAACTAATGTGGTTACTACGTTGTGTATATAAATTGAATTTAGACCGTGGGTGTGTTGATTTATGTTATCAAACCTTACAGGAGGCAAGCCGCAAATATTATCTGATCATATATACATGGATGTATATTTAAACGACCAGATTTCTCCTTTGTTGAAATATTTCAGTCTGCATCATCTGCATATTGTTTGTTGGTCTAAATGTAGAGCATAATCAAACTGACTAAATAGTGTTGTATTAGTAATATGTATTAATATTAATGTGAATCGATGTTGAATGGTGTTTGAACCAATCTGAAAAAAATGTATGTACTTTAGTGGTGTAATGGTGTTTAGTATTGAACATTGATATTAAATAATCATATGGGGAAAAGGGATATATATATCTGCTGTGAGAACATATGTAAATGAAAATTGCTGGATATAAATCTACTGTAAGAAAATGTGTAAATGAAAATATGAAATTTCTGAAAAAGTGGACATTAGTAATATTAGAAATCTTGGAAAATGAGGGTGAGGAAGGGGACTATATCAATTGAAAGTTGCTAGGTCTAGGTTGGCATTAAGGCCCGAAGGGCGAAGAGTTTTTAACGTGAAAATCCAAAAAGTTTCACGTTATCATAATTTATTTAATCTGTTGTAATCAGATGATTTGGAAATATTGTCAATGGGCAAAAAATTGTATATAAATGTATTGCTATTGTGATTGAATAAACAATGGTTAGGGATATTGTGTTTAATTTTGGCTTTTTTACAATTTTTGCAATTTCGATAATGTTTATCCTAGAAGTGCGGCCTACATACTGTAGGCCGCATATTCATTCAATTAAGTTAATTACAAAACTGGAATCACAATTATAGAACCCTGAAATGGGTTAACTCTCACCGGTGACAGTGGCTGTATAGGTTTTTTGTCCTGATTTGATGAATTTTCAGGAATTGCACCTATTTTCCCACATCTGTAAACACCCTTAAGGCCAAAGATGCCATTATTGGTTTTTTTGAAATCTTTGATTTTGAAATTAACATGTTTCACTCTTTTTATAGGGGCTAATTTGTTCCTTAAAGTAGGTGCTCTTCTATATACGATTCTTGGCTTTTCACTGACAATATTCCTAAGTATAGGGTCTCTTTGGATTATGTGCCAATGTTTACTATAAAATACAGAACACATTAAATAATTGTTATTAAATTGTGTTATAAACATTATATCCCTACCACTCATATCGGATTTAAATTTATTAGATTGTTTGGGTTTGACTTGTAAGATGTTAGTTCTGTCTAAATGTTTTGTTTTAGTTAATGCTTGATCTAATAAGTCTGCAGGATAACCCTTTTCTAAAAATCTTTGGTATAATAGCTGGCTTTGTTCCAGAAAGGTTTCTAATGTTGTACAGTTCCTTCTGAATTGACTAAGGTATATTTCTGATCCAACTTTTGTGATGATTACTCTTAAATTTGAGGAAGCTGTTACTATCAACCTCTTTGAAATAGGTTTTGGATACTATAGTGTTTTCAACCCAGCTTAAAACTAGATCTAAATATTCTATTGATTGTGTTTGTATATGAGCTGTAAAATTTAGACCCATAGTGTTATGGTTTAAATGAGAGATTAACAGATTTGCTGATATTCTGTCTCCATCCCAGATAAAAATCAAATAGTCAATTGTATCGGCCATAGAATACCAGGTTTGCCCCAAAGTTGACATGGTAGATGTATCTTTCCTCAAATAGACCCATGAAAAGGTTTGTAAAACTAAGGGTGAACCTGGTCCCCATGGCCGTACCCTTGACTTGTAAATAATAACGATCTTGAAAAATAAAATAAATTATGTTTTAAAATGTAATTAATGCTTTCCAAAATATATGATGTTTGAGGATATATTGACTTATTGGAATCTGAAACTGGGACGAACCCAGAAGTGGCCAACCCCTCAAGGCATTGAAGATTGCCCGCAGTTCCAAAATTGATCGGGAGGGGGACTCCTCCTGAGTCCACAACCCCTGTGCCTTCCTGGCTCTCCAAACAGCTCCCCACCTGAATAGGCTTGTGTCCTTGCTCACAATCTCCCAGGATAGTCTTAAGAAGCACGTCCCTCGGGACAGATGTTCTGGATAGAGCCACCAAGAGAGCGATTCTCTCGACCGGTTGACTAATACAATCTGTAGCGACAGATCAGAATGATCGCAGTTCCACTGTCTCAGCATGAACAGTTGTAAAGGTCTGAGACGGAACCTGGCAAAAGCAATGATGTCCATGCAGGACACCATGAAAACAATCACCTCCATACACTGAGCCAGAGAGGGACTCAAGGAGGTCCGGAGGGCAAGACATGCCGAAGTTAGCTTGCAACGTCTCTGGTCTGTTAGACTACATATCCATGAGGATATTTCTATTATAGTACCCAGGAATTCCACTCTAGTACCCTTTTCCAAGTTTATCTTCCATCCATGTGATCGAAGAAGACTGAGAAGGGACTCAGAGTATTCTTCCGTAACACGAAAAGATGGTGCTTGCACCAGAATATCATCCAATTATGGGGCTACTGTAATACCCTGAGTTCTGGCAACGGCTAGAAGAGCCCCCAGAACCCTCATAAGGATTCTTGGAGTAGTAGCTATGCCAAACAGAAGGGCAATGAACTGGAAGTGCTGGTCCAGGAATGCAAACCTCAGGAACTGAAAGTGTTCCCTGTGGATTGGAATATGAAGGTAAGCATCCTTCAAATCTATAGTGGTCATAAACTGGACTTCCTGAACTAAAAGAAGGATGGACCTTATTGTCTCCATCTTGAAGGAAGGGACACAGAAATGTGTTTAGGCACTTTAGGTCCAGAATTTGGAGGAAAGTTCCCTCCTTCTTTGGGACCACAAAACGGTCTCAATAAAACCCCAAACCTATTTCTTCGATAGGCACTGAGACAACAACTCCTAAGGTGGATAGGACTCAAAACGCACCCTAGAAAGGCATCCCTCTTTTCTGGTCTGGTAGACAGGTTCGAGAGTAGGAATCTGCCCCTGGGCGGACGAGATTTGAAGCCTATCTTGTATCCATGAGTACGACCCCCAGGACCCATGGATCCTGTATGTCCCTGAAGCAAGCGTCTGAAAAAGACAGTCTGCCCATACAAAATCCGATCCCGGATCGGGGGCCGCCCCTTTCATGCTGATTTGTTTTTTCGGAGGGCTTCTTATTCTGCTTGGTCTTATTCCAGGACTGAGCCGGCTTCCAAGTACTCTTGGGTTGCTCGAGCTTGGAGGAGGATTGTTGTTGTTGGAATTTGTCAGAATGAAAGGAACGGAAATTAGAAGATTGTTCCCTTAGACTTGTTCTTCTTATCTTGCGGTAGGAAGGCACCCTTGCCTCCGGTAAAGGTAGAAATAATAGAGTCCAAAATCTTTCCCATGAAGAGAAGAGAAAGGAGTCTGGACTTAGAAGTCATATCCGCAGACCAAGATATTAACTAGAGCGCCCAGCGGGCTAGGACCACAAAGCCAGAGGCCTTTGCATTTAGGCAAATAATTTGCATGTTCGCATCACAGATAAAAGAATTAGCAATTCTCAGAGCTTTAATTCTGTCTTGAATATCCTTGAGGGGAGACTCCACCTCAATAAGTTCCGACAAAGAGTCGCACCAGTAGGTAGCTGCTCCAGCAACCGCGGCAAATGCAGCCTCTGGTTGAAACAAAAATCCCATATGTTGAAACATCTTTCTCAGAAAGGTTTCCCTTTTTGTATCCATCAACTCTCTGAACGAAGAACTACCCTCAAGAGGTATAGTAGTACGTTTAGTAAGCATAGAGATAGCCCCATCCACCTTAGGAATAGAGCCCCATCCACCTTAGGAATAGAGCCCCACAAATCCAGTTGAGAGTCCAGGACCGAGAACAACTTTTTAAAAGTAGACGAGGGGGAAAAGGAAGATTCAATTCTTTCCCATTCGTTGTTAATAATTTTCGCCATTTTAACAGGCACAGGAAAAGTCAAAGGAACTTTCCTGTCTTCATAAACTGTCTAATTTAGGTAACGTAGGTTTTTCAGACAGCGCAGCCTCTGGAACCTCTAACTTAGACAGAACCTCCTTTAATAAAAAATGCAAGTGCTCAATTTTAAATCTAAAGGACGGTTCCTCCATAGCAGGAGACTTAGACGCTAAAGACTCAGACCCAGAAAGTTCACCCACTGCAGCTACAGAGGTTAACGCATCATCGAATAACTGGGACATAATAGCTAAATACGATAAATATTTAGATGACTTTGGGTCAGGATATCTATGTTTAACATTTCTCTTACGTTAGTTAGAGCAAGGTAATGCACTGAGGACCGCAGACAACACTGTTTGTAACTGCCTGGCAAAGTCAGTATGAAGAAGGCCCCCTCCGGATGGAGGATTAGATGTGTAACGGGGAACTGCATGTGGAGTGGATAATGTAGCAAGGGTAGTAATCTCACAGGACGCCGAGTCCTGAGAGGTAGACGGCTCAGAGGGAATAATAGCCTTAGCAGGCTTGTCTCCCTTCTTAGACTTTATAATGGTGTTACGGCATGTGGAACATAATTGAGTGGGCAGGAAAACCATGGCCTCCTCACAATATAAAAAGGTATGATTTAGTACAGAAGAAGTACCTTCTAACATGTCAGAGTCCTCCATGGCTCCGATTATACCCACAGGACGACACAAATAAAAACATTTATTTATTTTAAATATACTCCCAATGGCTGGGGCACTCATCACCTCCTAGACCCAGACAGTTGACAGAGGAAACACTCTCCTCAGGCTGAAGTCTCAGCCGGAATGGAGGAAATGAACATAGACCACATGCTATGTAAAGTACAGCAAGAAGCTGTGCAACACTTTCACAAATGAAAGTGAAACCTGTTTGTTCCAGTCAAAAACACACAGTCTATGAGCACAGAAAAAGGAAATTTATGCTTACCTGATAAATTTATTTCTTTTATGATATGACGAGTCAACGGATTTCATCTTTACTTATGGGATTACGCCTCCTGGTCAGCAGGAGGAGGAAAAGAGCACCACAGCAGAGCTGTATATATAGCTTCTCCCTTCCCTCCCACTCCAGTCATTCGGCCGAAGTTAGGAAGAGAAAGTAAAATCCAAGGTGCAGAGGTGACTGAAGTTTAACAAAAATAAAAACCTGTCTGAAAAATTGACAGGGCGGGCTGTGGACTCGTCATATCGTAAAATAAATACATTTATCAGGTAAGCATAAATGTCCTTTTCTTTTACAAGATATGACAAGTCCACGGATTTCATTCTTACTTATGGGATACAATACCAAAGCTATAGGACACGGATGAAAAGGAGGGACAATACAGGAACCTAAACGGAAGGCACCACTGCTTGAAGAACTTTTCTCCTAAAAACAGCCTCGGACGAGGAAAAAGTATCAAATTTGGAAAATTTTGAAAAAGTGTGAAGAGACGACCAAGTTGCAGCCTTGCAAATCTGTTCAACAGAATCATCATTCTTAAATGCCCATGAAGAAGCCACAGCCCTAGTGGAATGAGCCGTAATTCTCTCATGAGCAAGACGGATCATACTCTTGAGCCAAAAGGAAAGAGAGGTAGCCGTAGCTTTCTGTCCCCTACGTTTCCCAGAAAAAACATAATTTATGTAAGAACTTACCTGATAAATTCATTTCTTTCATATTAGCAAGAGTCCATGAGCTAGTGACGTATGGGATATACATTCCTACCAGGAGGGGCAAAGTTTCCCAAACCTCAAAATGCCTATAAATACACCCCTCACCACACCCACAAATCAGTTTAACGAATAGCCAAGAAGTGGGGTGATAAGAAAAAAGTGCGAAAGCATAAAAATAAGGAATTGGAATAATTGTGCTTTATACAAAAAAATCATAACCACCACCACAAAAAAAAAAAAACAGGGTGGGCCTCATGGACTCTTGCTAATATGAAAGAAATGAATTTATCAGTTAAGTTCTTACATAAATTATGTTTTCTTTCATGTAATTAGCAAGAGTCCATGAGCTAGTGACGTATGGGATAATGAATACCGAAGATGTGGAACTTCCACGCAAGAGTCACTAGAGAGGGAGGGATAAAATAAAGACAGCCAATTCCGCTGAAAAAATAATCCACACCCCAAAATAAAGTTTTAATCTTATAATGAAAAAAACTGAAATTATAAGCAGAAGAATCAAACTGAAACAGCTGCCTGAAGTACTTTTCTACCAAAAACTGCTTCAGAAGAAGAAAACACATTAAAATGGTAGAATTTAGTAAAAGTATGCAAAGAAGACCAAGTGGCTGCTTTGCAAATCTGATCAACCGAAGCTTCATTCCTAAACGCCCAGGAAGTAGAAACTGACCTAGTAGAATGAGCTGTAATCATTTGAGGCGGAGTTTTACCCGACTCGACATAAGCATGATGAATCAAAGATTTTAACCAAGATGCCAAAGAAATGGCAGAGACCTTCTGACCTTTCCTGGAACCGGAAAAGATAACAAATAGACTAGAAGTCTTTCTGAAATCTTTAGTAGCTTCAACATAATATTTCAAAGCTCTAACTACATCCAAAGAATGCAACGATCTTTCCTTAGAATTCTTAGGATTAGGACACAATGAAGGAACCACAATTTCTCTACTAATGTTGTTAAGAGTTCACAACTTTAGGTAAAAATGTAAATGAAGTCCGCAACACCGCCTTATCCTGATG
This sequence comes from Bombina bombina, assembly GCF_027579735.1. Taxonomy (NCBI): domain Eukaryota; kingdom Metazoa; phylum Chordata; class Amphibia; order Anura; family Bombinatoridae; genus Bombina; species Bombina bombina. Next base: position 313,696,752 of record NC_069502.1, on the reverse strand, counting down.
AAAAATCAGAAAAGGAGATTCACAAGAAGAGCAGATAACTCTGAAACTCTTCTAGCAGAAGAAATGGCCAAAAGGAACAGAACTTTCCAAGAAAGTAATTTAATGTCCAGAGAATGCATAGGTTCAAACGGAGGAGCTTGTAAAGCCCCCAAAACCAAATTCAAACTCCAAGGAGGAGAGATTGGGGCCCATTTATCAAAGGGCTTGCGGACCTGATCCGACACTGCGGATCAGGTCCGCAAGACCTCGCTAAATGCGGAGAGCAATACGCTCTCCACATTTAACATTGCACCAGCAGCTCACAAGAGCTGCTGGTGCAACGCCGCCCCCTGCTGACTCGCGGCCAATCGGCCGCCAGCAGGGAGCTGTCAATCAACCCGATCGTATTCGATCGGGTTGATTTCCGGCGGTTCCTGTCCGCCTGCTCAGAGCAGGCGGACAGGGTTATGAAGCAGCGGTCTTTAGATCGCTGCTTCATAACTTGTGTTTCTGGCGAGTCTGAAGACTCGCCAGAAACACGGCCCTTCAAGCTCCATACGGAGCTTGATAAATGGGCCTGCTTGACTTAATGACAGGTTTTATACGAACCAAAGCCTGTACAAAACAATGAATATCAGGAAGATTAGCAATCTTTCTGTGAAACAACACAGAAAGAACAGAAATTTGTCCTTTCAAAGAACTTGCAGACAAACCTTTATCCAGACCATCCTGAAGAAATTGTAAAATTCTAGGAATTCTAAAAGAATGCCAGGAAAAATGATGAGAAGAGCACCAAGAAATGTAAGTCTTCCAGACTCGATAATATATCTTCCTAGACACAGATTTACGAGCCTGTAACATAGTATTAATTACGGAGTCAGATAAACCTCTATGACTGAGAATCAAGCGTTCAATCTCCATACCTTCAAATTTAATGATTTGAGATCCTGATGGAAAAAAGGACCTTGAGATAGAAGGTCTGGTCTTAACGGAAGAGTCCAAGGTTGGCAAGTAGCCATCCGAACAAGATCCGCATACCAAAACCTGTGAGGCCATGCTGGAGCCACCAGCAGAACAAACAAACACTCTTTTTGAATCTTGGAGATCACTCTTGGAAGAAAAACCAGAGGCGGAAAGATATAGGCAGGATGATACTTCCAAGGAAGTGACAATGCGTCCACTGCCTCCGCCTGAGGATCCCTGGATCAGGACAGATACCTGGGAAGTTTCTTGTTTAGATGAGAGGCCATCAGATCTATTTCTGGAAGACCCCAGATTTGAACAATCTGAAGAAAAACCTCTGGGTGAAGAGACCATTCGCCCGGATCTAACGTCTGGCGACTGAGATAATCCGCTTCCCAATTGTCTATACCTGGGATGTGAACCGCAGAAATTAGACAGGAGCTGGATTCCGCCCAAGCAAGTATCCGAGATACTTCTTTCATAGCCAGAGGACTGTGAGTCCCCCCTTGATGATTGACATATGCCACGGTTGTGACATTGTCCATCTGAAAACAAATGAACGAATCTCTTCAGAAGAGGCCACGCCTGAAGAGCTCTGAAAATCGCACGGAGTTCCAAAATGTTGATTGGTAATCTCGCCTCCTGAGATTCCCAAACCCCCTGCGCTGTCAGAGACCCCCATACAGCTCCCCAACCTGTCAGACTCGCATCTGTTGAGATCACAGTCCAGGTTGGAAGAACAAAAGAAGCCCCTTGAACTAAACGATGGTGATCTGTCCACCACATCAGAGAGTGTCGTAGAATCGGATTTAAAGATATTAACTGTGATATCTTTGTATAATCCCTGCACCACTGGTTCAGCATACAAAGCTGAAGAGGTCGCATGTGAAAACGAGCAAAGGGGATCGCGTCCGATGCAGCAGTCATAAGACCTAGAATTTCCATGCATAAGGCTACCGAAGGGAATGATTGAGACTGAAGGTTTCGACAAGCTGAAACCAATTTCAGACGTCTCTTGTCCGTCAGAGACAAAGTCATGGACACGGAATCTATTTGGAAACCTAAAAAGGTTACCCTTGTCTGAGGAATCAATGAACTCTTTGGTAAACTGATCCTCCAACCATGTTCTTGAAGAAATGGCACAAGTCGATTCGTATGAAATTCTGCTAAATGTGAAGACTGAGCAAGTACCAAGATATCGTCCAAATAAGGAAATACCACAATACCCTGTTCTCTAATTACAGATAGCAGGGCACCGAGAACCTTTGAAAAAATCCTTGGAGCTGTTGCTAGGCCGAACGGCAGAGCCACAAACTGTTAATGCTTGTCTAGAAAAGAGAATCTCAGAAACTGATAGTGATCTGGATGAATCGGAATATGCAGATATGCATCCTGTAAATCTATTGTGGACATATAATGCCCTTGCTGAACAAAAGGCAGAATAGTCCTTATAGTTACCATTTTGAATGTTGGTATCCTTACATAACGATTCAATATTTTTAAATCCAGAACTGGTCTGAAGGAATTCTCCTTCTTTGGTACAGTGAATAGATTGGAGTAAAACCCCAGACCCTGTTCCAGAACTGAAACTGGCACAATTACTCCAGCCAACTCTAGATCTGAAACACATTTCAGAAATGCTTGAGCCTTCACTGGGTTTATTGGAATGCGAGAAAGAAAAAATCTTCTTGCAGGAGGCCTTACCTTGAAACCTATTCTGTACCCTTGTGAAACAATGTTCTGAATCCAAAGACTGTGAATCGAATTGATCCAAATTTCTTTGAAAAATCGTAATCTGCCCCCTACCAGCTGTGCTGGAATGAGGGCCGCACCTTCATGTGGACTTGGGAGCTGGCTTTTGCTTTCTAAAAGGCTTGGATTAATTCCAGACTGGAGATGGTTTCCAAACAGAAACTGTTCCTTTAGGGGAAGGATCAGGCTTCTGTTCCTTATTCTGACGAAAGGAACGAAAACGATTAGCAGCCCTATATTTACCTTTAGATTTTTTATCCTGAGGTAAAAAAGTTCCTTTTCCCCCAGTAACAGTTGAAATAATAGAATCCAACTGAGAACCAAACAATTTATTACCTTGGAAAGAAAGGGAAAGCAAAGTTGACTTAGAAGACATATCTGCATTCCAAGTTTTAAGCCATAAAGCTCTTCTAGCTAAAATAGCTAAAGACATATACCTGACATCAACTCTAATGATATCAAAGATGGCATCACAATTAAAGTTATTAGCATGTTGAAGAAGTTTAACAATGCTATGAGTATTATGATCTGACACTTGTTGTGCCAAAGCCTCCAACCAAAAAGTGGAAGCTGCCGCAACATCAGCCAAAGAAATAGCAGGCCTAAGAAGATTACCTGAACATAAATAAGCTTTCCTTAGAAAGGAATCAATTTTCCTATCTAAAGGATCCTTAAAGGAAGTACTATCTGCCGTAGGAATAGTAGTACGTTTAGCGAGAGTAGAGATAGCCCCATCAACTTTAGGGATTTTGTTCCAAAACTCTAATCTGTCAGATGGCACAGGATACAATTTCTTAAACCTTTTAGAAGGAGTAAATGAATTACCCAGATTATTCCATTCCCTAGAAATTACTTCAGAAATAGCATCAGGGACAGGAAAAACTTCCGGAATAACTGTAGGAGGTTTAAAAACCGAATTTAAACACTTAGTAGATTTAGTCTCAAGAGGACTAGATTCCTCCATCTCTAATGCGATTAAAACATCTTTAAGTAAAGAACGAATAAATTCCATTTTAAATAAATATGAAGATTTATCAGTGTCAATATCTGAGACAGAATCCTCTGAACCAGAAAAATCATCATCAGAAACAGACAAATCAGAATGATGATGTTCATTTAAAAATTCATCTGAAAAATGTGAAGTTTTAAAAGACATTTTAAGTTTACTGGAAGGAGGAATAACAGACATAGCCTTCCTAATAGATTTAGAAACAAAATCCCTTATATTAACAGGAACATCCTGAGTATTAGATGTTGATGGAACAGCAACAGGTAATGGAATATTACTAATGGAAATACTATCTGCATTAGCAAGCTTATCATGACATTCATCACAAACTACAGCCGGAGGGACAGTTACCACAAGTATACAGCAGATACACTTAACTTTGGTAGAACCAGCATCAGGCAGCGTTTTTCCAGAAGTAGCTTCTGATCCAGGGTCAATCTGAGACATCTTGCAATATGTAAGAGAAAAAACAACATATAAAGCAAAATCTATCAAATTCCTTAAAAGGCAGTTTCAGGAATGGGAAAAATGCCAATGAACAAGCCTCTAGCAACCAGAGGCAAATAAAAAATGAGACTTAAATAATGTGAGAAAAAAGGTGGAGACAATAATGATGCCCACATTTTTTAGCGCCAAAAAAGCCGCCCACATTATTGGCGCCCAAATGCTTTTGGCGCCAAGAATGACGCCAAATCCGGTGACGCCGACATTTTTGGCGCAAAACGTCAAAAAAATGACGCAAACACGAACAACTTCTGGTGACAAGTATGACGCCGGAAATGACAAAGAATTGTTTTGCGCCGGAAATGACAAAGAATTGTTTTGCGCCAAAAAAGTCCGCGCCAAGAATGACGCAATAAAATGAAGCATTTTCAGCCCCCGCGAGCCTAACAGCCCACAGGGGAAAAAGTCAATTTTTAAGGTAAGAAAAAATGTTTTATTCATATGCATTATCCCAAATAATGAAACTGACTGTCTGAAATAAGGAATATTGATCATCCTGAATCAAGGCAAATAAATGTTTAAACACATATATTTAGAACTTTATATAAAAGTGCCCAACCATAGCTTAGAGTGTCACAAAAAATAAGGCTTACTTACCCCAGGCCACTCATCTACACATAGTAGAAAGCCAAACCAGTACTGAAACGAGAATCAGTAGAGGTAATGGTATATAAGAGTATATCGTCGATCTGAAAAGGGAGGTAAGAGATTAATCTCTACGACCGATAACAGAGAACCTATGAAATAGATCCCGTAGAAGGAGACCATTGAATTCAAATAGGCAATACTCTCTTCACATCCCTCTGACATTCACTGCACACTGAGAGGAAAACCGGGCTCCAGCCTGCTGCGAAGCGCATATCAACGTAGAATTTAGCACAAACTTACTTCACCACCTCCACGGGAGGCAAAGTTTGTAAAACTGATTTGTGGGTGTGGTGAGGGGTGTATTTATAGGCATTTTGAGGTTTGGGAAACTTTGGAATAGGAATGTATATCCCATACGTCACTAGCTCATGGACTCTTGCTAATTACATGAAAGAAAACAACGAATAATGAAGATGATTGATGAAAATCCTTAGTTGCCTGCAAGTAAAACTTCAGGGCACGAACCACGTCTAAGTTATGTAACAGATGCTCCTTCTTAGAAGAAGGCTTAGGACAGAACGAAGGAACAACAATTTCCTGATTAATATTCTTATTAGAAACAACCTTAGGAAGGAAACCAGGTTTGGTACGTAAGACCACCTTATCAGAATGGAAAATAAGATGAGGAGAAAACTCTGATAGCAACCAAAAATAAAACTTTCCAAGATAACTTATCTATGGAATGCATAGGTTCAAACGGAACCCCTTGAAGAACATTAAGAACTAAATTCAAACTGCAAGGAGGAGCAATTGGTCGAAACACAGGCCTGATTCTAGTCAGAGCCTGACAAAAAGATTGAACGTCTGGAACATCTGACAGACGTTTGTGTAACAGAACAGACAAAGCAGAAATCTGTCCCTTTAGGGAACTTGCTGACAACCCTTACTCCAAACCTTCTTGGAGAAAAGATAAAATCCTGGGAATCCTAACCTTACTCCATGAGTAGCCCTTGGATTCGCACCAATAAAGATATTTACGCCATATCTTATGGCAAATCTTTCTAGTAACAGGCTTACGTGCCTGAATCAAAGTATCATGACCGAATCAGAAAACCCTCGCTTAGATAAAATCAAGCGTTCAATCTCCAAGCAGTTAGCTGCAGAGAAACTAGATTCGGGTGATAGAAGGGTCCCTGAATGAGAAGGTCCTGCCTCAATGGAAGCTTCCACGGTGGCAGAGAGGTTACATATCCACCAGATCCGCATACCAAGTCCTGTGCGGCCACACAGGAGCGGTTAGAATCACCGAAGCCCTCTCCTGTTTGATCCGTGCAATCACCTAGGGAAGGAGAGCAAACGGTGGAAACACATAAGCTAGGTTGAACGACCCTTGACCAGGATCCGTATCTTGGGAGCTTGGCATTCTGACAAGACGCCATCAGATCCAATTCCGGTCTGCCCAACCTGAGAATCAGAGCAGCAAAGACCTCCGGATGGAGTTCCCATTCTCCCGGATAAAATGTCTGTCTGCTCAGAAAGTCTGCTTCCCAGTTGTCCACTCCTGGGATGTATATTGCTGACGGATAACAAGTGTGAGCCTCCGCCTACCGAATTATCTTGGATACTTCTGTCATCTCTAAGGAACTCCTTGTTCCACCCTGATGATTGATGTAAGCCACTGTCGTGATGTTGTCCGACTGAAACTGGATTAATTTGGCCGAAGCCAACTGAGGCCAAGCCTGAAGCGCACTGAATATCGCTCTTAACTCCAGAATATTGATTGGGAGTAGAAACTCCGATCGAGTCCACACACCCTGAGCCTTCAGGGAATTCCAGACTGCACCCCAACCTAGTAGACTGGCATTCGTTGTCACTATCACCCATGAGGGTCTGCGGAAGCACGTGCCTTGGGACAGATGACCCGGCGACAACCACCAAAGAAGAGAGTCTCTTGTCTCCTGATCCAGATCTATCTAAGGAGACAAATTTGCATAATCTCCATTCCACTGTCTGAGCATGCTCAATTGTAGAGGTCTGAGATGAAAACGAGCAAACTGAATGATGTCCATTGCCGCCACCATCAATCCAATTTCCTCCATACACTGAGCCACTGAAGGCCGAGGATTGGACTGAAGGGCTCGACAAGTATTTAGAATCTTTAACTTTCTGATCTCCGTCAAGAAGATTTTCATGGATACAGAATCTATTAGAGTTCCCAGGAAAGGAACCCTTGTCTGTGGAGTTAGTGAACTCTTTTCTAGATTCACCTTCCACCCGTGAGTCCTTAGAAAGGACAGAACCATGTCGGTATGAGACTTTGTCAGTTAAGACGACGCCTGGATCAGAATATCGTCCAGATACGGTGCCACTGCAATGCCCCGCGGTCTGAGAACCGCCAGCAGAGACCCTAGGACCTTCATGAAGATCCTGGGTGCCGTGGCCAGCCCGAAGGGAAGAGCCACGAACTGAAAATGTTTGTCCAGAAAGGCAAATCTTAGGAACTGGTGATGATCTTTGTGGATAGGAATGTGAAGGTATGCATCCTTTAAATCTACGGTAGTCATATATTTACCCTCCTGGATCAATGGAAGAATTATCCGAATAGTCTCCATCTTGAAGGATGGGACTCTGAGAAACTTGTTTAGACTCTTGAGATCTAAAATGGGTCGGAACGTTCCCTCTTTTTTGGGAACCACGAAAAGATTTGAGTAAAATCCCTGCCCCTGTTCCATAATTGGAACGGGACAAATTACTCCCATAGTGGAGAGGTCTTTTACACAAAGTAAGAACGCCTCTCTTTTTATCAGGTCTACAGACAATTGTGAAAGAAGGAACCTTCCCCTTGGGAAGGAATTTTTGAACTCCAGCTGATATCCTTGAGACATGATTTCCAGTGTCCAGGGATCCTGAACGTCTCTTATCCAAGCCTGGACAAAGAGAGAAAGTCTGCCCCCTACTAGATCCGGTCCCGGATCGGGGGCCGCCTCTTCATGCTGTCTTGGGAGCAGCAGCGGGCTTCTTGGGCTGTTTACCCTTGTTCCAAGCCTGGTTGGGTCTCCAGACGGACTTGGCTTGTGCAAATTTCCCTTACTGTTTAGTGGAAGAGGCAGAGGGGACGCCCTTGAAATTTTCGAAAGGAACGAAAATTACTCTGTCTACCCCTCTGCTTAGAAGTCTTATCCTGAGGTAGTTGATTACCCTTACCTCCTGTAATGTCAGAAATGATCTCTTTCAAGTCAGGCCCGAATAGAGTCTTACCTTTGAAAGCAATAGCCAAAAGCTTGGATTTAGAAGACACATCCGCAGACCAAGATTTTAACCATAAGGCTCTGCGTGCTAAAATGGAAAATCCTGCATTCTTAGCCGCCAATTTGGCGATCTGGAAAGCGGCATCCGTAACAAAAGAATTCGCCAGCTTAAGGGCCTTAATTATATCCATTATTTCCTCTAAAGAAGTCTCAGTCTTAAGAGACTCTTCTAAGGCGTCAAACCAAAATGCGGCCGTAGTTGTAACTGGAATGCAGGCCGTTGGTTGTAATAGAAACCCTTGATGAATAAATATTTTCTTTAGAAGACCCTCCAACTTTTTGTCCATAGGATCTTTGAAAGCACAACTGTCCTCGATAGGGATAGTCGTACGCTTAGCCAGGGTAGATATAGCTCCCTCCACCTTAGGGACCGTCTGCCAAGAATCCTGAACGGTGTCAGCTATGGGGTACATTTTCTTAAACGTAGGGGAAGGAGAAAACAGAATACCCGGTCTTTCCCATTACTGAGTAATAATATCCGAAATTCTCTTAGGAACCGGAAAAACATCAGAATAAGAAGGGACCTTTAAGTATTTGTCCATCTTACACAATTTCTCTGGTGGTACCACAATAGAGTCACAATCATCCAGAGTCAGCAAAACCTCCCGCAACAACAGACGGAGGTGTTCAAGCTTGAATCTAAAGGACATTACGTCCGAATCTGTCTGGGGTAATGCACTACCTGAATCAGACAATTCCCCTTCAGATAGAGTCTCCCTGCCTCCCACTTCAGAGCCCTGGGAGTGTACATCGGAGATCGCCATCAAAGAGTCAGAAGTTGCCTGGACCACCTGGTCCCCCCTTCTACTATGTTTGCCTTGCAACACTGACAACTTAGACAAAACTTCTGTAAGAGTAGATGACATAACTGCTGCCATATCCTGCAGAGTAAATGAGGTGGACGCAGTTGATGGCGCCTGAGCAGGTGTTAAAGGCTGTGGGAGAGAAAGTAGCGGCATACCCTGAGTCTCCTCAAGCTGAGAAGCATCCTTAGAGTTATTTGCATTAAAGAAAATTTGTTCTTTAAACTGTAAAGCCCTCTCAGTACAAGAGGGACAAAATTTAAGAGCGGGTTCCACATTGGCAGCTAAGCCCATAGAACAAGTCTGTTCCAGTAGGTCAGCCATGATAAACAGAAAAACAAGAGCAATATTGGTCATGGCAGATATATGAAATAACAGTACTGTGCCTTTAAATTTTGAAAAAAGGTACTGTGACTTTAAATTTTAAAACGACAAATTTTACTGCAATGTGAACGATATAGGCTTTTTATTGAAAAAGTGAAACACAATCAATATGCAGTTGCTAATAGCAAATATATTTACATCTCAGGTTATTCTAGCTCTTATTAGTGTGGCGACTAAAATTAACCCCTGCACCAAGCCACAGCTCTGCTGTGTCACCTACCTCACACCAACAGGATACGCAATAACCACTGCCTAAGTCTACTTGTTGAATTTCTGATATTAAACCAAGCAGACCTAGGAACAGGAACAGGAACCCTCCGTGTAGAAATCAGAACAAGTGCGCAGCAAAGCGCGCAAACAGGAGCCCCGCCCTTAGTGGGCGGATACAGAAAGAAAAGCGACGTATGTTAAAATACGTCGGGCAAACCCGACTTGAATAAAGCCAATGTGTCCCTCAACTCAACTCACTATAGGGTACATTTTCACCAAAGTATTAAGAATCCTTTTTTTTTTTTTTTTTTACACATTTCTCCAGCGTGTATAAATGATGTCACCGCTTTTGACCCCTGAATGAAAAAACGGGTCACATAACACCAACGCACTGTATATTATATAGGGTTCTAGAAGGGAAATAGACAGGGAAATAAAACTTTATTTGCAAGTTAGTTACCCCACTTGTGTTGCAGCAGCTAACGTCCTGCCTGTTCTTAGCTACATCTTCCCTAGAAAACAAAAAGACTGTACATACCGTAGTGCTGATCTGAACCTGTCCCACACGAATAAGAGGGCTCGTTACATCACCTCCTGTAGGTCTGTGGGGACAAATCGGGCCTTATGTGATATCTTCTTAGACCATCAGCAGGGCAGCACCAGCATGGGGAGTGAGAGATAATGTAGAAAATTCCTCAGTTCTCCTTGTTGAAACATCTGATGCTCCATCCCTGAGAAAAATAGTATTCACTGGCACCATTTAAAAACAATAAACTCTTGATTGAAGAAACTAAACTAACACCTCACTTTACCTCTTCCTATCACTAACACAGGTAAAGAGAATGACTGGGGTGGGAGGGAAGGGAGGAGCTTTATATACAGCTCTGCTGTGGGCCTCTTTGCCTCCTCCTACTGACTAGGAGGAGTAATCCCATAAGGATGGATGAAATCCATGGACTCGTCATATCTTGTAAAAGAAATAAACTCGCACAAAGCAGCATGTAAATAATTAATACACTGATTAATTAACCACAACTTTACAATAAACCCCCATCAGAGGATATTAACCCTGGATCCTATCAAGGTATAAAGGAGCCACACTGTGACCCTGTTATAGCGTTTTATGTGTAAAAAATTGAAACAATCTTACCTCCAGGATCCATGCTGTGGAACAGAACACAGCCTCTAAAGTGTGACAGTCTTATAGCAGCGCTCCTGACATGGAGAAAGCAGGCAGTGAAACTCGTCAACACTGACTGCTTAGGAGCTGTTAGCAGTAGTCTGGATGGTTTTGCAGAAAAACTTTCCCTGCATTTCCAGACTAACTTTCATCAATACTCTCACTGAGAGGTTGACATGACTACTTAAAACTTCAGTCCTATCTCGAAGGGCAGATACCCTTTTTCAGGACTCTCCAAAATCTTCTGACACTTCTCTGCCACCTCCTATCGTGATGAAAGGCAAATAATGACTGGGGTAATTAGGAAGTGGGAGGGATATTTAAGCCTTTGGCTAGGGTGTCTTTGCCTCCTCCTGGTGGCCAGGTGTTGTATTTCCCAACAGTAAGGAATGAAGCTGTAGACTCTCCCTATCTTAGCAAGAAAAGAAATCTCTCCAATTTACTATAGACATTTACGGCTAGATTACGAGTTTTGCGGTAAGAGCTGCTCGGTGCTAACTTGCAAGTTATTGGCACCGCTCACCTCCCTACAGCGCTGCTATTACAGGTTTACAAAAACCCGGCGTTAGCAGGCAAGAAGTGAGCGTTGAGCAAAATTGAGCTCCATACCACACTCCAATAACAGCGCCGCGGTGAGCTGGTTTTACGTGATCGTGCACGATTTCCCCATAGACATTAATGGACAGAGCCACCTGAAAAAAAGCCTAACACCTGCAATAAAGCAGCGTAAAGCTCCGTAATGCAGCCCTATTGATTCCTATGGGGAAACAAAAGTTAAGTTTACACCTAACACCCTAACATGAACCCTGAGTCTAAACACCCCTAATCTGCCGCCCCGACATCGCCGCCCCCTACCTACACTTATTAACCCCTAATCTGCCGTCCCCAATGTCGCCACCACCTACATTACAGTTATTAACCCCTAACCTGCCCCCCAATGTCGCCGCCACCTACATTAAAGTTATTAACCGCTAATCTGCCGCCCCCGCCACCACCTACATTATACTTATTAACCCCTTAATCTAAGCCCCCAACACCTACATTATACTTATTAACCCCTAATCTGCCACCCCCGACATCGCCACCACTATACTAAAGTTATAAATCCCTAAACCTAACACCCCCTACTTTAATATAATTAAAATAAATCTAATAAAAAAAATCCTATCATTAACTAAATAATTCCTATTTAAAACTAAACACCTGTAAAATAAACCCTAAGTTAGCTACATAACCAATAGTTACATTGTAGCTAGCTTAGGTTTTATTTTTATTTTACAGCTAAGTTTGTATTTATTTTAATTAGGTAGACTAGTTAGTAAATAGTTATCAACTATTTACTAACTACCTAGCTAAAATAAATACAAATGAACCTGTAAATTAAAACCTAACCTTTCTTACACTTACACCTAACCTTACACTCCAATTAAATAAATTACATTAATTAAATACAATTAACTTAATTACAAAAAACACAAAACACTAAATTACACAAAATAAAAAAAGAAATGATCAAATATTTAAACTAATTACACCTAATCTAATAGCCTTATCAAAAAAAAACAAAAAAACAAGCCTACAATAAACTATCAATAGCCCTTAAAAGGGCCTTTTGCGGGGCAATGCCCCAAAGAAATCAGCTCTTTTACCTGTAAAATAAAATACAAACACCCCCCCAACAGTAAAACCCACCACCCACACAAGCAAACCACCCAAATAAAATCCTAACTAAAAAACCTAAGCTCCCCATTGCCTTGAAAAGGGCATTTAGCTCTTTCGGTGCATAAAAAAACCCTAATCTACAAATAAAACCCACCCAATAAACCCTTAAAAAAACCTAACACTAACCCCCCCCCCCCGAAGATCCACTTACAGCATTTGAAGACCCGACATCCATCCTCAACGAATCGGCATAAGTCCTCATCGAAGCCGGCAGAAGTCTTCATCCAAGCGGGCCGAAGTCTTCATCCAATCCGGCAGACTTTTTCATCCAGACGGCATCTTCTATCTTCATCCATCCGATGTGGAGCGGCTCCATCTTCAAGACATCCAGCTCAGAGCATCCTCTTTCCACGGCGAATGAAGAATGAAGATTCCTTTAAGTGACATCATCCAAGATGGAGTCCCTTAAATTCCGATTGGCTTATAGAATTCTATCAGCCAATCGGAATTAAAGGTGAAAAAATCCTATTGGCTGATGCAATCAGCCAATAGGATTGAGCTCGCATTTTATTGGCTGATTGGAACCGCCAATAGAATGCAAGCTCAATCTTATTGGCTGATTGCATCAGCCAATAGGATTTTTTCACCTTTAATTCAAATTGGCTGATAGAATTCTATCAGCCAATCAAAATTCAAGGGACGCCATCTTGAATTACGTCACTTAAAGGAACCTTCATTCCTCAGTCGCCGTGGAAAAAAAGAGGATGCTCCACGCCGGATGTCTTGGAGATGGAGCTGCTCCACGCCGGATGGATGAAGATAGAAGATGCCGTCTGGATGAAGACTTCGGCCCGCTTGGATAAGGACTTTTGCCGCTTCGTTGAGGATGGATGTCGGGTCTTCAAAAACTGTAAGTGGATCTTCAGGGGTTAGGCGTTTTTTATTTTGGCGAGGGGTTTATTTTGATAGGGCTATTAGATTAGGTGTAATTAGTTTAAATATCTAATAATTTATTTTTTATTTTGTGTAATTTAGTGGGGGGTTTTGTAATTTAGTTAATTGTATTTAATTAATGTAATTGATTTAATTGTAGTGTAAGGTTAGGTGTTAGTGTAACTCAGGTTAGGTTTTATTTTACAGGTAAATTTGTATTTTTTTTAGCTAGGAAGCTAGTAAATAGTTAATAACTATTTACTAACTAGTCTACCTATTTAAAAACATAATTTATGCTTACCTGATAAATTTATTTCTCTTGTAGTGTATCCAGTCCACGGATCATCCATTACTTATGGGATATTCTCCTTCCCAACAGGAAGTTGCAAGAGGATCACCCACAGCAGAGCTGCTATATAGCTCCTCCCCTAACTGCCATATCCAGTCATTCGACCGAAACAAGACGAGAAAGGAGAAACCATAGGGTGCAGTGGTGACTGTAGTTTAATTAAAATTTAGACCTGCCTTAAAAGGACAGGGCGGGCCGTGGACTGGATACACTACAAGAGAAATAAATTTATCAGGTAAGCATAAATTATGTTTTCTCTTGTTAAGTGTATCCAGTCCACGGATCATCCATTACTTATGGGATACCAATACCAAAGCTAAAGTACACGGATGATGGGAGGGACAAGGCAAGATTAAACGGAAGGAACCACTGCCTGAAGAACCTTTCTCCCAAAAACAGCCTCCAAAGAAGCAAAAGTATCAAATTTGTAACATTTTGAAAAGGTGTGAAACGAAGACCAAGTCGCAGCCTTGCAAATCTGTTCAACAGAGGCCTCATTTTTAAAGGCCCAGGTGGAAGCCACAGCTCAAGTAGAATGAGCTGTAATCCTTTCAGGGGGCTGCTGTCCAGCAGTCTCATAGGCTAAGCGAATTATGCTCCGAAGCCAAAAGGAAAGAGAGGTTGCCAAAGCTTTTTAACCTCTCCTCTGTCCAGAGTAAACGACAAACAGAGAAGATGTTTGGCGAAAATCTTTAGTAGCTTGTAAGTAAAACTTCAAGGCACGGACTACGTCCAGATTATGTAAAAGACGTTCCTTCTTTGAAGAAGGATTAGGACACAATGATGGAACAACAATCTCTTGATTGATATTCTTGTTAGAAACCACCTTAGGTAAAAACCCAGGTTTGGTACGCAGAACTACCTTATCTGCATGAAAAATCAGATAAGGAGAATCACATTGTAAGGCAGATAGCTCAGAGACTCTTCGAGCCGAGGAAATAGCCATCAAAAAAAAAACTTTCCAAGATAAAAGTTTAAAATCAATGGAATGAAGGGGTTCAAACGGAACTCCTTGAAGAACTTTAAGAACCAAGTTTAAGCTCCACGGGGGAGCAACAGTTTTAAACACAGGCTTAATTGTAACCAAAGCCTGACAAAATGCCTGGACGTCTGGAACCTCTGCCAGACGCTTGTGCAAAAGAATAGACAGAGCAGAAATCTGTCCTTTTAAAGAACTAGCTGATAATCCTTTGTCCAAACCCTCCTGGAGAAAGGACAATATCCTAGGAATCCTAACCTTACTCCATGAGTAATTCTTGGATTCACACCAATAAAGATATTTACGTCATATCTTATGGTAGATTTTCCTGGTGACAGGCTTTCGTGCCTGTATTAAGGTATCAATGACTGACTAAGAGAAGCCACGCCTTGATAGAATCAAGCGTTCAATCTCCATGCAGTCAGTCTCAGAGAAATTAGATTTGGATGATTGAAAGGACCTTGTATTAGAAGGTCCTGCCTCAGAGGCAGAGTCCATGGTGGAAAGGATGACATGTCCACTAGGTCTGCATACCAGGTCCTGCGTGGCTACGCAGGCGCTATCAGAATCACTGATGCTCTCTCCTGCTTGATTTTGGCAATCAGTCGAGGGAGCAGAGGAAACGGTGGAAACACATAAGCCAGGTTGAAGAACCAAGGAGCTGCTAGAGCATCTATCAGCGTCGCTCCCGAGTCCCTGGACCTGGATCCGTAACAAGGAAGCTTGGCGTTCTGGCGAGACGCCATGAGATCCAGTTCTGGTTTGCCCCAACGATGGATCAGTTGAGCAAACACCTCCGGATGGAGTTCCCACTCCCCCGGATGAAAAGTCTGACGACTTAGAAAATCCGCCTCCCAGTTCTCTACACCTGGGATGTGGATCGCTGATAGGTGGCAAGAGTGAGACTCTGCCCAGCGAATTATCTTTGAGACTTCTAACATCGCTAGGGAACTCCTGGTTCCCCCTTGATGGTTGATGTAAGCCACAGTCGTGATGTTGTCCGACTGAAATCTGATGAACCTCAGGGTTGCTAACTGAGGCCAAGCTAGAAGAGCATTGAATATTGCTCTTAACTCCAGAATATTTATTGGGAGGAGTTTCTCCTCCTGAGTCCACGATCCCTGAGCCTTCAGGGAGTTCCAGACTGCGCCCCAACCTAGAAGGCTGGCATCTGTTGTTACAATCGTCCAATCTGGCCTGCGAAAGGTCATACCCTTGGACAGATGGACCCGAGAGAGCCACCAGAGAAGAGAATCTCTGGTCTCTTGATCCAGATTTAGTAGAGGGGACAAATCTGAGTAATTCCCATTCCACTGACTTAGCATGCATAATTGCAGCGGTCTGAGATGCAGGCGCGCAAATGGCACTATGTCCATTGCCGCTACCATTAAGCCAATTACTTCCATGCACTGAGCCACTGACGACGTGGAATGGAATGAAGGACACGGCAAGCATTTAGAAGTTTTGATAACCTGGACTCCGTCAGGTAAATTTTCATCTCTACAGAATCTATAAGAGTCCCTAGGAAGGTGACTCTTGTGAGTGGGGATAGAGAACTCTTTTCCACGTTCACTTTCCACCCATGCGACCTCAGAAATGCCAGAACTATCTCTGTATGAGACTTGGCAATTTGAAAACTTGACGCCTGTATCAGGATGTCGTCTAGATACGGAGCCACCGCTATGCCTCGCGGTCTTAGAACCGCCAGAAGTGAGCCCAGAACCTTTGTAAAAATTCTCGGGGCTGTGGCAAACCCGAAGGGAAGAGCTACAAATTGGTAATGCCTGTCTAGAAAGGCAAACCTTAGGAACCGATGATGATCTTTGTGAATTGGTATGTGAAGGTAGGCATCCTTTAAGTCCACTGTGGTCATGTACTGACCCTCTTGGATCATGGGTAGGATGGTCTGAATAGTTTCCATTTTGAATGATGGAAGTCTCAGGAATTTGTTTAAGATCTTTAGATCCAAGATTGGTCTGAAGGTTCCCTCTTTCTTGGGAACCACAAACAGAATTGAATAAAACCCCTGTCCCTGTTCCGTCCGCGGAACTGGATGGATCACTCCCATTAATAGGAGGTCTTGCACACAGCTTAGGAATGCCTCTTTCTTTATCTGGTTTGCTGATAACCTTGAAAGATGAAATCTCCCTTGTGGAGGAGAAGCTTTGAAGTCCAGAAGATATCCCTGAAATATGATCTCCAACGCCCAGGGATCCTGAACATCTCTTGCCCACGCCTGGGCGAAGAGAGAAAGTCTGCCCCCCACTAGATCCGTTTCCGGATAGGGGGCCGTTCCTTCATGCTGTCTTGGGGGCAGCAGCAGGTTTTCTGGCCTGCTTGCCCTTGTTCCAGGCCTGTCTAGAATGAGCAACAGTTCCCTCTTGTTTGGAAGCGGAGGAAGTTGATGCTGCTCCTGCCTTGAAATTTCTAAAGGCACGAAAATTAGGCTGTTTGGCCTTTGATTTGGCCCTGTCCTGAGGAAGGGTATGACCCTTGCCTCCAGTAATGTCAGCAATAATTTCCTTCAAGCCAGGCCCGAATAAGGTCTGCCCCTTGAAAGGAATGTTGAGTAACTTTGAAGTCACGTCAGCTGACCAGGATTTAAGCCATAGCGCCCTACGCGCCTGGATGGCGAATCCAGAATTCTTAGCCGTTAGTTTAGTCAAATGAACAATGGCATCAGAAACAAATGAGTTAGCTAGCTTAAGCGTTCTAAGCTTGTTAATAATTTCCTCCAATGGAGCTGTATGGATGGCCTCTTCCAGGGCCTCAAACCAGAATGCCGCCGCAGAAGTGACAGGCACAATGCATGCAAGGGGCTGCAAAATAAAACCTTGTTGAATAAACATTTTCTTAAGGTAACCCTCCAATTTTTTATCCATTGGATCTGAAAAAGCACAACTGTCCTCAACCGGGATAGTGGTACGCTTTGCTAAAGTAGAAACTGCTCTCTCCACCTTAGGGACCGTCTGCCATAAGTCCCGTGTAGTGGCGTCTATTGGAAACATTTTTCTAAATATAGGAGGTGGGGAAAAGGGCACACCGGGTCTATACCACTCCTTACTAATAATTTCTGTAAGCCTTTTAGGTATAGGAAAAACGTCAGTACACACCGGCACCTCATAGTATCTTTCAAGCCTACACAATTTCTCTGGAATTGCAACTGTGTTACAGTCATTCAGAGCAGCTAATACCTCCCCAAGCAATACACGGAGGTTCTCAAGCTTAAATTTAAAATTAGAAATCTCTGAATCAGGTTTCCCCGAGTCAGAGATGTCACCCACAGAATGAAGCTCTCCGTCCTCATGTTCTGCATACTGTGACGCAGTATCAGACATGGCTCTTACAGCATTTGCGCGCTCTGTATCTCTCCTAACCCCAGAGCTATCGCGCTTGCCTCTTAATTCAGGCAATCTAGATAATACCTCTGACAGGGTATTATTCATGATTGCAGCCATGTCCTGCAAGGTAATCGCTATGGGCGTCCCTGATGTAATTGGCGCCATATTAGCGTGCGTCCCCTGAGCGGGAGGCGAAGGGTCTGACACGTGGGGAGAGTTAGTCGGCATAACTTCCCCCTCAATAGAACTCTCTGGTGATAATTCTTTTATAGATAAAGACTGATCTTTACTGTTTAAGGTGAAATCAATACATTTAGTACACATTCTCCTATGGGGCTCCACCATGGCTTTCAAACATAATGAACAAGTAGGTTCCTCTGTATCAGACATGTTTAAACAGACTAGCAATGAGACTAGCAAGCTTGGAAAACACTTAAAACAAGTTTACAAGCAATATAAAAAACGTTACTGCGCGTTTAAGAAACACAAATTTTGTCAAAATTTGAAATAACAGTGAAAAAAGGCAGTTATACTAACGAAATTTTTACAGTGTATGTAACAAGTTAGCAGAGCATTGCACCCACTTGCAAATGGATGATTAACCCCTTAATACCAAAAACGGAATAACAAATGACAAAAACGTTTTTTAAACAGTCACAACAACTGCCACAGCTCTACTGTGGCTTGTTACCTCCCTCAATACGACTTTTGAAGCCTTTTGAGCCCTCCAGAGAAGTCCTGGAACATGCAGGAAGAAGCTGGATGTCTGTGTCTGTAATTTTTGCTGCACAAAAAAACGCTAAAATAGGCCCCTCGCACTCATATTACAACAGTGGAAAGCCTCCAGGAACTGTTTCTAGGCAAAAATCAAGCCAGCCATGTGGAAAAAACTAGGCCCCAATAAGTTTTATCACCAAACATATATAAAAAACGATTAAACATGCCAGCAAACGTTTTAAAATACACTTTTATAAGAGTATGTATCTCTATTAATAAGCCTGATACCAGTCGCTATCACTGCATTTAAGGCTTTACTTACACTACTTCGGTATCAGCAGCATTTTCTAGCAAATTCCATCCCTAGAAAAATATTTTAACTGCACATACCTTATTGCAGGAAAACCTGCACGCTATTCCCCCTCTGAAGTTACCTCACTCCTCAGAAAATGTGAGAACAGCAAAGGATCTTAGTTACTTCTGCTAAGATCATAGAAAACGCAGGCAGATTCTTCTTCCAAATACTGCCTGAGATAAACAGTACACTCCGGTACTATTTAAAAATAACAAACTTTTGATTGAAGAAATAAACTAAGTATAAAACACCACAGTCCTCTTACGACCTCCATCTTAGTTGAGAGTTGCAAGAGAATGACTGGATATAGCAGTGAGGGGAGGAGCTATATAGCAGCTCTGCTGTGGGTGATCCTCTTGCAACTTCCTGTTGGGAAGGAGAATATCCCATAAGTAATGGATGATCCGTGGACTGGATACACTTAACAAGAGAAATAAATACAAACTTAGCTGTAAAATAAAAATAAAACCTAAGCTAGCTACAATGCAACTATTAGTTATATTGTAGCTAGCTTAGGGTTTATTTTATAAATAAGTATTTAGTTTTAAATAGGAATTATTTAGTTAATGATAGGAATTTTTTATTAGATTTATTTTAATTATATTAAAGTAGGGGGTGTTAGGGTTAGACTTAGGATTAGGTTTAGGGGTTTATAACTTTAGTATAGTGGCGGCGACGTTGGGGCGGCAGATTAGGGGTTAATAAGTGTAGGTAGGTAGCGATGACTTTGGGGGCGGCAGATTAGGGGTTAATAATATTTAACTAGTGTTTGCGATGCGGGAGTATGGCGGTTTAGGGGTTAATAAGTTTATTATAGTGACGGCAATGTCCAGAGCGGCAGATTAGGGGTTAATTTTATTTTAGTGTTTGCAATGCGGGAGGGCCTCGGTTTAGGGGTTAGTAGGTAGTGTATGGGTGTTAGTGTACTTTTTAGCACTTTAGTTATGAGTTTTATTTTACGGCGTTGTAGCATAAAACCCATAACTACTGACTTTTTTTACGGTATGGATCTTGATGGTATCGGCTGTACCGCTCAC
Organism: Bombina bombina; assembly: GCF_027579735.1. NCBI lineage: Eukaryota > Metazoa > Chordata > Amphibia > Anura > Bombinatoridae > Bombina > Bombina bombina. The sequence goes on along the minus strand of NC_069502.1, from coordinate 313,676,699 downwards.
TTTTTGGCCTCCCAGGCAAACTCGTAATACCGGCGCGCTATGGAAGTCCCATTGAAAAAGGACTTTTTGAAAGCTGCGGTAGTTACGTTGCGTTCCAGCCAAAAAAAGTGTGCGGTACAGCTAAACCTGCAAGACTCGTAATACCAGCGGTAGTGAAAAAGAGCCATAACGATGCTTTTTCACTCATACCGCAAAACTCGTAATCTAGCCGTTAGTTTTTAACCAACCATCCCTTCCTCATGTGTTCAAGGGACAGGAAACCCCAAAAATGAAATTCATGATTCAGAAAGAACAATTTTAAACAACTTTCACAATTTACTTTTATCATCAAATATGCTTCATTCTCTTGTTATCCTTTGTGGAAGAAACAGCACTGCACTACTGGCAGCTAGATGAACACATCTAGTTAGCCAATCACAAGAAACAAAATGTATGCAGGAATCAATCACCAGCTAGCTCCCACTAGTGTAGGGTATGTGCATATTAAATTTTCAATAATGGATACCAAGAGAACAAAGCACATGCATGCTCTGATTCTTCCAAGTTTAATTTTGACTATCATATCCCTTTACACTGCTACTAAGGACCATTCCTTAGTAGCAGCTTAACACATGAAAGTCTAATCTTGAATAAAACTCAAGCAGGTGTTGAGCATTTGAATAAAACGTGTAAACCTTAGATGTCTGTTTTATGTTCTTCCCATTGTTCAAAATTCTAAAAAGGGAATACAAGATCCTTTTTTGTACAGTTTTTAAAAATGCATCTGTTTTGTTTTTTCTTACAAGTCCACAGAAGACTAAACTAAAGAGCAAGAGCACACCTATGCTGCATCCACAAAGCGATAAAGGTGGACCAACTAATGACTGTAGCAGTTGTTTGACTGTTCTGTGTGCTTTTTTTCTTCCTACATATTTATGTATTTTCCAACGCATAAACTGATGATTAAGGACCAGACGGGTATCAAATGTTTTTAGGGCTGCAACTAACGATTATTTTCATAATCTATTAATCGGCTGATTTTTTTTCCCCGATTAATCTGATAAAAAAAATATCTATTTTTTTTCCCTGTATTTAAAATAAAATCCACATACTCAGTGTAACAAATATAAAAACATTAGACTAAAACTTTACATTAACACAACTGGTTGTCCAATTTTTAAGCAGCAGAGCACATTTCTATAATTAAGCAAAACAAAACCACAGAGGTAGAACTAGAAAGAAGTAGATTGTCACTGTTTATAACATTCTGTTAATCATTCTTTCATAAACGTTTCATTGAGATACAAAAATGTCCACATGTTCCTGGCTGAGGCTGGCTCTCTTTTTGAAAGCTATTTTGCCTGCAGCAGAGAAGAGGTGCTCAGATTGTGCTGAGGTGCTTGAGATGCACAATTATGGTTTTGCCAAGGTGGGATATTTAGCTCCACCAATACAAAGTGTTTTCCTCCTTGATAAGGGGCCTCTCAAAGTAAGCCTGGACTTCATTCTAAAATAAAAAATATCTTAAAATTCTATATCCAATGGTAAATAACCATTTATAAGGTGAGGGGAAAAAACATAATTTATGCTTACCTGATAAATTTATTTCTCTTGTAGTGTATCCAGTCCACGGATCATCCATTACTGTGGGATATTCTCCTTCCCAACAGGAAGTTGCAAGAGGATCACCCACAGCAGAGCTGCTATATAGCTCCTCCCCTAACTGCCATATCCAGTCATTCGACCGAAACAAGCCGAGAAAGGAAACACTACAAGCCGTGGACTGGATACACTACAAGAGAAATAAATTTATCAGGTAAGCATAAATTATGTTTTCTCTTGTTAAGTGTATCCAGTCCACGGATCATCCATTACTTGTGGGATACCAATACCAAAGCTAAAGTACACGGATGATAGGAGGGACAAGGCAGGAACTTAAACGGAAGGAACCACTGCCTGTAGAACCTTTCTCCCAAAAACAGCCTCCGAAGAAGCAAAAGTGTCAAATTTGTAAAATTTTGAAAAGGTATGAAGCGAAGTCGCAGCCTTGCAAATCTGTTCAACAGAGGCCTCATTTTTAAAGGCCCAGGTGGAAGCCACAGCTCAAGTAGAATGAGCTGTAATCCTTTCAGGAGGCTGCTGTCCAGCAGTCTCATAGGCTAAACGGATTATACTCCGAAGCCAAAAAGAAAGAGAGGTTGCCGAGGCCTTTTGACCTCTCCTCTGTCCAGAGTAAACAACAAACAGGTTAGATGTTTGACGAAAATCTTTAGTAGCTTGTAAGTAAAACTTCAAGGCACGGACTACGTCTAGATTATGCAAAAGACGTTCCTTCTTTGAAGAAGGATTAGGACACAATGATGGAACAACAATCTATTGATTGATATTCTTGTTAGAAACCACCTTGGGTAAAAACCCAGGTTTTGTACGCAGAACTACTTTATCTGAATGAAAGATCAGATAAGGAGAATCACAATGTAAGGCAGATAACTCAGAGACTCTTCGAGCCGAGGAAATAGCCATCAGAAACAGAACTTTCCATGATAAAAGTTTGATATCAATAGAATGAAGGGGTTCAAACGGAACACCTTCAAGAACTTTAAGAACCAAGTTTAAGCTCCATGGAGGAGCAACAGGTTTAAACACAGGCTTAATCCTAACTAAAGCCTGACAAAATGCCTGAACGTCTGGAACTTCGGCCAGACGTTTGTGTAAAAGAATAGACAGAGCAGAAATCTGTCCCTTTAAAGAACTAGCTGATAATCCTTTGTCCAAACCTTCTTGGAGAAAGGACAATATCCTAGGAATCCTAACCCTACTCCATGAGTAATTCTTGGATTCACACCAATGACGATATTTACGCCATATCTTGTGGTAGATTTTCCTGGTGCCTGTATTAAGGTATTAATGACTGACTCGGAGAAGCCACGCTTTGATAGGATCAAGCGTTCAATCTCCATGCAGTCAGTCTCAGAGAAATTAGATTCGGATGATTGAAAGGACCTTGTATTAGGAGGTCTTGTCTCAGAGGCAGAGTCCATGGTGGAAAGGATGACATGTCCACCAGATCTGCATACCAGGTCCTGTGTGGCCACGCAGGCGCTATCAGAATCACCGATGCTCTCTCCTGTCTGATTTTGGCAATCAGTCGAGGAAGCAGAGGAAACGGTGGAAACACATAAGCCAGGTTGAAGGACCAAGGAGCTGCTAGAGCATCTATCAGCGTCGCTTCTGGGTCCCTGGACCTGGATCCGTAACAAGGAAGCTTGGCGTTCTGGCGAGATGCCATGAGATCCAGTTCTGGTTTGCCCCAACGATGGACCAATTGAGCAAACACCTCCGGATGGAGCTCCCACTCCCCCGGATGAAAAGTCTGACAACTTAGAAAATCCGCCTCCCAGTTCTCTACGCCCGGGATGTGCATCGCTGATAGGTGGCAACAGTGAGTCTCTGCCCAGCGAATTATCTTGGAGACTTCTGACATCGCTAGGGAACTCCTGGTTCCCCATGATGTTTGATGTAAGCCACAGTCGTGATGTTGTCCGACTGAAATCTGATGAACCTCAGTGTTGCTAACTGAGGCCAAGCTAGAAGAGCATTGAATATTGCTCTTAACTCCAGAATATTTATTGGGAGGAGTTTCTCCTCCTGAGTCCATGAACCCTGAGCCTTCAGGGAGTTCCAGACTGCACCCCAACCTAGAAGGCTGGCATCTGTTGTAACAATCGTCCAATCCGGTCTGCGAAAGGTCATACCCTTGGACAGGTGGACCCGAGATAACCACCAGAGAAGAGAATCTCTGGTTTCCTGATCCAGATTTAGTAGAGGGGACAAATCTGTGTAATCCCCATTCCACTGACTGAGCATGCATAATTGCAGCGGTCTGAGATGCAGGCGCGCAAATGGCACTATGTCCATTGCCGCTACCATTAGCCGATTACTTCCATGCACTGAGCCACCGTAGGGCGCGGAATGGAGTGAAGAACACGGCAAGCATTTAGGAGTTTTGATAACCTGGACTCAGTCAGGTAAATTTTTATTTCTACAGAATTTATAAGAGTCCCTAGGAAGGAAACCCTTGTCAGAGGAGATAGAAAACTCTTTTCTTCGTTCACTTTCCACCCATGCGACCTCAGAAATGCCAGAACTATCTCTGTATGAGACTTGGCAATTTGAAAGCTTGACGTCTGTATCAGGATGTCATCTAGATAAGGAGCCACCGCTATGCCTCGCGGTCTTAGAACCGCCAGAAGGGAGCCCAGAACCTTTGTAAAAATTCTCGGGGCTGTAGCCAACCCAAAGGGAAGAGCTACAAATTGGTAGTGCCTAGAAAGGCAAACCTTAGGAACCGATGATGATTCTTGTGAATCGGAATGTGAAGGTAGGCATCCTTTAAGTCCACTGTGGTCATGTACTGACCCTCTTGGATCATGGGTAAGATGGTCCGAATAGTTTCCATCTTGAATGATGGAACTCTGAGGAATTTGTTTAAGATCTTTAGATCCAAAATTGGTCTGAAGGTTCCCTCTTTTTTGGGAACCACAAACAGATTTGAGTAAAAACCCTGTGCTTGTTCCGTCTGCGGAACTGGATGGATCACTCCCATTACTAGGAGGTCTTGCACACAGCGTAGGAATGCCTCTTTCTTTATCTGGTTTGCAGATAATCTTGAAAGGTGAAATCTCCCTTGTGGAGGAGAAGCTTTGAAGTCCAGAAGATATCCCTGAGATATGATCTCCAACGCCCAGGGATCCTGAACATCTCTTGCCCACGCCTGGGCGAAGAGAGAAAGTCTGCCCCCTACTTGATCCGTTGCCGGATAGGGGGCCGTTCCTTCATGCTGTCTTGGAGGCAGCAGCAGGCTTTCTGGCCTGCTTGCCCTTGTTCCAGGACTGGTTAGATTTCCAGGCCTGCTTGGATTGAGCAAAAGTTCCCTCTTGTTTTGAAGCAGAGGAAGTTGATGCTGCACCTGCCTTGAAATTTCGAAAGGCACGAAAATTAGACTATTTGGCCCTTGATTTGGCCCTGTCCTGAGGAAGGGTATGACCCTTACCTCCAGTAATGTCAGCAATAATTTCTTTCAAACCAGGCCCGAATAAGGTCTGCCCCTTGAAAGGAATGTTGAGTAATTTAGACTTTGAAGTCACGTCAGCTGACCAGGATTTAAGCCATAGCGCCCTACGCGCCTGGATGGCGAATCCGGAATTCTTAGCCGTTAGTTTAGTCAAATGAACAATGGCATCAGAAATAAATGAGTTAGCTAGCTTAAGTGTTCTAAGCTTGTCAATGATTTCAGTCAATGGAGCTGTATGGATGGCCTCTTCCAGGGCCTCAAACCAGAATGCCGCCGCAGCAGTGACAGGCGCAATGCATGCAAGGGGCTGTAAAATAAAACCTTGTTGAATAAACATTTTCTTAAGGTAACCCTCTAATTTTTTATCCATTGGATCTGAAAAAGCACAACTGTCCTCAACCGGGATAGTGGTATGCTTTGCTAAAATAGAAACTGCTCCCTCCACCTTAGGGACCGTCTGCCATAAGTCCCGTGTAGTGGCGTCTATTGGAAAAAAAATTCTAAAAATAGGAGGGGGGGAAAACGGCACACCGGGTCTATCCCACTCCTTATTAATGATTTCTGTAAACCTTTTAGGTATTGGAAAAACGTCAGTACACACCGGCACTGCATAGTATTTATCCAGTCTACACAATTTCTCTGGCACTGCAATTGTGTCACAGTCATTCAGAGCAGCTAACACCTCCCCACGAGTCAGAGATGTCACCCACAGACTGAAGCTCTCCGTCCTCAGGTTCTGCATATTGTGATGCAGTATCAGACATGGCTCTTACAGCATCTACGCGCTCTGTATCTCGTCTAACCCCAGAGCTATCACGCTTGCCCCTAATTTCAGGCAATCTGGCTAATACCGCTGACAGGGTATTATCCATGATAGCAGCCATGTCCTGCAAAGTAATCGCTATGGGCGTCCCTGATGTACTTGGCGCCATATTAGCGTGCGTCCCTTGAGCGGGAGGCAAAGGGTCCGACACGTGGGGAGAGTTAGTCGGCATAACTTCCCCCTCGACAGACCCCTCTGGTGACAATTCTTTTATAGATAAAGACTGATCTTTACTGTTTAAGGTGAAATCAATACATTTAGTACACATTCTCCTATGGGGCTCCACCATGGCTTTTAAACATAATGAACAAGTACTTTCCTCTGTGTCAGACATGTTTGTACAGACTAGCAATGAGACTAGCAAGCTTGGAAAACACTTTAAACCAAGTTAACAAGCAATATAAAAAACGTTACTGCCCCTTTAAGAAAAACAAATTGTCAAAATTTGAAATAACAGTGAAAAAAGGCAGTTACACTAACAAAATTTTTACAGTGTATGTAACAAGTTAGCAGAGCATTGCACCCACATGCAAATGGATGATTAACCCCTTAATACCAAAAACGGAATGACAATGAAAAAAACGTTTTTTTAAAAACAGTCACAACTGCCACAGCTCTCCTGTGGCTGTTACCTTCCTCAAACACGACTTTTAAAGCCCTTTTAGCCCTTCAGAGATGTCCTATATCATGCAGGGAACTGCTGAGGCAAACTGAATGTCTCTGTCTGTAATTTTAGCTGCGCAGAAAAGCGCTAAAATAGGCCCCTCCCACTCATATTACAACAGTGGAAAGCCTCAGGAAACTGTTTCTAGGCAAAAATCAAGCCAGCCATGTGGAAAAAAACTAGGCCCCAATAAGTTTTATCACCAAGCATATATAAAAACGATTAAACATGCCAGCAAACGTTTTATATTTCACTTTTATAAGAGTATGTATCTCTGGTAATAAGCCTGATACCAGTCGCTATTAAATCACTGTATTTAGGCTTAACTTACATTAATCCGGTATCAGCAGCATTTTCTAGCAAATTCAATCCCTAGAAAAATTTTAACTGCACATACCTTATTGCAGGATAACCTGCACGCCATTCCCCCTCTGAAGTTACCTCACCCCTCAGACATATGTGAGAACGGCAGTGGATCTTAGTTACTTCTGCTAAGATCATAGAAAATGCAGGCAGATTCTTCTTCTAAATGCTGCCTGAGATGAAATAGTTCACTCCGATACCATTTAAAAATAATAAACTTTTGATTGAAGAAAGAAACTAACTATAATACACCACTCTCCTCTTACTACCTCCATCTTTGTTGAGAGTTGCAAGAGAATGACTGGATATGGCAGTTAGGGGAGGAGCTATATAGCATCTCTGCTGTGGGTGATCCTCTTGCAACTTCCTGTTGGGAAGGAGAATATCCCACAAGTAATGGATGATCCGTGGACTGGATACACTTAACAAGAGAAATATCTAGTCTGCTCTTAAAATAACAAATATACACTTATAGAGGTTGAATCTGGTACAAATCACAACTTTTAAAAAAAAAAAAAAAAAAAAACAACAACAAGTCATAATTGCTAAACAGGACAAAGCCTTACATGTTTATCTATACAGTGCATATGATCAGCAATAGCATGCAATCAGCTAATAATTGTGCAAGCAGATAATAGTGCACATCAATTCAAATAACTCCCATCAATCTAGGGCTAGGTGTAAATAACAAGCTCAGCACTATATCATGCAAAGCATTGTTTTAAAACACCTGATTTAATATAAACAATCCAAATGATGATGACTCCTATTTTTGGGTTGCACATAAGCCAGGAGTAGTTTTAAACTTACTCTGTAGAAGTCCTTTTCGCAAGGACATAACGATAAAATACAATACCATGTGCAGAAGTTCATCAGAGTGAAGCATCTGGTACTGTGTGCAAACCATCTAATTGATTATGAGATTTGTTAACAACTATTTTCATAATCTATTATCGAGTATATCGATAATATTCGATTATTATCGATTATATTGATTAGTTGTTGCAGCTCTTAATGTTTTAATAGTGACTTGCTTTTTATTTAAGAAGAATGGTGCTTTTAACGTGTGTGTGTGTGTGTGCACTGATGGAGGAAAGTGGAGTCTCCAAGCGATGTTAACATTCAAAGAATATGAAAAGTGCTGGACTCTATTCTTTGAAGTTTGGCCAAACACATATGGGAAAAAAGGGTGGTAAACAAAATAAAAAAATAAATACACAACTATCTTCTATCTTTATTTTGTGTGTATAACATTTGTAGTTTTTTTTCCCTCTTAACCAACTTTATTAATTTTGCTTCATTTGTGGAACTAAATTCTAGAAGATAAAAATAAGAATACGTACAATCATTGGATGCCATTAAGATAAGATCATCCGAATCCACGTTGTATATTATAGCAGCCTTATAGCCAGCCTTCTGAGCATTCAAAACCTACAAAACAAATAACCTGTTAATGTGATGGGAGAAAAGTTAAGATTATATCTAGAGTTTCAGAATATTTCAGTAATTTAGTTTATATCAAACATTTGTCTGATATGATAGAATCTTATTAAAGGAATATGAAACCGTTCTCCTTTAGTAAAAAAAAGAAAATTAAAAAATTTGGAAAAAAAAAAAATTTGGAAAAAACCATTAAAACATAAAAAGGAACAGATTATGTTAAAAACTAAATAAAAACAGCAAACAACCTCGATCCAGAATGACTGAGGGATAGGGAAAGTGGAAGGAATATGTAAGCCTTTGGCTGGGTTGTCTTTGCCTCCTCCTGGTGGCCAGGTGTTGTATTTCCCAACAGTAAGGAATAAAGTCGTGGACTCTCCTTGCCTTATGGAAGGAAATATAAAGCTCCTACTGTGTATCATGCACGCTCACCTGAAGTGCTCAATAAAGCTGTCAAAAAGCCAACAAAGTCACGATCTGTGAATATGCACCGCAAGAATACCTAACCTCCAAGTATGAAGATGTAAACCTTGACCAACTGGCACCAGTAAGGGGTTAAAAAATAAAGCATTTTTGAAGAAAGCTTATGGTGAGTTAAGAAAACAATAGCATGGCGAGTAGTAACCATACAAATTATCCTACTTACATACATATGAATCCCTGAAATTTGTATGGGATGAATTTGACACTATTAACCCCTACTGCCTAGAATTATTATAGGACCAGTGTCATATCTTTTACTGAGAATGGCATCCTCTGATCCCTCTGACATTCTGAATCACCTGTCCCAAATATAGAAATCATACCTATCTTATCCTCCTTAAACCTTAAAGAGATATGAAATCCACATTTTTTCTTTCATTTGTCAGATACAGAACGTCATTTTAAGCAGTTCTAAATTACTCCTATTATAAATTTTTCTTTCTGAACCATAAATGTGCCGGCTACTAAACTTACATACCTGCTTTTTCAAATAAAGATACCAAGTGAACAAATTTTTTTTTGATAATAGTAAATTAGAATATTGCTTAAAATTGCATGCTCTATCTGAATTATGAAAGAAAAAAACAGAATTTATGTTTACCTGATAAATTACTTTCTCCAACGGTGTGTCCGGTCCACGGCGTCATCCTTACTTGTGGGATATTCTCTTCCCCAACAGGAAATGGCAAAGAGCCCAGCAAAGCTGGTCACATGATCCCTCCTAGGCTCCGCCTACCCCAGTCATTCGACCGACGTTAAGGAGGAATATTTGCATAGGAGAAACCATATGGTACCGTGGTGACTGTAGTTAAAGAAAATAAATTATCAGACCTGATTAAAAAAACCAGGGCGGGCCGTGGACCGGACACACCGTTGGAGAAAGTAATTTATCAGGTAAACATAAATTCTGTTTTCTCCAACATAGGTGTGTCCGGTCCACGGCGTCATCCTTACTTGTGGGAACCAATACCAAAGCTTTAGGACACGGATGAAGGGAGGGAGCAAATCAGGTCACCTAAATGGAAGGCACCACGGCTTGCAAAACCTTTCTCCCAAAAATAGCCTCAGAAGAAGCAAAAGTATCAAACTTGTAAAATTTGGTAAAAGTGTGCAGTGAAGACCAAGTCGCTGCCCTACATATCTGATCAACAGAAGCCTCGTTCTTGAAGGTTCATGTGGAAGCCACAGCCCTAGTGGAATGAGCTGTGATTCTTTCGGGAGGCTGCCGTCCGGCAGTCTCGTAAGCCAATCTGATGATGCTTTTAATCCAAAAAGAGAGAGAGGTAGAAGTTGCTTTTTGACCTCTCCTTTTACCAGAATAAACAACAAACAAGGAAGATGTTTGTCTAAAATCCTTTGTAGCATCTAAATAGAATTTTAGAGCGCGAACAACATCCAAATTGTGCAACAAACGTTCCTTCTTTGAAACTGGTTTCGGACACAGAGAAGGTACGATAATCTCCTGGTTAATGTTTTTGTTAGAAACAACTTTTGGAAGAAAACCAGGTTTAGTACGTAAAACCACCTTATCTGCATGGAACACCAGATAAGGAGGAGAACACTGCAGAGCAGATAATTCTGAAACTCTTCTAGCAGAAGAAATTGCAACTAAAAACAAAACTTTCCAAGATAATAACTTAATATCAACGGAATGCAAGGGTTCAAACGGAACCCCCTGAAGAACTGAAAGAACTAAATTGAGACTCCAAGGAGGAGTCAAAGGTTTGTAAACAGGCTTAATTCTAACCAGAGCCTGAACAAAGGCTTGAACATCTGGCACAGCGGCCAGCTTTTTGTGAAGTAACACAGACAAGGCAGAAATCTGTCCCTTCAGGGAACTTGCAGATAATCCTTTTTCCAATCCTTCTTGAAGGAAGGATAGAATCCTAGGAATCTTAACCTTGTCCCAAGGGAATCCTTTAGATTCACACCAACAGATATATTTTTTCCAAATTTTGTGGTAAATCTTTCTAGTTACAGGCTTTCTGGCCTGAACAAGAGTATCGATAACAGAATCTGAGAATCCTCGCTTCGATAAGATCAAGCGTTCAATCTCCAAGCAGACAGCTGGAGTGAAACCAGATTCGGATGTTCGAACGGACCCTGAACAAGAAGGTCTCGTCTCAAAGGTAGCTTCCAAGGAGGAGCCGATGACATATTCGCCAGATCTGCGTACCAAGTCCTGCGTGGCCCCGCAGGAGCTATCAAGATCACCGACGCCCTCTCCTGATTGATCCTGGCTACCAGCCTGGGGATGAGAGGAAACGGCGGGAACACATAAGCTAGTTTGAAGGTCCAAGGTGCTACTAGTGCATCCACTAGAGCCGCCTTGGGATCCCTGGATCTGGACCCGTAGCAAGGAACTTTGAAGTTCTGACGAGAGGCCATCAGATCCATGTCTGGAATGCCCCACAGCTGAGTGACTTGGGCAAAGATTTCCGGATGGAGTTCCCACTCCCCCGGATGCAATGTCTGACGACTCAGAAAATCCGCTTCCCAATTTTCCACTCCTGGGATGTGGATAGCAGACAGGTGGCAGGAGTGAGACTCCGCCCATAGAATGATTTTGGTCACTTCTTCCATCGCCAGGGAACTCCTTGTTCCCCCCTGATGGTTGATGTACGCAACAGTTGTCATGTTGTCTGATTGAAACCGTATGAACTTGGCCCTCGCTAGCTGAGGCCAAGCCTTGAGAGCATTGAATATCGCTCTCAGTTCCAGAATATTTATCGGTAGAAGAGATTCTTCCCGAGACCAAAGACCCTGAGCTTTCAGGGATCCCCAGACCGCGCCCCAGCCCATCAGACTGGCGTCGGTCGTGACAATGACCCACTCTGGTCTGCGGAATGTCATCCCTCGTGACAGGTTGTCCAGGGACAGCCACCAACGGAGTGAGTCTCTGGTCCTCTGATTTACTTGTATCTTCGGAGACAAGTCTGTATAGTCCCCATTCCACTGACTGAGCATGCACAGTTGTAATGGTCTTAGATGAATGCGTGCAAAAGGAACTATGTCCATTGCCGCTACCATCAACCCGATCACTTCCATGCACTGAGCTATGGAAGGAAGAGGAACGGAATGGAGTATCCGACAAGAGTCTAGAAGTTTTGTTTTTCTGGCCTCTGTCAGAAAAATCCTCATTTCTAAGGAGTCTATTATTGTTCCCAAGAAGGGAACCCTTGTTGACGGAGATAGAGAACTCTTTTCCACGTTCACTTTCCATCCGTGAGATCTGAGAAAGGCCAGGACAATGTCCGTGTGAGCCTTTGCTTGAGGAAGGGACGACGCTTGAATCAGAATGTCGTCCAAGTAAGGTACTACAGCAATGCCCCTTGGTCTTAGCACAGCTAGAAGGGACCCTAGTACCTTTGTGAAAATCCTTGGAGCAGTGGCTAATCCGAAAGGAAGCGCCACGAACTGGTAATGTTTGTCCAGGAATGCGAACCTCAGGAACCGATGATGTTCCTTGTGGATAGGAATATGTAGATACGCATCCTTTAAATCCACCGTGGTCATGAATTGACCTTCCTGGATGGAAGGAAGAATAGTTCGAATGGTTTCCATCTTGAACGATGGAACCTTGAGAAACTTGTTTAAGATCTTGAGATCTAAGATTGGTCTGAACGTTCCCTCTTTTTTGGGAACTATAAACAGATTGGAGTAGAACCCCATCCCTTGTTCTCTTAATGGAACGGGATGAATCACTCCCATTTTTAACAGGTCTTCTACACAATGTAAGAATGCCTGTCTTTTTATGTGGTCTGAAGACAACTGAGACCTGTGGAACCTCCCCCTTGGGGGAAGTCCCTTGAATTCCAGAAGATAACCTTGGGAGACTATTTCTAGCGCCCAAGGATCCAGAACATCTCTTGCCCAAGCCTGAGCGAAGAGAGAGAGTCTGCCCCCCACCAGATCCGGTCCCGGATCGGGGGCCAACATTTCATGCTGTCTTGGTAGCAGTGGCAGGTTTCTTGGCCTGCTTTCCCTTGTTCCAGCCTTGCATTGGTCTCCAAGCTGGCTTGGCTTGAGAAGTATTACCCTCTTGCTTAGAGGACGTAGCACTTTGGGCTGGTCCGTTTCTACGAAAGGGACGAAAATTAGGTTTATTTTTTGCCTTGAAAGGCCGATCCTGAGGAAGGGCGTGGCCCTTACCCCCAGTGATATCCGAGATAATCTCTTTCAAGTCAGGGCCAAACAGCGTTTTCCCCTTGAAAGGAATGTTAAGTAGCTTGTTCTTGGAAGACGCATCAGCCGACCAAGATTTCAACCAAAGCGCTCTGCGCGCCACAATAGCAAACCCAGAATTCTTAGCCGCTAACCTAGCCAATTGCAAAGTGGCGTCTAGGGTGAAAGAATTAGCCAATTTGAGAGCATTGATTCTGTCCATAATCTCCTCATAAGGAGGAGAATCACTGTCGACCCGCCTTTATCAGCTCATCGAACCAGAAACATGCGGCTGTAGCGACAGGGACAATGCATGAAATTGGTTGTAGAAGGTAACCCTGCTGAACAAACATCTTTTTAAGCAAACCTTCTAATTTTTTATCCATAGGATCTTTGAAAGCACAACTATCCTCTATGGGTATAGTGGTGCGTTTGTTTAAAGTGGAAACCGCTCCCTCGACCTTGGGGACTGTCTGCCATAAGTCCTTTCTGGGGTCGACCATAGGAAACAATTTTTTAAATATGGGGGGAGGGACGAAAGGAATACCGGGCCTTTCCCATTCTTTATTAACAATGTCCGCCACCCGCTTGGGTATAGGAAAAGCTTCTGGGAGCCCCGGCACCTCTAGGAACTTGTCCATTTTACATAGTTTCTCTGGGATGACCAACTTGTCACAATCATCCAGAGTGGATAATACCTCCTTAAGCAGAATGCGGAGATGTTCCAACTTAAATTTAAATGCAATCACATCAGGTTCAGCTTGTTGAGAAATGTTCCCTGAATCAGTAATTTCTCCCTCAGACAAAACCTCCCTGGCCCCATCAGACTGAGTTAGGGGCCCTTCAGAAATATTAATATCAGCGTCGTCATGCTCTTCAGTATCTAAAACAGAGCAGTCGCGCTTACGCTGATAAGTGTTCATTTTGGCTAAAATGTTTTTGACAGAATTATCCATTACAGCCGTTAATTGTTGCATAGTAAGGAGTATTGGCGCGCTAGATGTACTAGGGGCCTCCTGAGTGGGCAAGACTCGTGTAGACGAAGGAGGGAATGATGCAGTACCATGCTTACTCCCCTCACTTGAGGAATCATCTTGGGCATCATTGTCATTGTCACATAAATCACATTTATTTAAATGAATAGGAATTCTGGCTTCCCCACATTCAGAACACAGTCTATCTGGTAGTTCAGACATGTTAAACAGGCATAAACTTGATAACAAGTACAAAAAACGTTTTAAAATAAAACCGTTACTGTCACTTTAAATTTTAAACTGAACACACTTTATTACTGCAAATGCGAAAAAACATGAAGGAATTGTTCAAAATTTACCAAATTTTCACCACAGTGTCTTAAAGCCTTAAAAGTATTGCACACCAAATTTGGAAGCTTTAACCCTTAAAATAACGGAACCGGAGCCGTTTTGAACTTTAACCCCTTTACAGTCCCTGGTATCTGCTTTGCTGAGACCCAACCAAGCCCCAAGGGGAATACGATACCAAATGACGCCTTCAGAAAGTCTTTTCTAAGTATCAGAGCTCCTCTCACATGCGACTGCATGCCATGCCTCTCAAAAACAAGTGCGCAACACCGGCGCGAAAATGAGGCTCTGCCTATGCTTTGGGAAAGCCCCTAAAGAATAAGGTGTCTAAAACAGTGCCTGCCGATATTATTATATCAAAATACCCAGATAAAATGATTCCTCAAGGCTAAATATGTGTGAATAATCAATCGATTTAGCCCAAAAAAAGTCTACAGTCTTAATAAGCCCTTTTTGAAGCCCTTATTTACAATCGTAATAAACATGGCTTACCGGATCCCAGAGGGAAAATGACAGCTTCCAGCATTACATCGTCTTGTTAGAATGTGTCATACCTCAAGCAGCAAGAGACTGCTCACTGTTCCCCCAACTGAAGTTAATTGCTCTCAACAGTCCTGTGTGGAACAGCCATGGATTTTAGTGACGGTTGCTAAAATCATTTTCCTCATACAAACAGAAATCTTCATCTCTTTTCTGTTTCTGAGTAAATAGTACATACCAGCACTATTTCAAAATAACAAACTCTTGATTGAATAATAAAAACTACAGTTAAACACTAAAAAACTCTAAGCCATCTCCGTGGAGATGTTGCCTGTACAACGGCAAAGAGAATGACTGGGGTAGGCGGAGCCTAGGAGGGATCATGTGACCAGCTTTGCTGGGCTCTTTGCCATTTCCTGTTGGGGAAGAGAATATCCCACAAGTAAGGATGACGCCGTGGACCGGACACACCTATGTTGGAGAAATGTGGGTTTCATATCCCATTAACTAAACCACCAGTTCCCCCTCATGCAAATAGTGCCACTTCCCCTCACCATATTAACCAATAATCAACCAGACCCTTTAAAAACATTACAAATGGTGGGGGGAAAAACACACATTTTCTGCACTTAATCTTAAGACTCCCAGAGAGAGAGCAAAAGAGGAGGGAGATAGAGAGCAAAAGAGGAGGGAGATAGAGAGCAAAAGAGGGAGGAAAGAACAAAAGAGAGGGGCATAGAGCAAAAGAGGGGGGAGAGAGACAGCAAAACAAAGAGGGAGAGAGAGCAAGAGGAGGGAGAGAGCGCGCAAAAGAGAGGGAGGAAAGAACAAAAGAGAGGGGCATAGAGAGCAAGAGAGAGGGAGAGAGCAAGAGAGGGAGAGAGCAAGAGAGGGAGAGAGAGCGCAAAAGAGGGAAGAGAGAGAGAAAAAGAGGGAAGAGAGAGAGCAAAAGAGGGAAGAGAGAGAGCAAAAGAGGGAAGAGAGAGAGAGCAAGAGAGGGGGGATAGAGAGCAAAAGAAAGGGGGAGAGACGGCAAAAGAAAGGGGGAGAGACAGCAAAAGAAAGGGGGAGAGACAGCAAAAGAAAGGGGGAGAGACAGCAAAAGAAAGGGGGAGACAGCAAAAGAAAGGGGGAGACAGCAAAAGAAAGGGGGAGAGTACAAAAGAGGGGGAGAGCACAAAAGAGGGGGAGAGCACAAAAGAGGGGGAGAGCAAAAGAGAGGGGAGAGAGCGAGTGCAAAAGAGAGGGGAGAGAGCAAAATAGAGTGAGAGAGGACAGCAAGAGAGAGCAAAAGAGAGGGGGAGAGCGCAAAAGAAAGGGGGGGAGAGCAAAAGAGAGGAAGAGAAACAACAAAAGAAAGGGTGAGAGAGAGATAAAAAGAGGGGGGAGAGAGCAAAACAATGGGGGGGGGAGAGGGAGAGCAAAAGAGAGGGGGGAGTGAGAGAGCAAAAGAGGGGAGGGAGCAAAAGAGGGGAGGGAGAGAGAGCAAAATAGAGGAGGGAGCAAAAGAGGGGAGAGAGGAGGGAGCAAAAGAGGGGAGGGAGAGAGAGCAAAAGAGGGGAGGGAGAGAGAGCAAAAGAGAGGGAGGAGAGAGAGCAAAAGAGGGGGAGAGAGAGAGCAAAAGAGGGGGAGAGAGAGAGCAAAAGAGGGGGAGAGAGAGAGCAAAAGAGAGGGAGAGAGAGAGCAAAAGAGGGGGAGAGAGAGAGCAAAAGAGGGGGAGAGAGAGAGCAAAAGAGGGGGAGAGAGAGAGCAAAAGAGGGGGAGAGAGAGAGCAAAAGAGGGGGAGAGAGCAAAAACAAAATTTATGCTTACCTGATAAATTTATTTCTCTTGTGGTGTATCCAGTCCACAGGTTCATCCATTACTTGTGGGATATTCTCCTTCCCAACAGAGGACACCCACAGCAGAGCTGTCTATATAGCTCCTCCCCTAACTGCCACCCCCAGTCATTCGACCGAAGACAAGCAAGAAAAAGGAGAAACTATAGGGTGCAGTGGTGACTGTAGTTTAAAAATAAAAAACACCTGCCTTAAAATGACAGGGCGGGCCGTGGACTGGATACATCACAAGAGAAATAAATTTATCAGGTAAGCATAAATTTTGTTTTCTCTTGTAAAGGTGTATCCAGTCCACGGGTTCATCCATTACTTGTGGGATACCAATACCAAAGCTTTAGGACACGGATGAAGGGAGGGACAAGGCAGGAACTTAAACGGAAGGCACCACTGCCTGTAAGACCTTTCTCCCAAAAATAGCCTCAGAAGAAGCAAAAGTATCGAATTTGTAGAATTTAGAAAAAGTATGAAGCGAAGACCAAGTCGCCGCCTTACAAATCTGTTCAACAGAGGCCTAATTTTTAAAAGCCCATGTGGAAGCCACCGCTCTAGTGGAATGAGCTGTAATTTTTTTTAAGGAGGCTGCTGGCCAGCAGTCTCATAAGCTAAGTGGATTAAAGGGCCACTAAACCCAAAATCTTTCTTTCATGATTCAGATAGAGAATATAAATTTAAACAACATTACAATTTACTTCCATTATTTATTTTGCTTCATTTTTTAAATATCCTTAGTTGAAGAAAAAGCAATGCACATGGTGAGCCAATCACACGATGCTTCTATGTGCAGCAACCAATCAGCAGCTAGTGAGCCTATCTAGATATGCTTTTCATCAAAGAATATCAAGAGAGTAAAGCAAATTAGATAATAGAAGTAAATTAGAAAAATTTTTAAATTTGCATTCTCTTTCTAAATCATAAAAGAAAAAATGTGGGTGGCATGTCCCTTTAAGCTTCTCAGCCAAAAAGAAAGAGAAGTTGCCGAAGCCTTTTGGCCTCTCCTCTGTCCAGAGTAGACAACAAACAAAGCAGATGTTTGACGAAAATCCTTCGTAGCTTGTAAATAAAATTTTAAAGCCCGAACTACATCAAGATTGTCTAATAGACATTCCTTTTTAGAGGAAGTATTAGGACATAATGAAGGAACAACGATCTCCTGATTGATATTCTTATTAGATACCACTTTAGGAAGAAACCCAGGTTTGGTACGTAAAACTACCTTATCTGCATGGAAAATTAGATAAGGGGAATCACACTGTAAAGCAGATAACTCCGAAACTCTTCGAGCCGAGGAGATAGCTACTAAAAACAGAACTTTCCAAGATAAAAGTTTAAAGGGACAGTAAACCTAAAAAATAATGTTATATAATTCTGCACATAGTGCAGAATTATATAACATTATTTAGGTGCTATAGCTATAAAACCCTTTTTTCACTTTTAATATTTAAAAAACATACCGCTTTTACAGACCCGCTCTCTGCTGAGCGGGTCTGTTTTTTTTAGTCAGCGCATCGGGCCAGCTGTATAGTCACAGCCCGGCCCGACCGCGCCATAAGATTAAGTGCAGCTCGCTCCTGCTCTGTCTGACAGCAGGAGCGAGCTTCACTTAATGCTATGGCGTGGTCGGGCCGGGCTGTGACTATACAGCTGGCCCGATGCGCTGACTAAAAAAAACAGACCCGCTCAGCAGAGAGCAGAGAGCGGGTCTGTAAAAGCGGTATGTTTTTTAAATATTAAAAGTGAAAAAAGGGTTTTATAGCTATAGCACCTAAATAATGTTATATAATTCTGCACTATGTGCAGAATTATATAACATTATTTTTTAGGTTTACTGTCCCTTTAATATCTATGGAATGCAAAGGTTCAAACGGAACCCCTTGAAGAACTTTAAGAACTAAATTTAAACTCCATGGCGGAGCAACAGGTTTAAACACAGGCTTGATTCTAACTAAAGCCTGACAAAACGCCTGAACGTCTGGAACCTCAGCCAGACGTTTGTGCAAAAGAATAGACAGAGCAGAAATCTGTCCCTTTAAGGAACTAGCTGACAATCCCTTCTCCAATCCTTCTTGGAGAAAGGATAATATCCTAGGAATCCTGACTTTACTCCATGAGTAACCCTTGGATTCACACCAATGAAAATATTTACACCATATCTTATGATAGATTTTCCTGGTGACAGGCTTTCGAGGCTGAATTAAGGTATCAATGACCGACTCGGAAAAACCACGCTTTGATAGAATCAAGCGTTCAATCTCCAAGCAGTCAGACGCAGAGAAATTCGATTTGGATGTTTGAAGGGACCTTGAAGTAGAAGGTCCTGCCTTAGCGGCAGAGTCCATGGTGGAAAGGATGACATTTCCACCAGATCTACATACCAAGTCCTGCGTGGCCACGCAGGAGCTATCAAGATCACCAAAGCTCTCTCCTGCTTGATCTTGGCAATCAGACAAGGGAGCAGAGGAAACGGTGGAAACGTATAAGCCAGGCTGAAGGACCAGGGCGCTGCAAGAGCATCTATCAGCGCTGCCTTGGAATCCCTGGACCTGGACCCGTAACGAGGAAGCTTGGCGTTCTGACGAGACGCCATGAGATCCAGTTCTGGTTTGCCCCATAGTTGAATCAACTGGGCAAATACCTCCGGATGGAGCTCCCACTCCCCCGGATGAAAAGTCTGCCGACTTAGAAAATCCGCCTCCCAGTTCTCTACTCCTGGGATATGGATAGCCGAGAGATGGCAAGAGTGAACCTCTGCCCATAGAATTATCTTTGAAACCTCCAACATTGCCAGGGGGCTCCTTGTTCCCCCCTGATGGTTGATATAGGCTACAGTCGTGATGTTGTCCGACTGAAATCTGATGAACCTGACCGCAGCTAGCTGAGGCCAAGCCTGAAGAGCATTGAATATCGCTCTTAGTTCCAGAATGTTTATCGGAAGGAGGGCTTCCTCCTGAGTCCACAAACCCTGAGCCTTCAGGGAGTTCCAGAATGCACCCCAGCCCAGAAGGCTGGCATCTGTCATTACTATAGTCCATTCTGGCCTGCGGAAACTCATTCCTCTGGACAGATTGACCCAAGATAGCCACCAGAGAAGAGAATCCCTGGTCTCTTGATCCAGATTTAGTAGAGGGGACAAATCTGTGTAATCCCCATTCCACTGATTGAGCATGCAAAGTTGCAGTGGTCTGAGATGTAGGCGAGCAAACGGAACAATGTCCATTGCCGCTACCATTAAGCCGATAACTTCCATACACTGAGCCACTGACGGACGAGAAGTGGAATAAAGAGCACGGCAGGAAGTTAGAAGCTTTGACAACCTGACCTCTGTCAGAAAATTTTTAATTTCTACTGAATCTATCAGAGTTCCTAGGAAGGAAACTCTTGTGAGAGGGGAGAGAGAACTCTTCACCTTCCACCCGTGAGACCTCAGGAATGCCAGAACAATGTCCATACGGGACCTGGCGATTTGAAAAGTCGATGCCTGAATCAGAATGTCGTCTAGGTAAGGGGCCACTGCTATGCCCCGTGGCCTTAGAACCGCCAGTAGGGACCCTAGAACCTTCGTAAAGATTCTTGGTGCCGTGGCTAACCCGAAGGGAAGAGCCACAAACTGGTAATGCCTGTCTAGGAAGGCGAACCTGAGAAACTGATGATGATCTCTGTGTATCGGAATGTGTAGATAAGTATCCTTTAAGTCCACGGTAGTCATATATTGACCCTCCTGGATCATAGGTAGGATGGTTCGAATAGTCTCCATCTTGAAGGATGGGACCCTGAGAAATTTGTTTAGGATGTTGAGAGCCAAAATTGGATCCCTCTTTTTTGGGAACTATAAAAAGATTTGAATAGAAGCCCTGCCCCTGTTCCTCCTTTGGAACTGGGTGGATCACTCCCATAACCAGTAGGTCTTGAACGCAATGTAAGAATGCCTCTCTCTTTATCTGGTTTGCAGATAATTGTGAGAGATGAAATCTCCCCTTTTGAGATGAAGCTTTGAAATCCAGAAGATATCCCTGGGAAACAATCTCCAGAGCCCAGGGATCCTGGACATCTCTTGCCCAAGCCTGGGCGGAGAAAGTCTGCCCCCCACTAGATCCGGTCCCGGATCGGGGGCTACTCCTTCATGCTGTCTTAGAGGCAGCAGCAGGTTTTTTGGCCTGCTTCCCCCTGTTCCAAGCCTGGTTAGGTCTTCAGACTGGCTTAGACTGGGCAAAATTTCCCTCTTGTTTTGTAGTAGAGGAAGATGATATAAAGATTTTCTTAAGGAAAACCTCTAATTTTTTATCCATTGGATGTAGGAAAGCACAACTGTCCTCGACAGGGATAGTTGTACGCTTAGCTAGAGTAGAGACTGCTCCCTCCACCTTAGGAACCATCTGCCACGAGTCCCGTGTTGCGGCATCTATAGGAAACATCTTTTTAAAAGCAGGAGGGGGAGAGAACGGTACACCTGGTCTATCCCATTCCTTAGTAATAATTTCTGAAAACCTCTTAGGGATTGGAAAAACGTCAGTGTAAACAGGCACTGCAAAGTATTTGTCCATTTTACACAATTTCTCTGGAACTACAATGGTGTCACAGTCATCCAGAGTCGCTAAAACCTCCCTGAGCAACAAGCGGAGGTGTTCAAGCTTAAATTTAAACGCTGTCATTTCTGAGTCAGACTGAAGTAACGCCTTCCCTCTCTTGCTTCGGCTTCTGCACATTGTGAGGGTATATCAGACATAGCTACTAAAGCGTCAGAGAGTTCTGTATTTGTTCTAGCCCCAGAGCTGTCTCGCTTTCCTTGTAACCCTGGCAGTTTGGACAATACCTCTGTGAGGGTATGATTCATAACTGCCGCCATGTCTTGTAAGGTAAACGCATTGGACGCGCCAGATGTACTTGGCGTCACTTGAGCGGGAGTTATAGGTTCTGACACGCGGGGAGAGCTAGATGGCATAACCTCCCTTTTGTCAGTCTTAGAAACCTCTGGAGATAAATCTTTAAAAGCCATAATATGGTCTTTATAACTTATAGAAAGGTCAGTGCATTTGGCACACATTCTAAGAGGGGGTTCCACAATGGCTTCTAAACATAATGAACAAGGAGTTTCCTCTATGTCAGACATGTTTAACAGACTAGTAATGAGACCAGCAAGCTTGGAAAACACTTTAATAAATGTGAAAAATCAATTATATAAAAACGGTACTGTGCCTTTAAGAGAAAAAACTACCACATAAACTGCAAAACAGTGATAAAAAGTAGTAAACTCTACGAAATTTTTACAGTGTGTATAAGGGACTAAAGCAGCATTGCACCCACTTGCAAATGGATGATTAACCCCTTAGGCCCAAAAACGGATTAGAAAAACTTTAAAACTGTTAACAAACAGTCAAACACACTGCCACAGCTCTGCTGTGGCTCCTAACTGCCCTTAAACACGATTTTTGCAGGAACAAAACCCTCTATAGTGGTCCTAGATGCCAGAGGACTCCTTTATGGAAGCTGGATGTCTCAGTCTGAAAATCAACTGCGCATTTAGAGCGCAAAAATAGGCCCCTCCCACCATGCACTCAATGTGAGAGGGCCTTAAAAAAGTACTCCTAGGAGTAATCTAACTAGCCATGTGGAAAACTAGGCCCCAAATAAAGATTTATCACCCTCAGAGAAAAAACATTTTTTCTATAAACCATGCAAAACATTTTTACACTAAGCAATACGAGTTTAAACATGAATATTACCCTTTTTTGCAAGCATGATCCCATTTGCTGTAAAATCACTGTATCAGGCTTACCTCAAATATACCAGGCACTGTCAGCATTTTCTAGACCTTATCTCTCTAGAAAAAAATATACTGAACATACCTCAAAGCAGGTAATCTGCAGGCCGTCCCCCCAACTGAAGTTTTCTTTCCATACTCTTCAGTTATGTGTGAGAACAGCAATGGACCTTAGTTACAAACCGCTAAGATCATCAAACCTCCAGGCAGAATTCTTCTTCCAATTTCTGCCTGAGAGTAAAACAGTACAAAGCTGGTACCATTTAAAAATAACAAACTTTTGATTAAAGGTAAAAACTACACTAAGTCATCACATATCTCTTGATACTTCTTTTCTTGTCGAGAGCTGCAAGAGAATGACTGGGGCGGCAGTTAGGGGAGGAGCTATATAGACAGCTCTGCTGTGGGTGTCCTCTTGCAGCTTCCTGTTGGGAAGGAGAATATCCCACAAGTAATGGATGAACCCGTGGACTGGATACACCTTTACAAGAGAAAGAGGGGGAGAGAACAAGAGAAAGAGGGGGAGAGAGCAAGAGAGGGGGGAGAGATGGGAGAGAGAGCAAAAGAGGGGGGAGAGAGGGGAGAGAGAGCAAAAGAGGGGGGAGAGCGCAAAAGAAATGGGGGGCAAGCAAAAGAGGGAGAGAGACGGCAAAAGAAAGGGGGAGAGAGAGAGCAAAGAGGGGCGAGAGCGCAAAATAGAGGGGGAGAGCAAAAGAGGGGGGGAGCAAAAGAGGGGAGAGAGAGCAAAAGAGAGGGAGAGACACAGCAAAAGAGGGTGGAGAAAGGGGGAGAGAGCAAAAGAGGGGGGGTAGAGAGAGCAAAAGAGGGGGAGAGCAAACGAGAGGGAGAGAGAAAGCAAAAGAGAGGGAGAGAGAGAGCAAAAGAGAGGGGGAGAGAGAGCAAAAGAGAGGGGGAGAGAGAGAGAGCGCAAAAGAGAGGGGGGAGAGAGAGAGAGCAAATGAGAGGGCGAGAGAGAGAGCAAAAGAGGGAGGGAGAGAGAGAGCAAGAGAGGGGGGATAGAGAGAGCAAAAAAGAGGGAGGAGAGCGAGCAAGAGAGGAGGGATAGAGAGAGCAAGAGAGAGGGATAGAGAGAGCAAGAGAGAGGGATAGAGAGAGCAAGAGAGAGGGATAGAGAGAGCAAAAGAGAGGGAGAGAGACAGCAAAAGAAAGAGGGAGAGAGAGAGAGCAAAAGAAAGTAGGAGAGAGCAAAAGGAAGGGGGAGAGAGCAAAAGGAAGGGGGAGAGAGCAAAAGGAAGGGGGAGAGAGCAAAAGGAAGGGGGAGAGAGCAAAAGGAAGGGGGAGAGAGCAAAAGGAAGGGGGAGGAGAGAGCAAAAGGAAGGGGAGGGAGAGAGCAAAAGAGGGGAGGGAGAGAGCAAAAGAGGGGAGGGAGAGAGCAAAAGAGGGGAGGGAGAGAGCAAGAGAGGGGAGGGAGAGAGCAAGAGAGGGGGGAGAGAGAGCAAGAGAGGAGGGAGAGAGAGCAAGAGAGGAGGGAGAGAGAGCAAGAGAGGAGGGAGAGAGAGCAAGAGAGGAGGGAGAGAGAGCAAGAGAGGGGGGGAGAGAGAGCAAGAGAGGGGGGAGAGAGAGCAAGAGAGGGGGGGAGAGAGAGCAAGAGAGGGGGGAGAGAGAGCAAGAGAGGGGGGAGAGAGAGCAAGAGAGGGGGGAGAGAGCAAGAGAGGGGGGGAGAGAGCAAGAGAGGGGGGAGAGAGCAAGAGAGGGGGGAGAGACAGCAAAAGAGAGGGGGGAGAGACAGCAAAAGAGAGGGGAGAGAAAGAGAGCAAAAAAGAGAGAAGAGAGAAAGAGAGCAAAAAAGAGAGAAGAGAGAAAGAGAGCAAAAGAGAGGAGAGAAAGAGAAAGCAAAAAAGAGGGGGGAGAGAGACAGCAAAAAAGAGGGGGGAGAGAGACAGAGCAAAAGAAAGGGGAGAGAAAGAGAGCAAAAGAGAGGGGAGAGAGAGACAGCAAAAGAGAGGGAAGAGAAAGAGAGCAAAAGAGAGGGGAGAGAAAGAGAGCAAAAGAGAGGGGAGAGAAAGAGAGCAAAAGAGAGGGGAGCGAAAGAGAGCAAAAGAGAGGGGAGAGAAAGAGAGCAAAAGAGAGGGGAGCGAAACAGAGCAAAAGAGAGGAGAGAGAAAGAGAGCAAAAGAGAGGAGAGAGAGAGACAGCAAAAGAGAGGGAGGAGAGAGCAAAAGAGGGGGGAGAGAGACAGCAAAAGAGAGGGGAGAGAGACAGCAAAAGAGAGGGGAGAGAAAGAGCAAAAGAGAGGGGAGAGAAAGAGAGCAAAGGAGAGGAGAGAGGGGGGAGAGAGAGCAAGAGAGGGGGGAGACAGCAAAAGAGAGGGAAGAGAAAGAGAGCAAAAGAGGGGAGAGAGAAAGAGAGGAAGGAGAGAGCAAAAGAGGGGCATAGAGAGCAAAAGAGGGGGGAGAGAGACAGCAAAAAAGAGGGGGGAGAGAGATAGAGCAAAAGAAAGGTGGGAGAGAGAGAGAGAGAGAGAGAGAGAGAGAGCAAAAGAGGGGGATAGAGAGCAAAAGAGGGGGATAGAGAGCAAAAGAGGGGGATAGAGAGCAAAAGAGGGGGATAGAGAGCAAAAGAGGGGGATAGAGAGCAAAAGAGGGGAATAGAGAGCAAAAGAGGGGAATAGAGAGCAAAAGAGGGGAATAGAGAGCAAAAGAGGGGGATAGAGAGCAAAAGAGGGGGATAAGCGCAAAAGAGGGGGGAGAGCGCAAAAGAGGGGGGAGAGGGAGAGCGCAAAAGAGGGGGGAGAGCGTAAAAGAGAGGGGAGAGGGAGAGCGCAAAAGAGGGGGGAGAGCGCAAAATAGAGGGAGAGAGACAGCAAAAGAGGGGGAGAGCGCAAAAGAAAGGGAGGAGAGCAAAAGAGAGGGAGAGAGACAACAAAAGAAAGGGGGGGAGAAAGAGAGAGCAAAAGAGAGGGGAGAGAGGGAGAGCAAAAGAAAGGGGGAGAGAGCGCAAAAGAAAGGGGGAGAGAGAGAGCGCAAAAGAGAGGGCGAGAGAGAGAGCAAAAGAGAGGGCGAGAGAGAGAGAGCAAAAGAGAGGGCGAGAGAGAGAGAGCAAAAGAGAGGGCGAGAGAGAGAGAGAGCAAAAGAGAGGGCGAGAGAGAGAGCAAAAGAGAGGGCGAGAGAGAGAGAGCAAAAGAGAGGAGAGAGAGCAAAAGAGGGGAGAGAGAGAGAGCAAAAGAGAGGAGAGAGAGGGAGGAGAGAGAGGGAGGAGAGAGAGCAAGAGAGGGGGAATACAGAGAGCAAAAGAGGGGGGAGAGCAAAAGAGGGGGGGGGGGGGAGAGAGAGCGCAAAAGAGGAGAGAGCAAAATAGAGGGAGAGAGCAAAAAGGAAATGTATACTTACCTGATAAATTAATTTCTTCTACGATACGACGAGTCCACGGATTCATCCTTACTTGTGGGATATTATCCTCCTGCTAACAGCAAGTGGCAAAGAGCACCACAGCAGAGCTGTATATATAGCTCCTCCCTTCTCTCCACTCCCAGTCATTCGACCGAAGGTATAGGAAGAGAAAAGAAAAGCTAAAAAGTGCAGAGGTGACTGAAGTTTTGAAAAACAAAAACACAATCTGTCTAAAATGACAGGGAGGGCCGTGGACTTGTTGTATCATAGAAAAAAATCAATTTATCAGGTAAACATAAATTTCCTTTTCTCCTACTAGATACAACGAGTCCACGGATTCATCCTTACTTGTGGCATACAATACCAAAGCAACAGGACACGGATGAACGGGAGGGACAAGACAGATACCTAAATGGAAGGCACCACTGCTTGAAGAACTTTTCTCCCAAAAATAGCCTCAGAAGAAGCAAAAGTATCAAATTTGGAAAAATTTGGAAAAGGTATGAAGGGAGGACCAAGTCGCAGCCTAACAAATCTGTTCAACAGAAGCATCGTTTTTAAAAGCCCATGTGGAAGCCACCGCTCTAGTAGAATGAGCTGTAATTTTTTCAGGAGGCTGCTGTCCAGCAGTCTCGTATGCCAAACGGAGGATGCTTTTCAGCCAAAAAGAAAGAAAGGTAGCCGTAGCTTTTTGACCCCTACGCTTTCCATAATAAACAACAAATAAAGAAGATGTTTGACGGAAATCCTTGGTCGCTTGTAAGTAAAACTTCAAGGCACGAACCACGTCCAAGTTATGTAACACACGCTCCTTCTTAGAAGAAGGATTAGGACACAGAGAAGGAACAACAATTTCCTGATTAATATTCTTATTTGAAACAACCTTAGGAAGGAATCCAGGTTTAGTGCGCAAAACCATCTTATCAGAATGGAATATAAGATAAGGCGAGTCATATTGTAACGCAGAAAGCTCAGAAACTCTTCGAGCAGAAGAGATAGCAACTAAAAACAAAACTTTCCAAGATAACAGCTTAATA